>NC_136059.1:2138966143-2139303745 GCF_964261635.1 Lissotriton helveticus | reverse complement strand
CAAAGGTTGTTAGCGTTCTTAAGTAAGCCTGAGTAGGCGAAGAGGGTAAAAGTGATTAAATGGTTACCAAGCTCATTGAAGTAGATTGTAGTAACAAGTAAGGGTACAATAGTTCAAAAGAACAATCAGAAAAGGATATAACTAGGTACTAGAAGTTAAAAACAGCAGTAAAGTGAGAGGATATGTCCTTCCTTCAATTTGCGTGGAACAACCATCTATATCAGTTTCAAGCTCTTCCCTTTGGCCTATCTTCGGCACCCTGGTGCTTCACCAAAGTAATGAAGGCCATTACCACGGTCCTTTGAGAAAGGGATGTCCGCCTCATAATCTATATAGACAACTTTCTCATCATGTCTCAAGACCATTGTCAAATTCTGAAAGACTTGAACACTGCTGCGGAATTGATAGAGAGTACAGGCTTTATTATAAACAGGGCGAAATCCATCATGACTCCCTCGAGATCTCTAGACCTAGGCTTCACAGTAGACACCGTGAAGTCAATGCTTTTACTTCCCGCAAAGAAGATATCCAAGATTCAGAAAGAGATACGCCATGTTCTGAAATTAGATCTCCTAACGTTAAGGGAACTAGCCAGACTTCTGGGCCTCCTATCATCATCTATCCAAGCTATCTTTCAGGGCCCTCCACATTACCGAGCCCTTCAAAGACTCAAGGGCAGGGCCCTCCGTTCCAGCCTTTGGTACAGAGACAAAATTCTCCTGGAAACAGAAGCAAAGGCGGAACTGACTTGGTGGTTGGAGAATCTAGACGCATTGGACAGCAAAGCCTTTTTCGGACTTCCAGGATTAGGTACTGGAATTGGATGCCAGCCTTCATGGCTGGGGTGCTTGTTTTCAAAATCAGAATACCGGAAGTTTATGGTCCTATTCGGAAAGTTTACAGCACATAAACTTTCTGGGATATTGTCAGCCTCCGTGTCTTTAATGGAATCCAGATTCTCTGGTCATGGTAATAGGAGAATCGCAATTCCCTTTCATACGGTTGCATTTGCGGACCTTTACTGCCCCATCTAATAAGATGTTCAGTATTACCTATTAAACATATCTAAGTTATGGTCAACTCTCACCTTAGAATTACATGGCATTATGAATAATCTAGAATTTGGGGAGGTGTGAGTAACTCCTACCCCTAAAGGTCTTGGTGTCACTTCAAACCTACAAAGATTTCCATCTTACTCGAACTTTATTCATTATACTTTTCTTCATGAAATGATAGATGGTTTGTACACAATGAAATAGTTTTATAAGCTGTGGCTAAAATAATTGCTCTGGGTATCACATGGTGTTGAACAACCTACAACAACTAATTATATGGGTGACATGAAGAGACCAGCAGAATTATTGGTACATTATTTATATCGTTTGGTCTTCAGTGCAAAATGCTACAGATCAAAACTTTGTGACCTACGTCTCTTGCCTTCCTCTTATATTCACTGTTTTTAATCCAATAATTAGTTTTCTGTTTGAATCTACACAAAAGACTCATGGGCAATTTCCGAATATTGTCTAGTTTCTAGCAGTGTAGATGTTTCTGGGTTCACACATAGGTTTTAATCCTGAATCCACCACAAATTACAAATATGTAGAAACCACAAAAAAAGGAACTATTGGTCACAACCTAGAAAATGTCAAAAACGTAAAAAAGTACACATCGGATAAGGAGACTGTCGGCATTCAAGATTTTAAAGGGCAGGTCTAGTATATCACTAAGATTATTTCGAATTTGTAGCAAATCACCTCACGCAGAATGTAGCATTTTTAATGAAGGCCTTTGCTTCTGTTGAACTTCAAAGAACAGGTATGAGAGGTCCGTGGAATTATCACTATAATATATAAAATATATAAATGACCCATTCCTCTCATCACCCATGAAGAGATGTTCATGCAAAACTATACGTTTTTGATTTTTCATAACCATTAGTCAAATTTGAACGGTAATTGCGTAACCAAATATATAACCTTGCTGAGAATGTTTTAATTACGTTATCACTTGTTTATAGGAAAATCTGACATTTAGACACTTTAAGATCTACAACACCATCTTCAATATAATTTCTGGAATAATAGAAGTCTACAACTTTACTAACTTTAAATGAGAGTTGAAAATAAACATTAGCGATCGAGTCACTTTAAATAAAAGTAAAGCAAGGCCTGCAAAATACATTGATTTGAGTGTTTAACTGGTAGAGTACTCGTACTGAAATAAATATCTATATACATTGCGCAACATGCATTTTCTTAAAAAAAACAAATGTAAGCAGTTCTTTTAATAGCAGAAATGCTATTTTAGCGTGCACATGAGTTTCACAGACATATTGAAGAACATTTGTCCACAACGTTTGAAAAAAAAGTGAACAAATAGAAAACAGCAGGAGAATTATGAACCTGTTTATACTGATGAAATGCCAAAGCAGCCCCTTCAGAAATAATATTTATCTGATATAAATATGATGTCATACTCTGAATGAAAGTGTAGAGACTACATGGAATGCAGTTTCAAATTCTTGGCCAAAAACGATTGCTCCCTTTCAAATATTGATTTATGTTGTATTATGAGGTGAGGGTTAATTTTTTTATACTCTCTGTAGATGGGAAACATCTGTTCTGAATGATTTAAATCTCAGTTCCTTCCTTACTCCTGTAGGAGGAAATATGTCCTAAAGCGAAGCAATGATTTAGGTCAAAAATGATATCAGTGGCATGTTTGATGTTATGTTTCAGTGTGTGTTGAAGTTGTTTGGGTGAGGATTTTGAGGATCTTGACGGCACGACGTATTAAGATGATGTAAAAAAAATCTTAGCATAACTGAATTTTCAATTCTTTATTTCGGTTAATAATATCATAGAAGAATAGAGGAAAGTATATAAAAGACAGGCTAAAACAGTAAAAAAAATCAAAAAGGATACAATTGTTCATTTGAGTTGTTACTTTAGATTAAAAATAATGGGAAAATCAATCACATTTCCAGACCTTGATTTTGTACTTTGAGAAAGTTCATCCAAGCCCACCACATTGAATTTAAAAAGCGTGAGACGCATAGACAATATGGGGATCAGTGTTCTATTTTAGAATTCTAAATGCTTCCATACAATGAGTTGTGCCTATATTTGTGCATAACTGTACCAACCATCTATGTCTTATTGAATGGTAACCCAGGTTAAAAAAGAAGACAGGGGGTTCGGTCTCTTCGCACATATTGCAAGCTGGGCATCCCACTGGATTGCCACTAGACCATTTGCAAGTGAATGCATGCAAAGGGAGACAACCATGTTGAAACTGCACTTAGAGTTTCCTGTCCAATGCTGGGCGAATTTCGTCGAGGCATGGCTCTAACTTATATGTATGTGTCCTTTACGTCCAGAAAATGTGACATAAGGGAGCCGTGGGCAGATTCTGCATGGATTTTTGGCTTTTTTTCACCCCAGTAACTGGAACTTAGATGTTTGCGTTTGGTTTTACGACATGCTGTGTCAGGGTTGTCCCATAGATCATTTCGTCCCATTGCACAGAGGCCTTCCCTAATATGTATGAGCCATGGCAGTTTTCCTGAACCCGGCAGGCTCAGAATTTGAAAGAGTTCTGATCTGTACTCTGACAGTTCCGGTGTCACCCAGAGGCGCTGCCAGAGGAGTAATCTCCTGCAGCTAATTTCCTCAGCGATGGATCTCACCCCTAGGTCCATACACAGTGGAATCAAAGGGGAACTTATCGGTAATCCGAGTAGTTGTCTGAGAAATGTATTCTCGGTATTGACCATGGGCCTAAGGTTAGAGTGCCCCCAAAGTTCAGCTCCGCATAGGGCAGCACTCATGGCCTGGGTTTTGTAGATCTCCATAACATGGCTCACTGGTTTGTGGAACTACTTTTTGAAAAACTTAGCCCTGCGGCCTGTGGTCTGTGTCAGTTTGAGATTTGACTTGTTTATTTGAGCCCCCCAGGTCATGTTTTCAGTGAGAGTCAAACCCAAGTAATCAAATACAGATACCCATTCCAGGGGAATGCTATTCATACGAGGGTTGGGACGTGTTGATTTACTGGGGTTGAAGGCCATGAATTTAGATTTTTGAATGTTGATCTCTAATCCCCAATACCTGCAGAACTCACGGAACCCATCTAGGATTCTCTGACTACCCATTGGAGACTTGGAGAGGAGTATGGTATCGTCCACAAACATCATGGACGGAATTTGCTTTTTCTCTATTATAAGAGCATATGTATCCTTGCAAGCTCTCAGTTCACCTGCCAGTCCATTGAAGTAAATGCAGAACAGGGTATGGGCGAGCACACATCCCTGTCTTACTCCCCTATTTACAGGGATGGGCTGTGTCAGTTCCCCGTTTTTCCTGTACCTGAATTGGGCGTAGTTTCCATTATGTAGCCTTCTCAGTATGTCTAAAAGGTAAGGGGGAAGTCCTAGCTCGCTCAAGACCCTCCACAAAGCATCTCTAGGTCCCAGGTCAAATGCACTCTTGAGATGAACAAAGACCAGATACAGGCTACCCCCCTTCTAGATGGACTGTTTTCCAATAGAGAAGCTGGAGCCTGAAGATCTGGTCTATTGTTGATGTCTTTTCCCTAAAACCAGCCTGCAAAGATGTCAGAATCTGTTGTTCCTTCTGCCACGATTGCAGGCGATCTAATAGAATCCCGGCAAATACTGTTTGTGAGACATCGATCAAACTACGGTCTGTAGTTTGTGGGTGAGAGTGGGGGTCCCTTATTGTATAACAGGAGGATCTCGGCACCAAGCCAAGTTGAGGGAAGAGCCATTCCCTGCAGGGTGGCATTGAAGACCACCCAAAAATATGGGCCCCAGATCTTAGGTTCTGCCCGATAGGGATCCCCTGGTATCTTATCCAGGCCAGCGGCCTTGCCAGGTACTATTTTGCTTAGGACTTTGATAACTTCTGGCAGGGCTATCTCAGGGATTGCTATCTCGGACACCAAAGGAATCAGAATTACTAATGTATGGCTACTTTTCAAAGCATCAAGGGTAGCATTGAGGACTCAAAAGTGCTCTCTCCAACTATCAGCCGCAATTTTTGGCTCAAGGGCCGCATGTCCTTTGTTACTGACAGTAGATACAATACTCCAGAATGATTTCATAGCATAACTAAGTTGATTAATTAAGTTGAAAGTCAACAAAAAAGAAGCAATTTTCCTTATTGAAATATTAATAATAAGTCTTATTCTGTGTAGTTACTTTGATAGTATTTCTATAAATGTGTACAAGATTTATCAAAGACCTAAATTGAGATAGATTTACTGAAATGTTCTGTAGGAGCTTGTGTGGCGCAACACGAGACAACGTTGCATAAAACACAATGCTTATTTAATATGCATTATAAATGGCTGAGTGGGGCAGCACTAAATTACAATGCATAGTGCAGTATAAGCTTCTAAGCAAACATTAGTAAATCAACCCCTTAGTATCTAGTGCCACTGCTTTTTGACAATTGAGCAGGGGTCGTGTTTTTTACACACTCTTTTCACATCCTTGTGTGCTGCAACATTTGTGCACTGCTATGTAGCCCAACCACATACTTTGCTGTCAAAATATGAGTCATTTGGTATTTCTAAAGTGACTAGAATTATTTTTAGGAATTAAACACTGAAAATATCGCAGTGTCTTACTAAAACAGTTTTAGAGAGTAGTTTGTAAGTACAAGCCTTTTAAGAAAGGGCACACATTGGAACCCATTTACAAAGGTAAACCTACACAAACAAACTATCTAATAGTAAATGTGTAACATGTGAAGACTCTGCAGGTGTTGCGGAGAGAACTTCGCAGATAAAAAGACAGGACCGGCCTATCTTTATTGTTCAGTGTTCTCTGCCCTGACTGCAGACTCCCTGCAGCCTTAAAGTTACCATTACAATTATTATTTGTAAATACCAAAAAAGTGTAAAAGTTCACCAGAGAGGACGTTTACCTTTGAAATGTCATCCTCAAATAATCATTCTTTGTTGAAAAAAGCCAACTTGCAAACTGCCTTTTGTAGTGTGTAAAGTAGTGCTAAAATAGTACAAATCTTGTACTAAAAAAACACTTTTCTAAGGCCAAAAACTTCTTCTGCCTGCCCCCTTTTTGCTGTGCAGAGATCTCCGCCATGGCGATGAAGATTTCCGCACACATAGGTATGCATTTTTGTTGTCTATGTGGGAGGGACAAGAGGGAGAGGCTGAGAAGTGGAAATTCTTACTACTAAATTGGAGGTGTTGAGCAAAATTTAAGAAGAGTTTTAGGAAGGCATGTACTATTACTAACACACACACAAAAATGAGTAAGGCCATTGCAGTTTTCAAACTGTAATTCTAAAGTTAATATATCCCTAAATGTATCACAACATTTATAAATGTACTCCAGCCCAGCCTTTTAACAATGCAAGCACCACACATGGCCATAAATAGGTACTGCACCCTACTTGCATAGAAAACAAAGGACGTAGGCCTGTTTAACCCTTTGCTAGTGGCTTTTTTTGTCCTTTCTCATAGTATTTTTTACCGCATTTCACTCCAACCAACATAAACGTTCTCATAGCTAGTTCATTTTATCAGTACCTCTCGCAATTGTTGTTTTTCAAACAGTTTCTTTACCACCTACCATATGTAATATACTTACAAATTAAAATATTATTTTCTTAATTCATCTCGGGAGCGTACTTTGAGATACTATGTGGTCTTCCATTGTTTTGTTTTTTCAGAGTTGCTATGTGGCTTTCTGCTTTAATTGCCCTAAGTCTTTTTCACTTGGTATCTATTCTCTTTCCCGGGTAGCATGCATTTTCATTAAGTACTTGTTTGAACTACCACTAAAAAGACTTTGTTTTCATGTGATGTGTATTTATAGTTATCAGGATAAATAAGACCAGGCAGATAGCAAGCTCACTATATGCTGTTAAAATGGTGGAATGTTTGGAGATTAGGGAATTGGAAACTGCCTGTCTGTAACAACTAGACTACTCACTTAAGTGTCAACTAAGTTCCAAAAGTCTTAGTTTTGGGGAGCAATTCCACAGTATAATCCATGAAATCTGTATTTATCCATTCTTCAGAAAGCTGGTGCTTCTCAAAATACAGCTTTTGTTCTGAGGTTCTCCTGCTTTCGCTCGAGTTTACACACATTTTCTTTTCCACACCATTTGTTATTTTTGTTTCCTCACAGTTCTCCTCAATTTAGACCATGAGTCTTCTTCAGCCTAAGTTCTTATCTTTCTTCTGTGCCTCTAATTATACTTCCTTCTCATCAGTCATCTTCATTTGGGCTGGAGTCAAGGGTTTTTTACCTGGTACCCGGTCTGTCAAAGGCCTGTCATCACACCATCTGCCAAAGAAACTGGCAAGTCTTTCCTTCACTACTCAATGGACAATTTGGACCAGATTTTTCACACTATAACGCAACCCAAGAAACCTTGCTGCCCTGCGCTGCATGAAAGTGTGAGGGCAGGAATGTTCTATATTTATCAATATACAGTGCATTCCAGTCCTCTCCTTGAGCTGGCACAAAATGTGCCACCTTTAGACAATGAAGACACCCGTGTGCCGTAGTGCAAAGGTATCTGCATTGTAGGCAGGATTGTTTTTGTGCAGGAAGGGGCACCTACCTGCACAGAAACAACCCTAAGAGGCATTTCCCTTTTTCTAAGTGTGCTGCAAAAAACATATAAATATATTTCTCCTTGTTGCATCTTCCCTGAGAAGGCACAGCATTTTGACACATTCCCACGTTTTCCACGTATAGGTGGATGTGTAGGAACATCCAATCTCAACCCATGGAACTCTATCTCAGTGCAGAGTACCGCTAGGCAATGACTTGTGCTGCCTCATGTTACTCCAGATTTAACAAGCAGCGCAGGGCAAAGCAAGGTGGCTGTGCATTTTGCTTGGTAAATTTGACTCATTGTGTTGCCCGTGCAACACCCTTCTTGCTGCAAAGGCAACACACTGTCTTGATAAATCTAGCCTTCACTGTCTGACTCCTATGTACAACCCTTCATTGTTAAGGAAACTACACCATTGTCATTCTTGAGATGGGCATAATGGAATATAATCTTGGAACCATGCTTAAAACATAAGTGTGAGATACACCACCTCTAAGCTGGACCTCCCTACAATCTAAATTATTCAACAATGTACAATGCCTCAAAGTCTTCAGCAAAGTTCTGGAAATAAACCACCACACCTTATAAATGTCCTCTTTACATATAATTTGTCTATAGCACGTGCTCCGACAGCCACTAGTGTATAATCTATTGTCAACAGAAGCGTAGACCTTTCTCGCATATTTTTCAGAACAGGCTTTGGCGGTAAGCCTCAACCTACTTTTAAACATACCTTTTTAACCTAAACCAGGCATGGTCAACCTTTACATTGTTTACCATGGAGTAATACTTGAACCCTGCTGGTCAGTGATTTGTAAATACAGCACTGTATGCTTTGTTCAATTATAATCAAACTTGACTCCAAGCCTTATGCTTTTTCCATGCTATGGACCCAGACGTGTGCAATCAGTAACTTTCTGCTGTATAGGTTTATGGTGCTATCAGTGATATCATCAGTGATTTCATCAATGATGTCATTTAACATGTCATGACAGATGTAATATGTGACATCATAAGCAGTGTATGCTGGGGGTGCAAGATACAGTGGGCAATAGTTCAACACCTAACTATAACATCATTTTAATATTTTATTTTGTTGTGGGAATTTCTAGTTTTTTTCAATGTAAGCTAAGCAGATCTGATTAACATACCTACTTGTGGTTGATACAACTACCTGGAATCAGCAGTAGAAGGCACCCTCTATAGTTACACATTTATTAGAATTTTGCAGATATGGCAATTAACATTACACATTATATCGACTAGGGACTAACAACTTTTGTGTTAGAAATACTCTAAATAGGAGTACATTTTATCACTTGTGATTTCTATTTGCATTTGTTAACCTGTATTTTCATAAGTGAGTGACTACAGAAGGTGTCCTCTTCCTCCTAGACGAACTGATTCTAATCAACTCCAAGTTAGAGTAAGTTGTAATGTAAGTTCATTCATGCTGTGTTTTCATGTTGTTTTTCACTAATCTTCTGCAACAACACATGCTCAATAATGCACATAAATAGTGCACATCCACATCAACAGACATTTCACTTAGTACCAAAAAAATGCTTAATTCCAATTCTCAAGGTAAGATTTTATCTTACCTATGTATGAATGATCACATAGTTTATATATTGGGATCCTCATTACCCTGATGATAGCAATTCACCCTTTTAGGTCTCTTATGAGCTGAAACGTGTCAGCACCTTTAATGATGATTGGGACATAGGGCAATATTTAAGACAAAGGACTCAATACTACTTTTACTTTATAATATCTTCCCTCTGGAACCAACAATAGAGGAATTTCACTTAGTTTTATGCAGAGGTATTTTTATGTAACAACTGAGATCTCCTGATTATGCACCGTTTTAATTTTGAACTGCCTCAAGTTTGAGTTCAAACTGATAGTATCAGCTTTTCAGGATGAGATGAGGTTGTCTGTGATGAAGCAGTCCAAAAAATTGTGGGTGAGGCTTCCTCATCCAAAATAAAGTATTCTCATTGCAGCCAATACATTGATACATAATAATATTGCATTTTTAATTGTTTACTGTTATGTTTATGGAAGGCATGCAATAATTTAGCCCCTATTTCTCTCTTTTTGTGGTATAGTGGAAATAGGTTAGCCATTTTTACACTGATGCAATTTTTTTCAACCATGAGGAGAACCATATGGTTGAGGACTGTAGCAATCAGTCCCTTTCTCTTATGGAAGAGTTATGAGAGTGTGGCATGGTTCACTCTGTCAAAAGGTAGCTGACAGATTAAGGAGAATACAAATGAATGAGCCATCTCTAGTTACAAACTGCTCTATCCTTGTATGTGTCTTATATAATATATTGATAATTGCATATGTTCTCAAATTGTTTTGCTATGTGTCTATCTATTAATTCTTATATTTTTTGTTTCAATTCATTATTATTTACCCTTGAATATATTGTCATATAATAGTTGTTCAATGTTATACCACATTGACTCCTTTCCCCTGATATCTACTATTTAATTCTTCCTACATTACTAGCGCTATGTTTTCCTTTATCTGTAAAATATCTTTCTGGCTCTAGAAGCATCTCAAGAAACTGATGTGAAGCTACATTTGAAATCAGAACTTCTTGATGCAGCATACACATGCTACTTAAAATTTCCAACAAGCTCGAGATTAGGGGTGGGTGGATTTTGTGAAGTCGCGATACGCAAAGCTCTGCAAAACGGTAAAAAATCTCTGCGAGCAGGCAAAAGTTCCGCGAACACCCGGTATTGCTTGTTTCGCTCCTTCACGATGCTTTTTTCCTGTTCGCGAATGCTGTTTGTGTGCTCGGGGAGAAATATCTTGCAAACACGCATTTTGAAAGCACAAACAATTCTGCGAAGCCGCGGATCGCAGAATTTTTGGGCATTCCGCGTTCTCCGCGGAACAAAAAATTACCCAAATTCCGCGAGCGGAGCGGAATTTTCTACATAATATGAGAGTCCTGAGTGGTACCATGATTTTGCATGTTGCTGTCATGCCTGCCTAGCTTCCGCGGTAACCTCGGACGAAAAATCCCATTCCAAAATGGCCTCGCGGCTCTGCGCATGCGCGAGGGGTCCGAGCCGGAACTTAAGCTCGCGTCCCCAGGCGCTCCGCGCTTCGCGCTCTAGTCTTTCTGCTCACTTGTAGAGACTTCCGCTGGCCGTTTCCTGTTTGTACGCCCTCAGATTTCTTCGGGGCGTTTTGGGTCACTGTAGTTACTCGGTTATTCCTTTGCCTTGAACCTTGCTTACTCGTTTGCCTTTTGACCGGCCCGAGGTCCTGGTGACTATAACCTTACCTCGTTCTCCGGGATTACAGGCAGTCCAGGCAGAGCGTTTCCGCTCCCTTGATTCATATCGAAATCTTGTTTCCCTTCCTGCCGTCCACCTGCCGAGAGTCATTTTTGCTAGCTTCTCCCCAGGAATGTTGGAAGGAAGTATAGTTATTGCCCGATAGACCCAAGTGCCCTCTTCTTAACTTGGGCTCTATTATTTATTTTTGCCCATTTTCGCTATTGGCCGGCTGTCTTTACCCAGTGTCGTTGTGGTGTTCCTGGCACTGTTTTTTGCAGACTCGTCATTCGGCCGGACTACGGTCCCGCCGAACGGCCGGTATTTGCGGAGACAGTGGTAGGGAGTATTGCAGGGCATTTTGGGCTTAGTGGTCCGCCTAGCGATATCCCTTCCTCCTTTTGTTGTTTATGGTTTATTTTCGTTTGCTGGACGTCCTGGATGCTGGCAGCCATCGCAGTACAGGGACACGAAGAACTGGTAAAGCGCTTGTAGCGCACTTTCTTATTGTATTCTTCATTCAAGATATATGGAGGCTCATGTATATATTTTCGAATCCTCTAGGCAACTACCTCTGTGACCCTGCTCTATGTTCCATGTCTAGATGATCGCCTACCATGATGTCTAGTTAGGTATGACAAGGAGTACACACTGATTAGTATAGTGATAGATTCCAAGATCATCACTAGGATAATATTTTACATCCCTCTAATCCAGGTCATATTAGATGTATATAATGCCAAGGTCACATATGGATTCCTAGTTGCTGTGAGTGATACACTCTTGAGCTCTCAGGTAAAGGGTGATTTCTGTATTGATATTCGGGGAATTGTGGGGTGACTGTTGTTGTGCTAATTTCTTATTTGTTATAGCTTCACCTCCAGACGGAAGCAGAAGAGAGCTGTCCAGAGAGTCCAGTGTTTTGTCTCCCCCTACTTTCCTTGTTTTGTTCCCTCCTTTTCCTCCATATCACCCTAGTGTCCTAGAGTTTGATAGGCACTTGTGGTGTAGGGGGGAAGGGTTGGGGCTATCGACGGCTGCTGGCACTCCTGAGGAAAACACCTTCCGCGTCCCTACAGTTGCCTACTAGAAGAGTGCTTGACTCTGCTGAAGATAGGATCCTCTCCGAGGGTCTAATTTCATGGTTAGGTTATATTTTAATTCCAGCGACATCAGAATCGCAAGCTTGCAGTAAAGTCCATACCCATGCAAGTTTTCCCCGACATATTTTGCCAGGTGTAACCTCTCAAGAACATATGGGGACAATGTTCAGAAATAGTCAGTCTAAATCAGGCACTGCATTTTCCTCACTTCATCAATGAGACTTCTGTGCCGCTTGTCAAAACTTGCCACAGCAGGTGGTGGAGGCGGTAGAAAATTGTTTGGGAAGGACAAGTCTTCCTTACTTACCCCGGTAAAAACACTTCTAAGTGCTTAGCTTGATTGTGAGTGCATAAGCTGATAGGGTACCTCTTAGAATTTGGGTAACTAGTTGACTGGGGTGTAAAGCCTGATCAAGGAGCAATGTTAGACCTGGCCCCAGGTATTGTCTCCCCAAACCTATTTGGCTACTGACCTCATGTTTTGACCTTGTTTTGCTGGCTTAGGACTTTAAGCACCTTTGACACAGCTGTGTAGTGCCAAAGTGCTATGCGCATCATACACATACTGGTGATTAGTGTATATAATATTGGCCTATGACCGGGGCATGTACCTTGAATATACCTCTGTGTACCTGGCACACTGGTGGTGCCATTCACGGATGTAGCTCATCAGTTGTGCCACAGGTTTGCCCTGGTTAGGCCTATGTGCATGGGTTACTGGTACTCGGTTTGGCATTTAAAAAGCTATGTTCCCAGGTTCTGCATGTCGCCTGCTATATCAGAGCTCTCCCTGGGTGATAGGGTGAGGTGTTGGGAAGAGGCTGGGCAGGTGTGCGCATGTGTTACCTGCAAGAGTCATGAATGACACCAGATAGTGTGTTCAATACGATTGATGGAGCCTGCTTCATGCTTTGGATTAGCATGAGGGGTGTAGGGAAAGGCAGTTGATCATTATTTCCTATGAGCATAATAGTAATGGCAGAGTGTTTGGTATTGATGAGTTCATAATGGTAAATGCTCTCCGGTGGAGGGAGGGGGTTACGTGATAGAAATGTCACTTTGAGAAAGTGTTTGCTAAACAGAAGTGGGATTGCGTGTGCACACCTTCCCTTTAAACATTTTAAAGTTTCTGCTGTGACTGCAAATTAATGCGTGCAAAACAGCGCTGTGCTCGTCCCCACACAGCTTTCATCTATACTACTATTATAAAGAGAGAACACACACCTTTGAGCCAGCCCCACCCTCTTCAACATCTACATGAAACCTCTCGCAGCCATCGCACGCCAGCACAACCTCAACATCATCTCATACGCCGACGACACCCAGCTGATCCTCTCCCTCACCAGAGACCCCGACACCGCCAGAACCTGCCTACATGAAGGGATGAAAGATGTCGCCGAGTGGATGAAGGACAGCCGCCTGAAACTGAACTCGGACAAGACGGAAGTCCTCATCCTGGGATCTTCGCCCTCCGCCTGGGACGACTCCTGGTGGCCCCCAGCCCTGGGCACCGCACCTAAGCCAACCGACCACGCACGCAACTTGGGGTTCATCCTGGACCCCTCCCTCTCGATGACCAGACAAGTCAACGCCGTCTCCTCATCGTGCTTCAACACCCTGCGTATGCTTCGCAAGATCTTCCGCTGGATCCCGACCGAGACCAGGAAGACTGTCACCCAGGCACTCGTCACCAGCCGACTGGACTACGGAAACGCCCTCTACGCCGGAACCACAGCCAAGCTACAGAAAAGACTCCAGCGCATCCAGAACGCCTCCGCCCGACTCATCCTGGATGTCCCCCGACGCAGCCACATCTCCAGCCACCTGAGGAACCTGCACTGGCTCCCCGTCGACAAGAGGATCAAGTTCCGGCTCCTCACCCACGCACACAAGTCTCTCCACGACCTGGGCCCCAAGTAACTCAACGACCGCCTGACCTTCTACACGCCCACCCCCCAGCTACGGTCCACCAGCCTCGCCCTCGCAGCCGTACCACGCATCCGAAGAGCCACCGCCGGAGGAAGATCCTTCTCTTACCTGGCTGCCAAGACTTGGAACTCCCTCCCCATCCACCTTCGGCTGACCCAGGACCATCTCGCCTTCAGGAAACAACTCAAGACCTGGCTGTTCGAGCAGTAGCATACCCCTCCCCCCAAGCGCCTTGAGACCCTCCCGGGTGAGTAGTGCGCTATACAAATGGCATGATTGATTGATTGATTGATTGGTAAACTCGGGAACCACCGCACCAATCCATACACCCGATACATTGTAGAAATTGTCAGGGTGTGCAGATGGACATAGGCTATAAAAAAAAAACATACATTAAAAAATATAACTTTTAAAAAAAAGTAGTGCCCTGAAAGTAGCGCCAGCCGCGACGCTGCGTGATGACGAGGAGGGGCGGCGGGTAGAAGCGGCGGCTCAGGTGCGTCATGGCGAAGAGGAGCGGCGGAAATGGTGCGGGAAGGAGCGGCAGCTCAGGTAATGTAAATGCTCATTGAAATCAGGGCGGGAGGGAGTCAGGGCGGGAGGGAGTCAGGGCGGGAGGGAGTCAGGGCGGGAGGGAGTCGGGCGGGAGGGGAGCGGGTGTGCACAGAGGGACAGGCGGGAGGAGTGGGGGCGGGAGGGAGTCGGGCGGGAGGGGGTTCGGGGCGGGAGCGGGTGTACTGCCCCCAGCCCCTTTCTGCCCCAGGCAACGCTGGGGCGGGCTGCTAGTAATGATATAAAGAGAGGGCGCCATTTGCGTCCCCTGCTGCTGCACTGCTGAAATGAGGAAACACTCCTTGTATTTGAACCATACTTTCCCATTTTAATCCAAGTACTCCATAATAATCCAATGAATGTATCACATCTTTGTAATCCATGTGCTTCAACAGTTATTTAGTCACTCCAGAGACAGCCAGATGAAACGAGAATGTTTTAATTTGCATTTTCAAATGTCGTATGTTGCCCAAGCTTAAACATTGACACGTGCTTTCAACGTTCCTTCGAACAAGCCAGAATGAAACCCAATGCATTTCAAACTCTTCATTAGTTCTTCATCAGGGGTACTGAAATAAATTAGAAAGGGCCACGTAAACAAATGCCTAGAAACACAAGCCATATGTTGCTGTCCATTGAATGAATCAAAAACAACCTGTGTGCCACCTTATGATGAATTCCCTTCGCCCAACCCTCACATTAAATAAATAAAACCAAATTAACATAAAATGCTACCCCACAATCCTTTAAATTACAGCCTGCCTGAAATCAAACAGTGTTACCAAAGAACCATTGCTCCATTGACTCTCCCTACTGTGTTTTCATGACAAGAAACAAAGACTAAATGCCGATGAAATGCTCTCCCCACACCCCTTACTGTTCACACATTTATACCAATAAACAAAACGTCTTTTACCTTGCCACCATGACCGGTGGCTTAAACTACCTGTCTTCGTTCTTCTTACGTTGTACAAGAACGAAGACACGTAGGTGAGGCCACCGGTCCCTGCATTTGCTTCTCAGTCCAGCTATATTCCAGCTCATAATTCTGCATGTTTGTACTTGAGACTCAATATTTACGTCTGTTCTTACTGCTATATCTATGCTCTTAACTTCGCCACCCTCATTATGAACTATTGTACAAGCCCTCCGATTTCAATCGTGTGCTTGCTGTCAATCGCAATCTTCCAGGCCAGATAGCCCATCGAACCTATTAGATAGCGTTATGTTCCCTGGTACACCCCATTTATTTAGCCCCCCATTTGGGAGTTTTCCCCCACACCAAGAATGTGCTGTCACATAGAAATAAGACAGAGGTAGTGAATGGATTGCAGATACTGAGTCCCTTTGGGGCCAGTCACAAATATATTCAACAGCCCTCCTGTTCCTAAAGTTGATAACTATGCAGTTTCCCCCAGCACAGACTTTGGCTTTTTCCCCACCCAACCCACTCTTCTGGCAAAGAGGATTTCTGCACCTACATGGGGTGGCAATGGACGATTGTTGTTGAGCCAGAAAATACACTTATTCTTTAACTCCATGTACGTTGCCCCCATGCCCTGGCTTAGTGGAGGAACCCCCGCCAAAACCACCACATAAGGGGATGACTCTGGAGTGAGTTCTATAGTCGGTAGGCTAGCTACACTTTGGGCAGAGGGGTTTTTGTGCAAAACTTTCTGATTAGTTACAGACTTACTGATCTCTCTTTGCTGTGTCCTATCCTTTTCTAAGAATCGTTCTGCCGTTATCAGATTAATGGGGCAGGTACAGAGCAATGTGCGTGGGGACCTGTCAGGTTACCACTGTCACTCTCTTTACACAATACACGCGAGTCAGTATCTACTACAATTGCAATTGGCCCTGGGTCACCTGCTTGCTTGCTAGTTGGGCCAGTGGCTCGCTTTTCCTCCCTAGCCTCCCTAGCCTGTAATGAGGAAAATGACATTTCGAGGCACATGAGTCTAGTTTCGATTGAGTCCAATCTGTCACATAGTGGGTTGCAGGCCTTCTTAAGGAGGCGTTCCAGCTTTATCCAAAATGATGGTCCCATCTCGCTCAGTGCTTTATCTCCGTTACATGATTGAAGGACATCTCCCTCGTTGACTAGTTGTGTACTTACAGAGTTATGAGGAGGGCTTTGGATCAAGGAGTTATTAGGCAAAATTGTTTTCCCAGTTTTTGACTTCTGCCCAGATATTTGCGCTTGTGCACCTATGCGTTTCCGTTTATTTGCCAGACCCTGAGATTGTTGAGACAACCCCGCCTTGGCGTTGCTAGCTGACCAGGTCTTGATATTGGGCGAACGCATAACCCCTGCCATGGTGCAGAAATGTTTGACCAGGCTCTTGTCCATCGAAGAGGTGGGACAGACTGGCTGGCATTTTAAGGGCCCAGCCACCTCTGATGACCGGCTCCTCTCTCCCTCCCCAAAGATAATAACGGGTCATGGGTGTTAGTTTGTTGAAGTTCTGGGGACCGGGCTTCAGCTAAACATCCCATTGAAGATCTTTTATCAAAGGCTATGTCCAGGGATAGTCTTTTTTCCGTTAATTCAATATCCCGGGCTAAAGCTGTGGACACTCTTACAAGGAAGTTGTCCAAAGTGCCCATTAGTGATCCTCCCGTTGATTTTCTAGTGTCCCCACCAGTAGATGGGGAGGCAGACATGGTTTCCAGGAAAATTTAACAGATAGTCAGTAAAATCACAAACTGGTATAAGCAGCCACTCACTGACCTTAGTTGGAGAAGGTGGATGTCAGAGGGGAGGCCCGTCTCGTCCTTGATCGGCCTAGTATGGGCTAAAACAAGCCCGCCCTTGACCCGGGCTTCGCCCGGCTCGACCCACGCGGGTCCCGCGAAGCGGGGCGCTGCGCTTGTTAAATGCGCCTTCTGGTGCTGGTACGGCATCGGTAGAGCGCTGGTGGCGTCCGTTGACTCCTGGCGGTGGCGGCAATAAGGTAGGGCTCTCACTGCCCTGCTCCTGCTGCAAAAAGGCTCCCCCACTCAGCTGGGCGCTGCGCTTGTTAAAGGCGCCTCCTGGCGCTGGTACGGTGTCGGTAGAGCGCGCCACTGCTGAGGCTGCCGGGAATTGTAGTCCCGGGGCAGCGGCGCTGCTGGTGGCGTCCGTTGACTCCTGGCGGTGGCGGCAATAAGGTAGGGCTCTCACTGCCCTGCTCCTGCTGCAAAAAGGCTCCCACAGACTTGTGGTGGCTATGAGCTTGTCATGCTCCTGAAAGGGGAATATCACTTGGTGCAGTTTGCCTGGATGTTGCTGGTCTGCAGCTAAGTGTCAACTGTCATGGCCTGGTTCACAGAGTACTCCCCAAGGGCTGTGAGCTGGCCTGCTGTCCATGAGATCCCAAGGACACAGAGGATCTCACTGTCACCATGAGACTGTAGGGACCAATCGGGGTGAAGCTGAGACAGTTAAAGTGATTGTGGTTGGGACAATGACCATCTTGACGTACACCATTATCTTGCTGTGCAGAAGAGTGTGCATGAAAAGATCAGAAGCCACCTGAGGTGTTAGAACATGAAGAGTTTGAGGAGTGCGGGAGAAGCTTGCAGAGTGTTAGGGAATCATGCTTGGTACCAGGGGACATATGCTAGTTTGCGCTCCAGAGTCTTTGGTGTCCAAAGTCTTTCTGGGGAAACCTGTGCTGGGAGCTGACACTGTCTTCAGCCTTTAGATTGGGACGACAGCAGTGCTTGACATTACGGCCTCTGTCTAAGGTAATCGGCTCCCTATCCCTGGATCCATGGTACATGGTGCTTTGTTGTGGAAAACACTGTGACCAGACCCAAACGGTTTTGTGTGCCTCGTGGACATATGCAGCTGACTTTCAGCTGTCTACAGCAAGTCACACCTCTGTTAGGGGGGAAATGATTTCTCCAGGTGTGGAAGCATGCCAGCTTCCTTGGAAGAAGCCTTTTGTCTACGTGGTATGGCAATCCTGCACAGGTGCAGTTGGGTGCCTGAAGGTCTAATCTGGATTGACAAAACTAAGTAACTGTTTCTTTGCATGTTAGGTGGTTCCGACTGTCTAGGTAACAGGGCACCAGCCGGGGCAATATCTATCATTGGCTTGTGGAGTTGGAAGACTGAGGGGCACGGTCAGGAGATGTAGTGAGAGACTAGTGACTGTTTGACCTTTCTGCAATGGGAAAGTCCAATAACTCCATAAACCTGTAAACTGTATCTACAATGTGTGTTATGTTCTGATTTTAATAGGGAATTTGACAATTGTGTATAACTTAAGAATGCATATATGGGATGACTTAAACAAAATGCCAATAAAAACTGTAGAGTGCTGTTAGACCCCGAATGCCTGGTTGGCTGCGATAGGTACCTTAGGCCAAATAGGGACGCGCGTTTCAATGTCATAGAAAGAAGGTCACCTTCTGAAATAGCCCCACTCACCCCCTTGGAAGCTTGGCACGAGCAGCCAGCCTTATCTTCAAGGCAAATATGTAAAGTATTTGCAACCACGCTCACAGCAACCCAATGATGACACCACAAATATTCTCCAGACGAGTTTTATAAAAACGAGTATAAACTTGATATGAGAAGATACACAATGAGACCACCCAATATAAATCCAATATATGGATATTTGTAATATTTCTCGAGGCATGTTGTTAGACCAGCCAGCCCTTTTAAGTTCTGGTGATATTAATGAGCACTTCTAAACATTCTACTGTAATCCTAACACCATGTTATGCAGATCGTAATGCTAGAATCAGCCACTTTTGCAATATAAAAAGAAAGAATGCAATTCAATGTGTAGCACAACAATCAGGTACTTTGCAATGTAAAAATAATGCAATGCGTAATACAACCACCAGGTACGTCATCGTACAGTTGTAAGGCATTGCATAATACACTTAACAGGTAGTTCATTATGTAAGAATAATGCACGGCGTAATGCGCTAATCAGGTAGTTAGTTATGCAGAAACAATGCAATGCGTCATACGACAATCAGGTAGTTCATTATGCAGAAAGAATGCCATGCATTATACATTAATCAGGTAGTACGTTATGCAGGAAAGATGCAATGCGTAATAAACTAATCAGGTACTCTGTTATGCAGAAAAGATGCAATGTGTAATAAAACAATCAGGTACTCCATTATGCAGAATTGGAGTAATCCGTAGTACACTTCGGCATGGATCACGGTGTCTCAAGCGGTCTCTCCGCCACTCGTGCTTACTCGCAGGTAGCCTCTGACTTGCAGCTCCATGCTCTGGCCCCGGTACTCCCACTTGCTTGGCAGTACTGGCCATGATACAAGCCGAAGCAGAGGCTTGCGCTGTTGAAGTGAGAGAGTGGCTGAGAGTGTCTCCCTCCGTGCCTGCGCCCCTCCCCAGGAGTCGACACACGTTACCTGGGGGGGCGCGAACTCACTCTCCTCTCCTCGACCAGCGGTTTGGGCCTCTGATGCAATCTTTGGGACTTGGCAATGGCGGGCTCGGGCCTGCGGCTCAGCTCCTCCGGGGCTGCCGGGCCACTACTACCACAAAGATCTCAGGCTGCCACAGGGCACACTCACACAGCGTCACTGAGACTTACTTTAACTCCGGGTGCACGATCACCAGGAAAATCGTTACGATGGTCCCACGGTGCACAACGCACATGCACACAGCGTAGATGAGACTGACTTGGATTCCAGATGCACATTAACAAGGCAAATCCTCACGATAACTGGACAATCCCCACAAAGGGGTTCAGGCTGCACAAAGCACACGCACACCGCGTCGCTGATCCTTGCTTGGACTTTAAGTGCCCACGATCACAGGGCACACCTTTTGAGGGTCTCAGGTTGCAACAAGCAAGAGCAAACAAAGCAGCTGAGACTCTCATGGAAACTTTTGTGATCCTGAGTTTTCGCAACAGGGAGCCAGCTCACCTGGGGCACTTGGGGATCAGTTACTTCAGGATACAGGACACAGCAAAGTCCTTTCAAACTTTTAACACAGTTGATCATGGTCTATTGATCGACCGTGTCTGCAATGCCGGAATTCATGGTGTGGTGTTCAAGTGGGTCTCCTCCTTCCTCAGCAACCGATTTCAAGCAGTTCGCCTTGCCAATTTTTCTTCCAAAAAAATGAAATTGACCTGTGGGGTACCCCAGGGGTCTTCCCTTTTTCCCCTTCTTTTTAACTTGTACCTATTACCCCTGATCTGGTCTCTGCGCAAAAGAATGGTCGAAAACTTTACCTACGCTGACGACTTACAGCTGGTGTTTGATATCAATTCTTCTATTTCTTCAGTGTCTAATTTCCAGCCTACCTTGATCTTTATCGGTGATTGGATGAATGACAATCAACTGAAACTAAAACCTGATAAAGCAAGCTCATTCTCACAGGAGGACCATCAAACCTGTGGAACTCTAATTTTTGGCCTCCATTGCTGGGTAGCCCCCCACTTCCAGCAGGCTCTGTTAAGAGCTTGGGCATTGTGATCAGTAATGATCTGTCCATGAAGGCCCAGATTGGCTCAGTGGTCTCTGCTTGCTTTTTCCATCTGTGAAGAATGTGGAAAATAAGCAGATTCCTGACCACTGAGGCCTTGACTTTGGTCATTCTAGCTTTGGTAACCTCCTGCATTGATTTCGCCAACTCATTATATGTCGGTATCCCAGCATATCATTTAAATCGTTTGCAGTTGGTGAAAAATCAAGCGGTCAGGGTTAATCTTCCATCATCCTAGACGACATTACATTAGTCCTCTGATGAGGAGTCTACATTGGCTTCCGGCGCCTAAACGATGTGTATTTAAGCTGGGATGTACCATCTTTAAAGCCCTCGCTGGGAACAGCCAGCGTTCATTTCCTCAAGGATCCAACATTATATCCATTCTCGGGAACTGCGTTCTTCCAATCTGAACCTGACCATTCCCTCATTCAAACGTAAAAAGCATGGGGGACTCGGATTAGCGGACTTGACCCCGCAATTTTGGAACTCCCTCCCTGTGGAATTAAGGTCCGTGACCCTTTATGCACAGCTCAGGAAACAGCTCAAGACCTGGCTGTTTTCCCAGGAATATGAGTAAACTAATTGTTCCGACCACGCAACATCCCTTTTGCTCATAGTGCCATGAAACCGCTCGGTGTACGTGCGCTTAAAATAAATACTTTTAACATAACATAACAAGCAGGGGGACACAGCACACAGCAAAGTCCCTTTAGCCTTTCCTTAGTTAAAACAGAAAACTGCAGGTCAGCCCTAGAACACAAGGCAAGGGTCAGTCCTCTCATTCAGTCTATTCAGTTGTTTCTTCCTTGGCAAAGGTCCTCTTGACCACGAAGTAGCTCCAGTCTTGTTCACACTTGATCAAGCCATTCTCCAAAGTTCAGGGGCTTTGGCTCTCATAGTTATACCCCTCAATGGTTTTTAAGGCTTTGTGTGCAGGGGGCACTGACCCCTGCTCAAACCAGTCTGGGTGCCTTCCTGCCAGTGACACCTTCTTCCTTTGATTAGTGGGGTCTGGATTCTCAATCAAGCAGCAGGAGATGGGACAATTGTTTTATAGCAGCAACCCAGGCCTCTTCACTTCTAGGGACTTCTCCTCCTCTACATTCCAGATGCAGGTCAGCCTGTTGCTGTCTCACCTCCTCCCCTGGGTCAAGACATTCCCCAGATCCTATCGCTTTCAAATCCAGGCAGTTAATCCACAGCCAGGCAGAGAGATACAGAAATGTTACAGCACAAAAACTCAGCCACTTCTAAAAGAGTGGCTTCTAAACACACAATGCAAAAACCACCTACCACCTTCATATAAAGATGTGTTATTACATTGTGAGTTCAGGCATTCTAAACTTTACCTTTCCATCTTAAGCCTTTGGGAAGATAGGCTGGAAAACATATCACACAGCCTTCTCATTCTATCCTATGGGCAAGATGGCCTTTCTGCAGTGAAAAACAAAATGGAGATTATTTCACTGTCAGGACATGACACACACCTTAGTACATGTCCTACCTTTCACATTCACTGCACCCTGCCCAGGGGGTATCCTGGACCTACCATAAGGGTGTCTCATGTGCATAGAAAGGGAAGGGTAAGGTCTGACAAGTGAGTGCACTTGACAGAACAACATCATAGTTTAACAAACTGCTTGCAGGCTCTGCAATGGCAGGCCTGTGTACCCTTGTTAAGGCTACCTGCTTGGGTGGCACAATTAGTGCTGCAGGCCCACTAGTAGCATTTGCATTACCAGCCCTTGCACACATAGTGCACTTTACTTGTAAGCCAAACATACCAATCATGGACAACCAATTACCATTACACTTTAGACAGGGAGCACTTGCACTTTGACACTGTTTAGCAGTGGCAAAGTGTCCAAATCCTCTAAGTTGGCAACACCATGTCAGAAAAAATGTCTAGGGGGAAAGCAAAAAGGTTAGGGACTTTAGCCAAATAGAGCCAAGTCCCACAAGTGCATATACAATGTGTATCTCATTTTGATTTCAGTCTGTGTGTGTGTGTAAAATACAAATACAAGTGTTTTTTACATACACTGTGGAATCTTTTTTTGGCATGCGCAGTGTGAGGCGAGGGGGGATGTTGAACCAAAATTTGAGTATTAAAGCCTCACTGCTCGGTGCCAAACTACCAGAGGGTGAGCACAGGTTATCGGAGGAGTGTATCATACTAATCCTATTTAGAATGGTGAATTCTGACTGCCTTGATGATTCACAGCCACCTCGAAACCACTGGGTCTAACATGCCACTACAGCCCTAGTCAGGGTAAACCACAATCAAACCACAAATTAACCTGTGCTGAGCCCCCTGGTAGCATTGCACAGAACAGTCACATTAGAGACAATGTGCAAATTATTTGTTCAACATTTCAAATGGTACAACCGTTGTCAAAATACCTCACAAAAGACCCCACATAAGGATAGATCTAACTACACCCTTCTAGGGGATCCCAACATCCACTTTGACGACATTGATGACCATATTGCCCTAGAACTAACATCAAGTCTCCTCGCACTGCAATTGGAACAACTTGTGCGCACACCTACCCACGCAAAAGGGCTTCTTCTTGACCCTATTTTTAGCAAGTGCAGGGATCTAATAGTGGGCTCTCCCTCCCCCCTTCCAAGGACGGACCACTTCCTGATCCCTCTCATTTGGAACACCCCAAACTCCCCCTCCCCCTAACACAGTTACACGTAGGGAACACAACTGGTCAAAACTCCCCCTAGAGAACTGGCAGAGAGGTCTGGAAAATTCCAGACCCATCAACAATCCTGATCCTTCCCTATCCAATGGGAAGTACAATAGCTGGATCTCCAATTCGTTAGATTCCATACTCCTTATGAATCATACCAAACCCAAGCGCAACACAAAAACTACCCCCTGGTATTCGAATTGCGGGAGATGAAACGTCACTGTAAAAAATTAGAAAGGAAACACTCCCTGATCACCCCATACCACCCTAATAAACTACTCCGTTCAGCATCCTCTTTCTAGGCTACAATCCCCAGGATCAGGAAATCCAGAAGTGGAGGCTGGTTATTCTCTTAACTCGGCCAAACTCTGGAACTCCCTCCCCCTCCATCTGCGCTCCGAACCTAACCTACTTCTGTTCAGCAAACATTTAAAAACTTTCCTCTTCAATAAAACCAAATAAATCCTCAATGGTTCTTTCACTGTCAAGTGTCGCCCTGAGGGCAGCTATCGCGCTTTATAAATGTGCTTTTCATTTCATTCATAGAAAAATATAAGTTAATTTAATTATTAAAACCATTATTAAAACAAGAACAAGAATGACAAAACTCCAATCATCAGAACTGGAGTTATGAATTTGTCAAGAATGCAATAAAGTGACTAAAAGCATAAGGCACTAAATGCAGCTAAGTGCTAGTGGTTCGTTCCAGTGCGAATGGGCCTGTTAGTGGTCACGAAGGTCCCAAAAGCTTAATTTCGAGAGCTCGAGAGGTATACCAAGGACCATGGTTCTAAGGGTCACCACTTGGGGGTCAGGAATTAGCTGGACACAGGTTCAGGAGCTGTTGGGGAGCCATTTATGTGTCTGAGGCTTAGATTGGGAGGCCAACAGACCAGCTCTTTGAGTCACTCTGGGGTCCTGGGTCTGAGATGGGTTGCAGGTCCAGTTCCTCTGCCAGAGAACAGGTCTGAATGGGGAACACCCTTTACAATGCAACTATTACCCCACACTACCATTACAACACGGGGATTACAACGAAAGTCGTTACAACGACTTTCGCTGGAGAGCAATGTTGGATAGGGAATAGTATAATTTTCTATCCAACACCTTCCCCACTATACACGGGGACTGGAGTTGGAATAGAAAATTCAACTATTCCACTATCCAGCGCCCCCCAACGCAAGTCGTTGTAACAACTTGCGTTGTAATCCCTGCGTTGTAATGGCATGGGGGGTAAAAACATGCGTTGTACTGACATACAACTGGTCTGAATACTCTTTCAGAGTAGCAGTATGATAGAGTGTCAGTCCTTATAGCAGCACTTGGTGCCTGGGGTTCTTCTGAATGCACAGTTGTGCCTTTGAAGTGGGGCAATGCTTCTAGAGGCATGTGTGTGAAGTGCAAGGGTTTCCTGCCTTCATGGCACTGTCTCCAGGCTCACTAAAAGGTAGCATGCAGCCCAGGAGAAGGCCTATTCAAGTGTAAGTGAGACTGGTTTCAGCTCCTCCCTCTGATCCTGCCACTGATGGGTCGTTCAGTCAAGCCTAAGCTCTCATTATTAAGAGGAATACACAAAGCGCACCTGCAAACCACACCCAGTCATGGGATCAGAGACAGGCTGCAGGCACCAAATGGCTAATGCAAGAAAATGGCAATGTTCAAAAAGGGGCATGTTCAGAGTGGCAATTTAAAATCTCACTTCACCTTAAGTTAGGATTTTCCATTACAATTCCAAAGATATCAAATATGAGCCTGTTCACATTGGAAATGTCACTTATAAAATGTATTTCGATGTATATTAATTAAAAAGGAAGGGTTGGGCCCGGCAAAAGTTTTATTTTACGAGGTTAAAATGGCAGTTTGAATCTGCATGCACAGGCTCTGCAGTGAAAGGCCTGGGACATGTTTAGAGTGCTGCTTAATTGGGTGGCACAATCAGTGCTGCAGACCCACTACTAGCACTTAATTTACAGGCCCTCTGCACATGCAGTGGCCCTTTACTAGGGACTTATAACTACATTTAGCATGACAATTGGGTGTAGGCCTCAAAATAAACTCATCTTCTAACCAGAATATGTATTTCGGAGCAAAGAGGACATACTAAACAGGAGCAACGTCTTGAATCTACTGTCACGTATACTTCATCCAAGAGTTGTTTGATGACAGACGTGATAGTGATTGATGAAATCCAGATGTATAGGGTACTGGAAATAATTGAAAGCATGGCCATATTCAGATTTTCAATCATCAAGGTTGTCATAGCACCTTTGCTAAAAGTAGTCACTAGCACACCAGCCTTGATACATCCTCTCTCTTAGCAAACCGAGTAACATCATCAAATATTGGTGCAATTTCAAAACTATTTACCTATCTCAAACAACATTTATGGAATCAAATATCACACACACACCAGGGTCTTTCTCATCAGCAGCCCCTAAATTAACTCATCTTTACAACTGAGTTTCTCTTTTGGGGCAAAGATGACATACTAAACATCTTGCATCCACTGTCAAATATACTTTCCCTTTTGAATTTGACTACAGAGGACATATTAGGGTATAATGTGGAGAAGTGTGGCTCAGGGGTTAGAGGCAGCAGACCCGGAAGCTGAGATCGGTCCTGGACCAGGGTTCAATTCCCCGCCTCGGCGGGTCTTGGGCTAAGAATTCCACGGACTCGATAATTCTCGCCCTGGTGCCTCCTCGACTCACGGGTTCACACTCTGCGACTCTGGGCAATAGCTTGCTTAATCTCCACAACGGCCCCTCGCGGCGGGATGCCTGACTTTCACCTTGTGGATACCCTGCTATCTCACAGGGGAATACCAGGACGGGTTCCCTAAGCAAGCGCCGGGACACCCACTGCGGGTAGCTGTGCGCTATATAAGCTCAACTACATTTACAATGTATCATGACTCATGATCATCCACAATGTGTAGACACAATAGTTACTTGTCACTCAACAGCAGCATTCAAATCAGTATTTATACATCATGAAAAGCTCATTAAATTGTGAATCAGACTACAATGTGAAGAATACAAAACATAGCCTGACTGACTTGAGTCAAAGCATCAAACAAGTAGTATCCCAATAGTTTTAGACCAATATTTTAATCAGCGTAATAGGCACAAGGCTGTTTTGAACCTCACTTAACATCCAGGATCTCAGTTTTAATTTATCTAGACTCAGACAACAAAAGACAACATAAAAGTAAATGGTCTAATAGCTCATTGATAGAGCAAAATTGGAACTGGCTCACTACAAATTTAGATGCAAACTTTAATATCAACTTCTAGTGCAGCACAAATCCCAAAGAGCAAAAGCAAATCAAAAAGCAACTATCTCAAAATAATTTCTTTGAACATTGCAGGGCTCAACAGACCATTAGGATAACACTAAGGCACACAACTGCCTGACAAACTGGGGACATTCTATGTCTTTAGGAAACTTTGAGCATAGGACCATACCCAGTCGAGGGCTATCAGGCGATTTATCGTTGATGTTAGAAACTGGGGGGCATATTACCAAGCAATAGCGATAATTATCGCTATTGCTTGGTTAGAGACAAAATTTTACCGCTGAGCTGCGGCGATTTTTATCGCAGATAAACCTTGGTATTACCAAGGTTTATCGCAAATGCGATAAAAAACGTCCGCAATGCATGAATATCGCTGAAAAGTCAGCGATATTCATGCATTACCGAGCTAATGCTCTTAGCCATGTTATCCACCTCCCATTGGATAACATGGCTAAGAACTGCTCAGGGCAGGTGTTAGCTTTTGGAGATATTCGCGCTTAGCGCGAATATCTCCAAAAGTTGGTAATAGGAGATAGCGATGTTAGCGACTGTTTCCAGTCGCTAACATCTTGGCACGCCCACTTTGCATGTCATTAGTGATAAATATCACTGACATGCAAAGTGGGGCCCAAGATGGTCGCTATCTCCTACTAGCAGTCCCTAACTGGTGTTAGCGACAGCTAGGTAATAGGGAGATAATTTTATCTCCGCTTTCTTGGCTTTTAAAGCCAAAAAAGCAGAGATAAACCCCCTTGATAATATGCCCCTTGGTTTGTGTTGACTGGGGTATCAGACCTGATCAAGCAGTAACCACAATCATAGTCAGGGTAAGGGACAAGCAAAACCTAAATTAACCTGTCCCCACTCTCTGGTAGCTGCGCACAGAGAAATTAGGTTTAACCTTAGAGGCAGAGTGAAAAGTATTTGTGAAACATTTCAAAGAGTAATACAGTGAAAACACCACACAAAATGTTTCCACACCAGGTTAGAAAAACAACTCTAATTTTAATAAAGGAAATGAGCCAAAACAGCAAATCTTTAATTAGTAGGCCCAGAGATTTTGATTGTTAAAGTTTATAGTAACTAAAGTGCACAAGGTGCGATTGGAGATATCCAGTTATGCTGAACTAGGACAAAGTCACAAGTTTTGACCTACCCCGACAGAGCACTGGCTGGTGGCCGTGACCCACTTAGGCCTTCTGATCAGTGTACCTTAAATCCATGTTGTGGTGCTTAACATGGATATGCGTCAAATATACATTGTGCAGCTGAGGCATTGCACTGGTTCCGAGATGTTGCAAGGCTGCGTTGTGAGATCCTGATGCATCAATATCAAGATCTTGTTGATGGGGCTTGCTATGCAAAGTCTGGTCTTGAAGATATGAGGTGCAGCTGAGGTGATGAGTCGGTTCTGATGAACAGCGAGCTGCAATGTGGAGTTTCATCATTGCCTTTAAGGCTGCTGTCGGCGAGGGATATGAGGAGCTTTTGTCAGGGAAAGCATTGTGCTCCAGTGGTTTAGAGGGTAATGCATCAGTCCAAAGATGCAGGAGGTGGCGGCAATGTCAGTCTTTTTCAACAGATGCAATCCGCACAGCAGTGTTGATGCGTTCGTTCTGCTCAGGAATGCACCGCTCAGCTGAGTAGATGCATCAGTTCTGCTCAGGGATGCATCATTCAGCAGAGAAAATGTGCTGGTTTCATTAACAAGCACCTTAGGTACACTTCCATGGGTACAGGACTGGGATGGCACCACTTGGCTGGGTAGAATCACAGAGTCCATGTGCAAGGATTGGAAACGAGGTATGTCCCTGAGGCTTCAGATCAGGAGGTCAGCCAGCTAGCCCTTGGAGTCACCCTAGGGTCAAGAGATGCAGGTCCAGTCCTTCTCACCCAGGAAAGATCGCAACAGGCAGTAAATCAGCACTGTAAAGCAAGAGTGCAGCAGAGCGCAGTCAAGCAGAGTGGCAAACCTCCAAGAGTGCAGCAGTCCTTCTTCTCGGCTGAGTATCCACTAGTCCAGAAGTGTACTGAAGTGGTGGTGTCTGAGGTCCAGTACTTATACCCAGACATGTCTTTGAAGTGGGTGAGACTTCAAAGACATGCCTTCGAAGTACACAGAGGACGTCCTTTCCTGCCCTGGCTCTAAACTCACTACAGGGGAGTATGCAGGCCTTTGTGTATTGACAATAAACAGCCAATTTAGGTGGAAGTGAGGCTGAACCCAGTGCCTCCTTCCCATCCTGCCAGTGAAGGACAATCTAGCACCTCAGTTTGAATACGCAAACCCCAACTGCCAACTACACCGTCTCATGTGAACAGAGACAGGCTGCAGACACCAAATGAATAAGGCAAAAAAAATGCCAAGTTTCTAAATGTGGTATTTTCAGAATTGTGATTTAAATGACAACTTTACCATAGTTATTAATATTAAACTGGGATTCCGTAGAAACCTCTTAAGCAGGCAGCCCCCTTCGTGGGAAACAAAGTGATGTGGCTCATTCCACCCCTTGGACCAGACTCCTGTCCCCAACCCAAGGAAATAAGAACATTGACCAACAGAGAACTGACAGCTGTCAGTATCAAAGGCCATGCCCCAGGCCATCCAGGGCTCTCTGACCTTTGAGGCTTCTCAGAGTAGGGGTGGTAGCCCCGCATGTTTAGCAACCTACTTCCACTCAACCTCTCACCAGTTCTCAGTTGGTTTCCTGAGACTAGTCCCTCAGTCCAGGGACTTTACCCTGAGGCTGAACATTTGTCTGAAAAGTCAGGACTTCCAGAAGTATCCACTATCCCCATATGTCCCTAAAGGTCTATCTGTACTTTTCTGGGGTCACAACATGCTTTCCAACAAGGGCTTCCTTCATGGGGGGATACTTCATTCTTTCTCCCTTCTCTAGGGCCAGTCGGGTGTCCCTCCTCTCACTAGGAATACGTCGCCACAGATTAGTGTTGCATAGTAAGAATCTTCAGGAAGTTATGTTGTTGGTTCCAAGTATGTCTTTATTTATAGTTCAGTTACAGGAAGCCTAAGGTAAGCCAAGATGTAGTTAGGCTATAAAGTATGCCCCACCAGGAGCAGTATATCCTTACTGCTCAGCCTGCTGACATCACCTGCCTAACCCCATGCACCCAACATTCTATGCAGTCATCACATTCCATTCTCTTCTTTCTTCACCCCTTTCCTGCTGTTCAGCCTAATGATTTGTGGAATGTGATGACTGCATAGAATGTTGGGTACATGGGGTTAGGCAGTTGGTGTCAGCAGGCTGAGCAGTAAGGAAAGGGGTGAAGAAAGAAGAGAAGCGTGAAATAGCCTCACAACAATTAGCTACCCAGTCTTCCTCAAGGAGCTTGTGCATCTGCAAGGCAATCTCGTAAGCCACAAACCACTTGTTGATATCATCCTTCGAAACAAATGCAGGAACCTGACCTTTAGGAATATGGACCCTCTTGTCTCCATAGGGCACTGTGGAAATAATGCCACAGTCCTTGCTGGACTCTGCCTGCCTGACCTTGAGGTCCAGCTCCTTAAGACTCAGTTCAAGAGCCAACATTAATTTCCTCTCTTCTAGACCCAGTTTCTTTCACTCTACTACCATAACCAGTCTCTTTTTTTATAAACTTTATTTTCATGTTATGCTTATTAACAAAGTGGCATTAAGTAAAGCATACAGTGATTATAGGTTGAGTGGTAAACAGACATATGGTGTCACGTAACCAATAAGCAGTAGAAGGTGCAATTTGTAGTGGCTGGATTAACAAAAAACATACAGTGAAAAGAAGTTATTATAGTTAGACTGTCAAGCAGCAGAAATAAGACATTTTACATGGCATATCGTACCAATGAGGAACACTGGACATAGACCAGTCACATCCATGCATATAATGCCAGTGTTACTCAATATTATACATAGTATTACACCACTCAGAAGGCAGCACCCATCACCCCAATAAATAGAATGTAAGGAAGGAGAATCATGGCTAATGCAAGAAATGTATGGGCCGTCTCCTCGACTCCCTTCTTCATCATGTTCAGAGCATGTGCAAAGGAAATACGCCTAATACAGGGTCCATTTAAGTTTGAGGGGCTGCATGTGAGAGAGGAAAGCTCAGGAGACTCAGTTGATGTACCATTCAACAATGTTCGCCTTGCAAGGCGGGCACAATAATAATGAAATTGGGTGTCTCAGTCTGCGAGCTAACCTGATCCCAATCACAAAACATCTTATCTTCAAAAAAGTCCCCCCATGAGCCGTATGCCCAATACTCTCAAAGCATCCGCTGCAGCAAGGTCCCCGCCAAGTTGAAACCAACCACACCATTCCAATGGCAACTACGGAGAATAAAGCTGAGAATAAAGCATGGTCACATTTTGTACCTCTGCTGTTTTCTTTAAAAGAAATTGTGTTGTACCCACTGGATCTATTACATTATGAAAGCATCCCTGTTTGATTAGTAAGGCAAAAGGAAGTGATAGAGGCGATATCCCATCTCATTCTAAAAGACCATGTAGCCCAAAAAAAGGAAAACATCATCTTTGCTACGCTATAATACACTTCAAAATCAAGAGCACCCAGACCACCTGCCAAGTAAAGAAGAGTGGACCATTGTACACAAGTCTGTTTGCCGGCCTATGCCAAACTAAGCATAAAAGTGCGCAAAGTCTGATACAGCGCATCCACTAGCAAAACCGCTATATTTCGATTATTAAATTAAAAATGTGGGAGTACTACCATTTTCATAACAGATATACACCAATAAGTTACAGAGGAATATGTATCCAACTGTCCACTGCCTCAGTGAGATGCTGAATTGCCTTACCATGATTTGGTGCAGTACCACTTCTGGATCAGTATGTATCATTATGCCTAGGTGAAGTATTGGATCGGTAGACAATTTTAGGAGGAACCCCATGTTACTGGCACCTTATTATCAGTAAGAGTAAACATAAGATATTTGTCCCAATTTATGTGTTGCCCAGAGTGGCCATCAGAACGTACTACCTCTCTGAGAAACAGAGCTATGCTACAATTAGCGTCTCTGATATACAATAGTGTATCATCTGCATATGCAGAAAGTATTAAGTTGTATTTCAAGAATTGTATACCTCAGTGATTATGATACTTCTGCAGCGCACAGGTCAAAGGTTCCAGCACCAACGCATATAGCAGTGGGGACAAGAGGCACCCCTGACATACGCCCATAGTAATATGTATTGGGTCAGATACCAAATGCTTTTTCAGCATCTAAAAAAACAGCCACAACACTCACATTAGGATCAATACATGAAATTGTACCAAGAGGGTGCAAAGGTTATACATAAGAAATCTACAAGGTATAACACTGGCTTGTTCAGGGTCCACAATACCTGGCAACGGGCAACAGTATATTAGCTAATAATTTTCCAAAACATTTTGGATCAGTATTTAAGAGTGACAATGGCCGATACGAAGAACAACAATCAGATAGCTTACCAGGTTTAAGCAATGTAATCAGCGCCTCATGCACAGATGGAGCCATGTTGCCATCGAGCACCTTCTCCTCAAAAAGATTGACCAAATGGTGTATGAGTTTATGGTGATATGCCTTGTAAAAAGCAACTGTGAGGCCACCAGCACAGGGTGCCTTGCCACCAGTCATGTCCTTTAACACAGCCTCAATTTCAGAGGATGAAGAGGCACTATTAGCCACTCTCTACGTGTGTCCGAAAACTGCTTCATTGAAATATGAGCCAAAATACAAAATATTTCTGCTACCTGAGTGGTACCATGTATAGATAGCCCATCCTTATCGAGGATAGACAGTATTTTGGAATCTTTGCAATTGGCCCATTCGAGGCCTGCCATGTGTGGCACTCGTTTGTTCACACTTCCCATGGATATTGGCAATAGCGTGTCTGCCCAGATGTGTTATCTCATCTCATTCTAGGCTAACTTATTATACTCATCTTTTTTTACCCTGATTTGTGCTAACAATTCTTGAGAGTCAGTCTCCCTGTGAACCCGCTCTAGATCCCCAACATTGGCCTCCAACCTGGGAAGCCAGCTGCGGATAGAATGTAGTACCCCTGCATGTTTCTATATAGTAACGCCTCATATGTAAACCTTAAAGGCTTCACAGACATTGGTAAAATGTTGGAAAATAACCCAGATTATTTTGAAACTATTCATCTATCGCTTGCACAAGTTCCTCGTGAAACACCGAATTGAGTAAGGAATACTACCCGAAACACCAGGAAAAAGCATGCTAGCATGGTCCTGCCAGGCTCAGAACCAAATAGGAGATGGTCACAAAGTTGAATTTCAGAAAACAGACTGTGGGAAACTAGTCAATAATCAATAAGGTATGTAAATAATGCACAGTGGAATAGTGTGTATATTCCCTGCTTTGTGGATATTGATAGCACCATGCATCTATCATGTCACTTTCTTCACCACCGAAACTATAGCATGCGCAGCCGGCGAAAGCAGTTGTGTTGGGCCTCGGAACTGGTCCAAGTCGAGGGCCTGTACACAATTAAAGACGCTGCCCCATTTCTGTGGATGGCCTTTAAGAATGCAATGAGTAATAGAATTGGGGAGCAACATAGTTAGGACCATACAACCCTTTCAAGAAGGATATCAAAAGAGTCTTTACGGCAATGCCCTACCACATAGAGGCCTTCAGGGTCAATGGATATCTCTTGTAATTCATTACCTGTGCCCTGGCAAACCCATATCAGCACATCACGTGCTACATTAGTGAACCCTGCAGCCAAACACTCCCTTCACACATGTCTGAATGAGAGAAGCCCGGTATTCGGGGCCAAGTGCTTCATTATGCACCATACTATCGAGCAATAGGAGTCCATATCATACATAGCTAACATAAGTGACTCCCACTGTACAATATTATCAGTTTTAACCAGTATGAAACGAATAATTGAACACTGCAAACCTCAACCCCACCAACGCGCTGTTTCCCAACTTTGGATGGGGCATATCATTCTCTACCCCTAACCCTCCATGAGCCCCAAACCGTGTGCCCTGAACACATCAATGCGGTACACATATGGAGGCAGACAGTGGCCATCATACTCTCCTGCAATAATATGTCCCAGGAGGGCCAATATAATATGAGTCATAAGATGCTTACAAACACAAACATATTAAATAGCAGGGCACTACGGTCGTCCCCAGCCATCATAGTTTATCCATAAATTGCACAAATGATGTAGCAACTCAACATACAACAAAGATTGCACGATCCACCGCCAGGTCCCTACATCCATGCAATGCATTCTTCTCAGGTGTACTATTTATATTTGTAATTGCATAGTAAAACAGCATCATAACCATTATGTTCCATGGCTCATAGCTCATAGTTGTAACTTAATGTGCGATGACAAAGTATCATTCCAAACCAAGCACAATATGTCTTACACTAAATCTTGTTCATCTAGTTTCATAGGCAAAGGAGCAAGCATCGTCTTCCTACTGCATTGCCCGCGTACCAGATGCAGAGGATTGATGTCTCTTGAGAAACTGTTTTCAATTTTTAGGATCAGTAAAAGTGACATTCACAGTGAGTCTCAGATATACAGGTGAGGCATTGCATATTCAAGTTTGAGATCCTGTAGCTTGCACTAGAGTGAGAGGAATATCCTCCTGGCCTCTTGTACTTGTACTGGTGTGAAATCCGGAAAGATAGAAAGTTCAGCGCCTTCATAATGGAGAGTACGGAACTCCCTGGAGCGGTGCAACATTCCATTGCGTCCCTGTAGTTTAGGAACCATGCAATAATGGGACGAGGCTGTGAAACAGGCATAGGATGTTGTACAAGAGATCAGTGAGCCCGCTCAACCACAAACATGTCCAAAAATGACTCACAGTCAAATAATTCAATCAACATGCTTTCGACGAAGGATTCCATGATTCCAGTGTTTGTGGATTCTGTCAAATCCACTATGTGTAAACTGTTCCCCCTTGATCAAGCCCCCAAATCCTTTGCCTTAGCCTGTAGTGTTGCCAACATTTTCTCCATCTGTTTGAGGGTGTCTAGTACTACTGCCTACTCGTCTTCAGAATCAGAAATACACACCTCTCCAATGTGTCCAAACACTCCATTTGTTTGTCACTACGCTACAACATCCTGTCCATTCTGCATGAAAGACCATCAATTTTCCTATTGATCTTATTGAGGCTGTGGTGCATAGTTGCCAGAATATGATGCTGTTCACCTTCCAGCTCTAGAGCAATAGTATCAGAGCCTTCTTCAGTCACAGTTGCATTGCTGTGTTGCACTCTGTGTGGTTTACACTGTTCAAACTGTAATTTGGATTGGGTTTTATCAGGCTTTACCATTTTGGCTTGCACTACGCTTGTTGCAACTCAGAGCTAAATCTGTGAACGTGTGCCATGCAGTAAGTGTCGACAATGACAAATCCAAAAAACTTCATAGTAAATAATATATTGTGGTAGTGCAGCAAGTTTACAATAACTCTAATGGTAAATTTCTTGGAACCACAATAAATGTGATGACATCCAGATACTCTAATATAGCTCAGACTAGGCCACATAAGCTACACGGCCATCATCACACAGATATGTCGATCAGGTCCCCAAAGCAGAGGTGTGGATCTAAACTTGTAGAATTTGCATCAGGTAAAGCAGCCTCCGCGGCCAAGAATATCAGTCTCTTCCCAACCCCCAGACTGCTGGCCCCAGTACACCTATCTATGCTGTGTGGCCTCGGGGAGACATAGCCAGGCAATGTCCACCACAGGCTGCCCAGCCCCAACAGCAGGTGGTTACAGGCCCCAAGGCAACCAGACACCTCAACTTTCCAGGGGGATGTGCACTACTTCGCTCCACTGCTCGGTGTCCTGCAGGACTGCCCACACAATCAATGGTCCGCGGGCAACTCCATCGCAGCTGCAGACTTCAAACTTCCCCCGTCACCACTTCATCAGGGCCTCCAAATCTAGTAATTACACCTGAAATATTTGCTTCTCTTCAGGGGTTGCGACTGCCGCCAGCAAACCCTTCACTCACTGAGCATGAGGCAACAACCTGCAATGCTTTACTGTTGGTGATGAGACAGGATTATGCAGGACTTTGCAATGGAATGAAGGAGCATGCCGGTTAGGCAGCCAACTTGAGACCAGGCAGACTCTGCTGCCCCGGCCAGTATCTTTTCCTCCATCATGTTCTTGGCCATCTCCTGCCTGCAATCCCTACCTGCCTCCCTTTATGGGAGATCCTCTAGGAACATGTTGCGAGAGGACACACTGCTCCCTGCACAGGAGGGTATTCTCAATTCTAGGAGCAGGTTGCCCCTTCCTCAACAGGTTGAATTCCAAGTCCCTCCTGAGGGTCCCGCTCTGGTCCTTCCTCATCCTCCTCTTCCTCTTGGTAATCTGTTGTGACTGGCAACTGGTGGGCCTCTATCCATGCCCTGAAGGCCTTTTGGAGCTCCACCTTCTTGATACCCTTCTTGGTGGGCACCCTCTCTCCTGACAAAATTTCTTGTGCTCAGTCTTGAGCTTCCAGGTAAGCAAGTTCAGAATCCCTATTTGCAGGTGAGGCTGTAGACACGGAAAGACAGGAGTAAGAATGGATTCATAAAAAGCAAAAAGGCAAATTAGGGAGGATTTAAAACTCAGATTTCTCTTAGATGTCGGATGGTAGAGAACCGAAAAAGGCAAACTAGTCCCTGACAAAAAATGTAAACAAAATTCAGGATCATGTGTTGCTTTGTGATGCTAGAGGGGTTATACTAATTGAGTAATTTCACAACAATACAGTGAGTTATTAAATATTCTTCGACTATATAATCTTAATGAATTTTTTTTAATATACAAAATCAATGTTTATTCATCATTATAGTTAAAATGAATATATGTTTAAAAACACATTAGGAAACACATTAGGAAACAATCCATTATTTCAATACAATTGTTTTGATCAAGAAAGCGAGAAAACTACACAAAAATTCTACGCAGCGTTTTGGTGCGATAGATCAATCACTTTCTTCAGGACAGTGTTTTCTAAAAAGGTTTGATATTGAACAATACACTACATTAGTATATATATATATATATATATATCACAAAACATTTTCAAATTTTTATACAAATTTTCACAATATTAGTCTCTCGTTACAAAAAGCACAAATTGGAACAACACCATACTGTATCCATTATTACCCATGATGCTAAATGCATCATTACATATCCCCAAAACTAAACTCATATAATAACAACAAAGCTATGAGGATAAAACCCCACATGATCCTATTTTTCTAGACCTACCAAAAAAAATGTATCAATGCTTCCCTTGAGTGATTCAAATGGGAAACATACTTATAGTTGATTTTGTGAATACAACCGTGGAATTTCCTGAAAGTAAAATATTGTTATTTCAATCAGGATTCATAAATAGGGTTTTGATATAAAAAATTATGAATGTAAAATATTTATTGAACGTTACTTATAATGTACCTTTTTATGCAGTACAATTCCTTATTAAAAGCAATTGTGGGAGCCACCAAAAGGTTTGTCTCCATATATTGGTGTCCTTAAACATACAAAAGCAGAGATTTCACCTACTATATATTGGTCCATTTTTTATAACGGAGATAATTAGACATGGAAAAGAGAGGCTTACCGATAAAAAAAATCCCTTTCATCAGCAATTCAGGTGAGCAGTGATTAAGTTTCACTTTGTATTGTTCTTAGGGACTTTTCTAAGATATACACGTAATTTTTCATACCCTTCTCTATTGCTCTAGATCTCCACACCATTGTAAATGATGTCATATTTAATAAACAGGCTGAAACATTACCCGGTTTGGCTGCTATCTTGGCATTGCAACTCAAAGAATAAAATCAGTAATCACCAAAATAAAGTCTTTTAGTCTATATATTTGCATATATGTATTATATTGTTTTATCCACTATTATGTCTCCCATATCTTTCTTACATTGGGGGATTAGCTATCCATTTTAAATTCACTACCTCTCTAAAGGGCGCTGCCTCTCTATAAAAATATCTGCTATACCGATTCAGGTAGGCATGCAGAGCTATTCATAAGTGCAGATGGTTATCAAGCGATTTACGTGCAAATATTTGTACAAACTAGTTGCTGCTGTGATGTATAAAGCAATTCCTAGTTAGATTTATTGGCTCTTTGTATGTGAAGCACCCATATCCTAATCTAAAACCTGAAGTCTGAGTCCCCCACACTCAATTTATTTCAAAGCGCATACGAATGCAAATTGGCAGATAAATATGGAGAGAGGCAGTGCCCTTCAGAGAGGGAGTGAATTTAAAATGGATATATAGTCCCCCAATGTAAGACAGATATGGGAGACCTAATAGTGGATAATTACCTGTATTGATGTAATATGATTAATAGATTTAGATCTGTAAAAACAATATATACATCTATGCAAATATATAGACTTCACTAAAAGACTTTATTTTGGTGATTACAGATTTTATTTTATGAGTTGCAATGCCAAGATAGCAGCCAAACCGGGTAATGTTTCAACCTGTTTATTAAATATGACAACATTTACAATGGTATGGAGATCGAGAGCAATAGAGAAGGGTATAAACATTTCTTGTATATCTTAGAAAAATCCGTAAGAACAATAACAAAGTGAAGCTCAATCACAGCTCACCTGAATTGCTGGTGAAAGGGAACGTTTTTTTTATCAGTAAGCCCCCCTTTTCCATGTCTAATTATCTCCGTTATAAAAAATTGACCAATTATATAGTAGGTAAAACCTCTGCTTTTGTATTTTTAAGGACACCAATATATGGTGACAAATCTATCGGTGGCTCCCACAATCGTTTTTAATAAGGAATTGTACCAGGTAAAAAGGCACGTTACAAGTAACGTTCAATAAATATTTTAAATTCATAGGTTGTTATATCAAAACCCTATTTATGAATCCTGATTGAAATATCAATAATTTACTTACAGGTATCGATAGCTGAGGGTGCTGTGTGTCTACATTGGGTCAACCAAATCCTAAAATGGAAGAAGTAAACAGGAGACATAAGATTTTTTCCATTGCTTGTTGAAGAAACAATTGGAGAGATCCAGGAAGTTCAGGAAGTCGGTGGCACCCTTCAGCCAGCAAGGAAAGAACACCATTTAGCACCTGATTCTCAGGGAATCCCAGCAAACAATGGGAATTTGCCTAATTATCTGAGGTCATATTAGATGTGTTTTATTATTTTCATGATCTGCCACTTTTTGAGTGCTAAGAAGGAAGGAGAAAATTGTGATGGCTTTGGTATGGATTTAATTAGAGCCGTTAGAAGAGGATATTCAGTGGAAACAGTTGCTTTTTTAAAGGAAATATCTAATTTGGCAGCAGTAAGAGTTGAAATGAATGCCAATGTATAGTGAGCTGAACAGAATACACACTAGCAGAAGGACAGAGAAGGGAATCATTAGTAGAAATTGTTGGCTCAAAGCTTTTGAGTAAGTAAACATTCGATGTCACTGTTAAAGTCACTTATAATTAGAGGGCTATTTGATGATGGCAGCAAATTGGAACAATTCTGAATAGTGAAGAATACTTATGTCTGGAATTCAGTTCACCAATAACTTAGCACACTATTTAATTGGTTTGGTGCATCTTAACACACCATGGAGATTCAACCAAAATATTCTAGGTGGCAGAGTTCTCTTTTTTACTGGCACACATCAAACAACTACAAAACGTACTTTTTATCAGTCAAAGATTAAACCATTTTAGCTTGCCCGAAATGTGTGCAAAAAACATATTTGCATCGACAAAGTATTTAGAGCTAAGTGAAAATATTAGCTTGTTAGGAGGACTGACCCTGCTTTATTATTGGTATTATAATTATAGTTAATATTATTTTTATTATTATTACTACTACTATTATTATTATTTCTCGGATAATTACTAAGAGTGTTGTTCTTATTTCTGTTATTGTTATTATTATTATTATTATTATTATTATTATTATTATTATTATTAGTGTCGTTATTAATAATAATGCTGTTACAGTACTACACTAAAATACTCTTGGTAAAATGTCTTCATTCTTCTGCAATATAGCACTTTTTATAATAATTTTCCACTTAAACCAACATTCAGAATATTAAGAATGAGAATTATAACGTTCTCAATAGAAGAAGGCGCATGAGTTGCCTGTGAATTGCCCCTTAATTACTTGCTGTGGATACTCAATGCCATTTTAAGAATGAGCTTGCTGCAGACAGAGAACTTTAATTAGTAGCTTTGCTGCTGCAGCGTGTAGCTGATTGGAAACCAATAGTGGCAGTCAGATGAAAGATTAATTTATGATAAATGAATAATAGGAACACCATCCACTTGATTCTAATGAAGAATTAAACAAATGTTAAAAATAATAACATTCCAACTGGAGTTTATCCTAAGATCTGATCGGCTTACAGAACAAAGACATTAGTATAACAGTAGTGTCCCTTTAATTGTAATAAAGCATTATCTTTGTTGTGCAGAAATAAAATATTCTAATTCAAATTTCCCGAAACACAGTCACATTTAGAATTCCACGGCTGTGAGTCATACTCAAAAAATCAATGTCAACCATGAAAATGTAATCCTCATAAACACACATAGGCAGCTGTATATACACAAAGGTAACATATGCTTATCACAGATTTTGCTAGAATTCCACCAAATAAATCAAGCCTTTACAATGAAAACTCAGAGGCATATTTACAAGCCCTGTTGTGTCGCTCTTGCACCATGCACCGTGGTGCAAGAGCAATGCAACACAAAAAAGATTTATGAAGCCACACAAGGCTACCTTGCTGGCCTTGATGGCTTCATAAATCTTGGGTAATGAAACACTGCAAATTGCTGTGTTGCATTATTCTGCACCAGGGAAGCATTTCCATTGGTGTTACATGAGTATTGCCATGCAGCATCCATGGATTCTGATGCATTCTCAGATTTACAAGAACAGGTAAACCTAAGAATGCGCCAAAAAGATAAGCCTCCCCAGAAGAAGCGTAAAAAGGAGAAATATGTTGTTACTCTTTCTATGTGTACAACATTCTGCAGCACACACAGGAAGAGGGAAAAGCCTCTCAGGATTGATTTTTGTGGAATAAGGTGCTGCTTCCTGCACAAAAACTGTCCTCCATGCAACACAGGCACCTTTGCACCCAGGTGAAAAGGTGCCTGAGGTGGCGCGGGGCAACCCATTGTGCGCCTACACAGATGAAAGGACAAGAATGTGCTATATTGATTTAAATGCCCTCTCCCTTTGATGCAGTAAGGTGATTTACTGCGCTGTGTTGAGTTATTTTCCCATAAATATGGGTCTCAGATGTTTATCCTTTTTGCAGAAATCAGAGCATCATGCTCCGGTATAATCAAAATTGTCAACAGCAAATATGAAACAAGGTTCAATGATGTTAATGCTGACAATTAAGCAAAAGGACTGTTTGGAAGGGTATCCTTCAAGATCATAATCAAATGCTTAGATAAACTTCAAACCGTTTCATACTCTGGATGTGTGTTGTACTGTGCAGCACTCATGAGGTGATAATATTTCAAGCAAGGCTATCTCGTACAGTTTTATAGAGCTGTCTTAGTGTCAAAACAAAAGGGTGATAGAGTTTGAATGCCCAAGGACCACTACTGAAATGACCCCTTGATACAAAGTAGAAAAAGCAGTGCTAAGTGCTATTTGCAATGCAAAATCGTTTGTGCTGGAAAATAAATACTTTATAAAGACTTTGGGCCATATTTATTAAAAAATCAGGCAGCACAATTAAGGGAAAGGTCACTTGCCCTTGTACACAATGTTCAGACGCCCTTGCACCATGCTGCAAGGGTGCCTGAATCATAAGCAGGATTGTTTTTGCGCAAGAAGGATACCTTCCTGCAAAAAAACAATCCTATGAGGCATTTCCCTCTTTCAGCGTGTGCTGCAAAATGCAGCACACATAGAAAGAGGAATTAACAATGAAGAATAAATATATTTCTCCACTTTGCATCTCACCTAGGCAGTCTTAGCATTTTGACACATTCCCAGGTCTACCAGCAATGGTAAATCTGTGAATGCACCAAAATCCATGGGTGAAATGCAGAGGAACACTCACACTCCACCCTTGGAACTTCTGCTTCGGGCAGAGTAGGGCAACACAGTGTTTTGCACTGTGTTGCATTACTCTAGATTTATCAAACCTCACAAGGCCACAGACGGTGAGTGATGATCTTCCCTCTTACCAGCTTCTTTAACCTTTTTCAAGTCTTCAGACCCGATGTGGGGATGCAATGCAGATGTCAATCTGAGGCTGCAACTGCAGCCATGCTTGCCAGCTGTGATTATGGAGAAACACATGAGTATGGATCCTACTGCCAGTGTGAGTTTAGCCAGATTTATGCATAGTCTCTTTGCATACCACTCGGCTTTAAGATTATTGATGGCTAATCTCACTCAGCCCCAACTCACCTCAACCTTGTTCACATTATAGTGAGACAGCTTTTTGCATCCACTAATGCACATGTTCCATTTCCATATTCAGATGACAAGTGTTTTCCTTTTTGTTCCCACAAAGTGATGAGTTTGAAATGGTTGCTCCAGTATACAAGATAAGCTGCAGCATGGAGAGTAGATTTCAGAGGAGACGGATATATTATCTGTATGCTATTAAGAATAGAATACCAAGCACAGAAGCAAGATGGCGACAGAGTGAGACCTCTTTCACTCACCTCCACACTATCGCTCTGACCCCCGTGTGTTGCCCGAGAAATGTACCCTGGCCTGGGACGCTGGAGCCGCTGGAACTACTGGTGTAGCTGGCGGGACCCGATCGGGGTGCAAGGCAACCCCACAACCCCACAAGGTCATCGATTGCGGGCTCCTGGGTACAGCCGGCGCTGGGAGACGCTAGCCTGGCTTCTTCTGACAGTTCTCCCCAGCCGTGCCGAAACTGATGAGAGCCGCCCGCGGTTGCCTAGCAACTCAAGCTTGCTGCGGAACGCTGAGCAGGTCGAGAATGCGGAAACGTCCTCGAGGAGCAGGATGACAGCCCGAGGCGGCGCGCGGACCAAGCTGTGATCCACTGTCCCTGTCCCGGTTCCGGCATTAACATCGCGGCCGGAGTACAAGGAAGCAAAGGAAATCAAGGAGGGGAAAAGCAGTACGAACCCTCATGAAATCATTGGAAATACCGGTAAGAAGAAGAATGTGTGGGACAAAAGCGCCAAAACTACTGTAACAAATGCAGGCAGTGCTCCCACGATTGTAAAAGAGAAAAAACAATTTGTTATCACAACTCTCTTCACCGGCAAAACAGCCAAAGAACTATGCAAGGATAAGGCTTCTGTTGGTTTGGGAGACCAAGTATTAGTTCAGGGGGGTGATTCCGAATGCGCATTCAATACTAACGGGCTAATCACAAAGGGGAACAAAGATGAGACAAACAGAAGTGTGGATAAGAATGAACTGCGGCAATCAGGGGGGTCTAGCTCGGAGATCACGATTGTATGCACTGAAAGTGAAAAAACAGGAAACGCACCCCCATCCATGGAGAAGTGTGGCTCAATGGTTAGAGCAGGCAGACCTTGATGCAGAGCTCTGGCCAGGGACCAGGGTTCGATTCCCGCCTCGGCGGGTCTCCGGCTCATTAATTCCCCTGACTGGATATTCTCGCCTCAGTGCCTGTTCTGATCATGGGTCCCACGCTGCAACTCTGGGCAATAGCTTGCTTAGTCTCCACAACGGCCCCAAAAGCGCTGGGATGCCTGGCTGCACCTGGGGGGTGCCCAGGAGTGGACATTTCCCAGGAAAGCCAGGAAGGGTTCCTAAGCGGTATACGGACAGCGCCGGGACACCTCCGGTGGAGGTAGCTGTGCGCTTTACAAATTCCGACATTTACATTTACATTACATCCCCACAGATGGGAAACAAGCCTGATGAGTCTAGAACTATAAACCAAAATGTCAAAGTTACACATGACCCTGGCACAGTTAACACCGATAATGTAGAAACGGGCTTTATGTCCCCAGACCCAATGGAAAACTTTTTTTCTGTAAATGAAGAGTCGGAGGACTCAGACGATATGCTCAGCGGCAGCAGCATTGGGGGTGGTAAAGACTCATCTTCAAGTAATGGCAGCCAACAAAATAGCCAAAAGAAGATAAGGAAATTAAAAAGGGCTTCAGAGGAACGAAGGTTGAGACAACAAGAAGATTCTGAGGAAGAACAGGCTCTTAGATGGAATTACTCAGACACACAGCCACTTTCCCTAACAAGGGAACAGGATGTCATTTCTAAGGGGAAGAAAGCCCAGGACGGAACTAAGGATCATAAAACGGAACCCACTCTGGCACTGATCTTACAGTCGCTGAATGCATTTCAGAGAGAAGTTAAATCGGAGAATAGAATTGCACGTGCTGCGGGGTAGAAACTCCAAGGGTCGGTCCGTAAAATTGGTAAAACATGCACGGACATTGTAGAAAGAATAAGCATGGTGGAAAGCAGGACTGAAACACTTGAAAACACAGTGGAAATATTAAAAACCCAGGTGACTGAGCAAGATAGCACAGTGACCGATATTATGTGGAAGCTGGAAGAGGCAGAAAACTGACAAAGGCGGAACAATCTAAGGATCCTTGGCATTCCAGAAAATAGCGAGGGGTCCGATATCAGGGCATTTACCATTGACCTTTTCAAGAATGCATTTCCCGAATTATCACACTGGGATTGGGACAAAGAAATACAACGTGTGCACAGATTTCCCTTTTCACTATCTAAGCATCCCAGAGGAGGTCAAAACTTTCCGAGAGTCATTCTGATTTTTTGGGGAAATTGTCTATTAAGACAGGCTGTCTATGATCTCGCAAGGCCAAATAAAAAACGGAACTGGAGGAGCTTTTCCTTTTTCGCCAAAACCAGACTTCGCACATGCGACGGTTGAAAGACGCTGGCAACTGCGGCAACTGATCACGCCCTTCCAGAAAGCCTAGGCTACTGCTTTTTTACAAAACCCAGCAAAACTAAAAATAATATCACAGGGGAAAACACTGTTTTTTACCTCGGAAATACTGGCGGAACAAGCTCTGAAAGACATCATCCTGGAGAAAAAGGGGGCTACTGGCGGCAGCGGATGATAATGTCATATGTGTTGCTATATATGTAATGGACTAAACTGAACTATGGGACTTTTTATAGGATTTATTGTTTTTAGTAACGGTGGGTGTAGTAGGCATAGTGGGGCTTCGCAAAGCTACGCAAAGTGGGCGAGAAACTACGCCCACCTACGCACTTCACGTAGCCCCACTAAGCGCCGCCTGCCCCCTCTCCTACATACCTTATTTTTGCTAAATAGCCTTACAAAAGTAAATAAAAAGCACTTACCTTGTCCACTGCGTCCGGGGCTCCCACTTCAAATCGTGCCGCCATCTTGGATAACAATGCACATGCGTATTTCTCGCGAGAAATGTGCATGCGCGGGCGGCCACGCATGCGCATTGGTATCCAAGACGGTGGCGCGATTAGAAGAGGGAGCCCGGGGACGCAGCCGACACGGTAAGTGCTTTTTATTTCCTTTTCTAAGGCTATTTAACAAAAATAAGGTATGTAGGGGAGGGCGGGAGGGAGGCGGGTGGCTGCCAACTTCGCTATGCCCATGGAGTGGGCGTAGTGTTGCCTGCTACGCCTACTTCACAAAGGGCGAAGTAGGCAACACTACACCCACTCCGTGGGTATAGCGAAGTACTTCGCCCAGGGTTCGTTTTTAGGTAGGGCCCTTCTTCATTTTTTTTTTCTTCACTCATTTTTTTTTCTCTTTTTCTCTTTTTCTTCTTAGATAGTATCTCAGACAGAATAGGCACGTCCAGGCTCGGATAAGGTGTACTCACGGAAGCGGGGGGAAGAGGGGAGGTGGAGAGGGGGTGAGGTCGGTCAGACGTCATCACACAGGCTCAGGATTGAGCCTGGCAGCTTCAATGAAGGTGGGGGGTTAGGGGAGGGGATAAGGGGGAGAGGGGAGGGGGAGATCAGGATCCTAAACAGGTGCAGGCGGTTTGTCAAAGACATAGAGAAATACAGAAAAAGAGGTCATGGGGTAACGACACAGCAAAGAAAACAACTTAAAAAAACAACCGTAGATTTACAGTTGGCAGGATGGCTAAGTTAAAAATCATTTCCATGAATATCTGTGGGCTGAACGATTTAAAGAAAAGGCAGAAAGTAGCGGTGGGACTACAGCTGATGGGGGCAAACATCGTTTGTCTCCAGGAGACGCACATAGAGGGGTCACAACACCACCTGCTTAAAACACTTGGGTATCGACTCATTATGGCATCAACACAAGGGTCCCGCACTAGGGGTGTTGCCATATTGGCAAAAGGAGGGGGGTACAATTTACACGATCAGTCGCTGATAAGCTCGGAAGATTTGCAATTGCCGAATGTTGCTATAACAATGGGGAAAGTACGCTGGCCCTGTGTACCATCTATGGTAATGCCAGCGATGATCCAGATGTACTGATTAGTGTGTCTAATGAATTGGTACATTGGCAACTTCCTTTGATTGTCTATGGAGACCTGAACATACATTTACCGGCTGAATGGTCTTTAGGGCCAGAGTTTCAATTTCAGGGCAGGAAACTGAATGTATTTCGGGCTCTAAAAGATATGTGTGGTGTGCATGGATTAAGGGATGGATGGATGCTGAAACACCCAGGGGACCCTGGCTTTACTTATTATTCACACATTCGCGACACGTCAGGCTGGACTACATGTTTATCTCTGAGTCTTTAAAATCAACCTGCCAAATAGAGAAATTATCTAGAGTCCTTTCGGACCATAATCCCTTAGAGTTAAACCTAACATATGGTCCAGACAAATCCACTATAAAAACGTGGACTTTTGAAAGGGCACTGTTAAAGAATGAGGGGTACTGTCAGCACATGAGAACATAGATTCAGGCCTTTCTAGTGGACAATCTGGGCTCTGCTACGATTGGAACGGTTTGGGATACCCTGAAGGCCTGCGTCAGAGGTGAAACAATGCAATTTTCCTTGCGGCATAATAGAGAAGGGAAACAGAAAATGGTAAGACTAGAGCAAAACTTACGTAGAGCTGAGGAAGAATTGATTAGGTCGTACAGGAGGGAAGGGTGACGGACGATGCAGTGAGTAGAGTGGCAATTGCCAAAAACTATATATCAGAGATATTGATTGACAAGGCGATTACAAAAGCAAATATGTGTAAAGAGAAAGCCTATGAATTAAGTGAAAAAGTGGAACACCAGCTTGCGGTACGAACCAGGGAAGAGAAATCAATAAACCTAGTTAAAGACATAAAGGACCCCGAATTCGGTCTAAGATCCGAATCTTCTGATATAAGAGCGCCATTTCAGGGATTTTACAGGAAACTTTATCTCAAGGCTAATAATGAGCAAAGGGACCCCGAAACGTATCTCGATCAATTAACTACAGATCGATTGGGCACGGAAGGTCAGGAAATATTAGTCAGCCCCTTCTCTAGTGGGAGGAAATTCTACTGTGCATGAACTCCCTAATTAATGGAAAAGCAGCACGGATGGACGGGATTCCGACTGAGTTTTATGTTAAATTTGCACCGCAACTCAGGACTATTAAGACAGAACTTTTTCAAATATCTTTCAGGGGGGGAATCCACCGGGGTCATGGTCATCGGGTAAAATAATAGTTTTTCCTAAAAAAAACAAAGCCCCCCAGGAGATGGGCTCGTATCGCCCTATCACCCTGATCAATGGGGATTCAAAAATACATTCTAAAATATTAGCTACACGGCTGGCGCCAATGATTCATAAAATAGTCTCTACTCGTCAACCTGGTTTTGTACCAGGTAGATCGACGATTGACCATATACAAAGAGTTATCTCCCTCTTTGACTACATGGTAACAACAGGGGACCCTATGGCGCTTATTCTGCTTGATGCGGAGAAAACATTTGATAGGGTCTCCTGGAAGTTCCTGTGGGCCGCGATGTTAAAATGTGGTATCGGAGAAAGGTTTATAATAGCGGTCCAGAGATTATATGTGAACCCTAGTGCCAGCGTATTGATTAACGGGGTTTTGTCCAATAGCTTCACTATTACTAGGGGGACAAGGCAGGGTTGTCCCTGTTCGCCCCTGTTGTTTTCAATTTACATTGATACATTTATACGTAGGTTAGAAAGTAATGTTTCAATCGCCCCTATCCGTGTGCGTGACCATGATACGAAAATTTTAGCATATGCAGATGACATAGCTATTGTTACGTGCAATCCCAGCACTGCTATGAGTTTGAATGAAAAGGAAGAGCTATTGTTTGGTTCACTCTCAGGGTATAAGCTAAACTCCAGTAAAACACAGATTGTGATTAATAACAAAATTAAGATGAGGGACCCTAGAATAACAGATAAGGCCACCTATCTGGGAGTAAGCATCCAAGCCAATGTCGAAAATATAGTTAATGATAATGTCGAGCCGCTCATACAGCATACAAAGAAAAAATTATTTCGACTGAATAATCTACATTTACCTATTGGGGGGAGATGTAATGTGGTCAGGATGCTTTTCTTTCCCAAATTTGTATATTTCTTACGGGCAATCTGCCTAGAATTCTCTCCTCAATTATTCAAAAATACAGATACTATGTTCTTGCGGTTTGTTTGGGGGTATCAGAGACCAAGTCGGGCACTCAGATGGATCACACTACCAAAAGATCGTGGAGGGTGGACACTACCCAACTTTAAGCTATACTATTGGGCTACCGTACTAAAATATTGCATGACGCTCATATCGGATAATCCGATCAGCTGTAACATACCCACCCCACAAGAACTGATACTAGGAAAAGGGTCTGCAGGATGCCTATGGTGCCATGTTAATGATAGTTATTTAAACAAAAAAAAATCAAGACCATTATTAGTGTTACTAAAGCATGGGGGAATATTGGGAAAGTTACTTGGTTTGGGTCGCTACTCCTATTATACCCCCATAAGTGGAAATACGGATCTTCCAGGGATTTTTCATGACACCTGTATGAAAAGATGGACTGATGCAGGAGCTAGACAACTCGGGAACTTCTTCTCGACAAACGGACTTATGACGTTTGACGAGCTACGGTCAGAATTTAATATTACTAATAGGGACTTTTTCAAATTCCTTCATTTGAGAGATTTTCTATTAAAAAAAGGAGGGGGCCGTATCAAATTTCAGACTTGTCAAACCATAGAAATTCTTTGTAAGGATTCACCCCCAAAAATAGGGGAAATGTATGAACTACTGAACACATTTTTGCCAGATGACATGGATAAACACTTGGTAGCATGGCAGACGAAACTAGGAGTACCTCCCCAAACTCCTCTTTGCGCATACGAAATGTCAGTTACATGTTTGATGTCTATGAAAATGCAAGCACAATTCTATAAGACCTTCTTTTCACTGTACTATACCCCATATAAAATAGCGAAGTGGGGGACAGGGAAGGGAACAACTTGTCCACGCTGTGCGCTGCCAGAGGCGGACAGTATCCACATGTTCGCCTCTTGCAGCATACTTACAATCCTGCTCGGAGAAATCTCCGACTTTCTCTCTGATATTTCCCAAATTAGGGTGAACGTCACAACGGAAGAGGTTATGCTTGGTACAACTAGCAGTGCTCGACCAAAACAACTGCAAGGGGTGATATTTGTTGCTATGGCTCTTTATAGATTGTGTATAGCATCATCATGGCTGGATCCGATGCCACCATCCTTTTTACAGTGGCGGTCGAGACTACTCGCTGCATATAGCCTGGAATTGGCCATTTATAGGAATAAGGGGCGTAATGCACAAAGAAGGGGTATGAAAATATGGGAACCTCTACTAGACTGGATCCAGGAGCACTGAGTAGAATAAGTCTAACGATATTATGTTGTTTTCTTGTTATTTTTTATTTTTGTTATGACAGCCTCTAGGGGGCTCGCCACTATGATATCCCGTCTCGCTGTTTTTTCTATTTGCTATTTGCTGTTATGTATTTTCATATCTATTTCGTTGTCCTTTGATTTTCTGTATACTTATTATTATGAATTAATTTGTAAAGGGTTTTGTATATAAGCATCGAACGAGAGTCGGAACCTGATCTATTCGGGGGGGGTTTGTTTCAAAATACAAAAGCTTTCAAATAAAAATATTTTTTTTAAAAAAGAATAGAATACCACTACTTAAGTCTGTGGCAAATCCAAACCAGGCATAGGGCATTTCCCTTGGAGGATGGGGGCCTTTTGTTACTCTGGCCGTTTTGTAGTAGTGCAGCAATTTTAAAAGCACTGCTGTGTTCCATGTATATCCAACAGTTTTCAAACAACAACAAAAGTACCATGATAACTTTGGTGATTAATGTACCCGCCAGGGAGAGATTGGAATTTTGTCTAGTGGCAGTTCTAACTCATCTAAGGTAGCTCAGAGGTTTGATAGGCCTGCTGCAAAGAGTGTGTACTATGCAGATCATAGACCAGTTTTCTATGTGCATAGGTCAGTGGGTTACTGCTTTTATCACAGAGATCCCTTTGTTACTGTCCAGTTCATGAATTGCAATCGTAATTTAGGTTAAGAAGTTGTTCCCAGGTTTATTATTGTCCTAATGTTGCTAACAAGGGTTTGTTTAGGGTAAAAAAATATATTAGTAAAGCCAACCTTACTCAGTGTGTTACATTCTGAGTTTGTGCTTCCCCAGACCTGTGACTTAAGAATACCTACCAGTATTAATGACATGGGATTCCTACACCTTGTGGTCCCCTTTGTCTTCTGTAACATTTTTTATTCACTAATTTACACAAGTATGATTCATTGTTGCTGTATTTATGTGTGTGTGTTGCAAAATGCTCCAACACCTTACACTGGTATGAGAAGCACTATAAAACAAATGAAACACATGTGAGAGACGAGAGGCGCGGTTAGAGGGTTAAAGTGAGAGAATCATTGAACTTCCCCAATAAAGATTGCCATATCCTGGTGCACTGTAAGGTCATTATTTACTATGCTTTAAAAACGAATGCAATTGAATATATAATAAAAAATGTTTGTAGAATGTACCATTTTTCCCAACTTTTCTTGGGATGAGAACCCTTCCCCCAAGCTCGTACCTTGTAGTGGTCAGGCTTACTCGCCTGGTAAGTATGGAGGGTGGTGTGACAAACATTTGCCAGGGCTACTTTGGGTTCAGTTGAATAACTACAGATGAAGACGAAGTGGAACTCTAATTTGAGACGAAGAAGATGATGGTTGTGGACATACATCTACATCTTTAAAGTTCTCAAGACTAGAGGCTAGCTCAGTGATATTGTAAGAAAATTTTGAATACAAAGAATGATGGGACAAGAAGAGAGCCTTGGGGTATCTCTGGAGGAGCAGGACAAGTTTAGAGTAGAATTATAAATTGTGATCATTTGATAGTGGTTCGAGTTATCCAATGTCATCAGCCTCAAAATAAACTAATCTTCACAACAGAGTATTTCTTTTGTGGTATAGAGGACATACTGAAATGGAGCAACATCTTCATCTACTGTCCCATATACTTCATCTAAGCATTATATGTTGACAGATTTTATAGTGATTGATGTAATCCAAGATGTATAGGGTACTGTATAAAATTGGAAGTATGGCCATATTCGAGTTTTAAGTAGTCAAGGTCATTATCCCACCTTTGATGAAGTATTCACTGGCACCAGTGTAAAACATCCTCTCTTGTATTCAACCCAGAAACTTCAGAGAACACAGGTGCGATTTCACAATCATGTACAGTGAGATATTGTGGTGTTGGTTGAGTGGGGTGTGAGTCCTGGTTAGGGTGAGGCACAAGACCACCATAAATTAGCCTGTGCTCAAACCAATAGCAGCTTGTCAGAGAGCAGTCAGGCTTAACTTAGAGTCAAAGTGTAAAAAGCCTTGTGCAACACTTCCAACAGTAATAAAGTGAAAGGACACCACACTAAAAGTATCCCACACTTAGTTAGAATAGCAGAGCAAAATGTATTAAATAAAATAAGACAAAAAGGATAAAATTCCAATTAGAAGAACCAGGTATATTCAATTTTAAAGATTTCAGTCAAATTTAGATATATAGTTGCGCCGGATCTGGACAAAGTCACAAGTTCTGGCTGACCAAAATGGAGCATGGGCCTGCTACAGGGACCCAGTTAGGCCAGCTGAACTAAGTATCTTCAATCCTGGTTTGTGATGTGTTGTGAGGATCTGTGTCAAAGATGCATCATGCAGCCAAAGAGATTCATCTGTTCTGAGATGCAGAGAAGCTGCTATGTGAAGACTGTGTCATTGTCAATGATCTTGTTGACGGGGCTTGTGATGCAAAGTCTGGCTTTGAATATGTGGCATTAAATGGAGGTTACAAAGGTGTTGCGGGTTGCACTGGCAATGCAGGTCTTTGTGACATGTCCAATTGACAAAGCAGTGGAGATGCTTCAGTACGTCTCCTGAATCCACAGCTCACTCCAAGGGTCCAAGGCTGGAGTGGGAAAAATGGCTGGAAAGACTCACAGATGTCAGAGTCCGGGTGTAGATGAAAGGTTGTTGGAAGCTTGTTGTGTCCCTGAAACATATCCATTTCTTCTCACCCAGGCAAGAGGGCAGCAGTTCAGCACAGTAGGGCAGCAGTTCCTTTAGATCAGAAGTCAAGCAGAGCGGCAGTCCTTTCAGCAGCACAGCTATCTTTTTCTTGGCAGAGTATCCACAGTCCCAGAAGTGTACTGAAATGGTGGTAGCTTATGCCCAGTATTTATACACAGTTGTGCCTTTGAAGTGGTGAACAGTTTATAGAGGCTTGCCTTTGAAGTGCCCATGTGCCATACCTTCCCCGCCCTGACTTCACGGTAACTAAATCCCATCCTCGTCGCCAGTGAAATGATGGTATTCCGAAAAGAAGAGGGTAAATGAAGAATATTTATTGCGAGGTATAAATACAGATCTAACCATGAAGCCTGGGTCGTAACCGTCTTCTCTGGAATCCGGAACCCAGCAGTGTTCCTGATTCCAGGTATGACACGACAACACCACACAGTACTTTGTGTGGAGACAAGACACAGCCTATTCAGGTGTAAGTGGAGCTCCCTGCTCCTCACTCCCATCCTGCCAGTGATTGCCCATCCTGTAACACCTAAGCTCCCCTTTCTAGGCGAAATACACAAAGCTCGACTGTCAACCTCTCATAGATTTGTGACCGATAGACAGGCTTCAGGCACCAAACGGGAAATGCAAGAAAATGCCAACAATCTAACCATGCACAAACAAACATTGCTAATACTGACTAATCCTTCTCACAGCCTCAGTTTTTTTTGTGTACACTATAATCAATAAAAGTGGTCACCATTTATTATCAACAATCATATAAAAGTGTTTGTCATTGATCCCACACAGATGTATAATACAAAACATGTCATGAATTATTCCCCTCCCACCTACATTATTTATACACAACAGTGGATACAACTAATATATTGCAAACACACACCTTCAAAAACGAAATACACAGACAAAATAAACAACAGTCAATCAGTTCTGATTTTTCAACAAACAAACAATCTAAAAGTTTTAACATCTAAAAAAAGGAGGATTGACCCATCAGTTACCCTCTGAAATTCACTGTTGTATCCATAAGCCAGTAAACACCTTTGAGTCTGGTTTTGGCTAAGTGGGGCTTGGGGGTCGTAGAGGAACATTATTCATGTAGACTAATTTGCGTTAGCATGTATTTGATGTAAAACAACCATTTATTTTTAAAACATGTGTCCAGTGAGACCACTTCCTCCATAGCTCCACATAAGTTCTCTAACTCTATGGAATACTTCAGCCTTCTCAAGTACAGTAATGGTTTTAATTGGGCTGTATTTATTATTGAATGAATACTTATATCTGATCTTTGCGGCATTAAAGAAGCATTAATAGGAGATTAGTTATTGCTCTATTAAATTTGTTCTTTGCAGTCCCCAAACTAACAAGGTTCGAGAGGCTCCATAATTCGCCTCCATAGAGTGCACTGCCCTCAAATTTCACTCAGTACACCTTGAATGCAGGTAATTTGGACCTAGTTTGGGGTGCTCTGTGCTGTCTTGTTATCTGCTTGTGGGGCCCATGACATACATTTAGTCAGCCTTATCTCCAGATAATTAAACTCAATTACCCTCTCTAGAGGACAACGCCCCCCTGCAATATTGACCCCCTAAATATTTTATGGGGGCTTAGAGTCATAAAATTGGTTTTAGATTGATTTATTAGGAGACCTCCATCAGCACAGAAGTTTTCACATTTGCTCACCAAAAGCAGTAGCCGCATAGGGGAGCACCATCAGCAAAAGTAAGAGAGAGGTTTTGTGGCCACAAAGACAAGGGGCATCTTTTAGACCGTCCTCCACAAAACATATCATGTAATTAAGATATAGACAAAAAAGGGTGGGAGCAAGTACAAAGTCTGGTAGGGCACCATTCTTAATGTTGATCGGTTCTGTCAACTCTCTACCTCGGCCCCATCTCACTTGAGCATAAGTGTCTTCGTTCAAACGAATCTATATATAATTTGGAACCCCATTGTTCCTCAAACTATCCCATAGATGTGTCCTGGGAACTAAATAAAATGTCAATTTTAAATCGACAAGAGCTAGATAGAGGTGTTCATTCTGTAAAACAACGGTTTTCCAGTATATTAAAAGAAATAAAAAAAAACGGATTGAGTGTACCAACCCCTTTTCTAAAACCAACCTGCAATGGAAAAAGGGACTGGTGGTCTTCTATCCAAGAATGTATTTACCCTATTATTTGTCTAGCAAAGACTATAAGGCCTATAATTTAATGGTGAATCCATCAGATCCTTTTTACAAATAGCCACAATATGGGCCACCTTGCAGATGGCATAAATGATCTTCCCTTTCAAAATATGATTTACCAACTTAAAAGGCCCATGGCTCAGCGTCGGCCAGGAATAGGTCATCTGGAACCCCATCAGGTATACCACACTACAAGGGACTTCTTAGTAAATTAAAGATGTAGGTGTAAGCCTATCAAACCAGGTTTGAGGAAGTGTGCACAAGCACTTTAGCACTCATTAGTGGCTGTAAAGTGCACAAGGCTCTAAGGCAAACAACAATGATTTCAGCAAAAATAGGAGGAGTGTAGGAAGGTAAAATGGGCTTTTATGGTTAACCCCACTATTTTCCTGGTGCTATGCTGTTTCTGAGTAGTCTGACTGGGATCCTGCTAATCAGGACCCCATTCTCTGCTTTCTCCCCTAAATTGGTATGGTAAGTATTTTAGTGCATCCCAGAATGGTTACTGGGATGCCTTTATAAGTCCCTAGTAAATGGTACTAAGGTACCGAGAGCAAGGTACCCCAGGGTTCTCCCTTAGGCTGAAGCATGTATTATGCCACCAATGGGAGACCATTAAAACTGTCACTAACACCCTGCCATTGCAGCTAAGCTGGTGCTAACATCACTTGCGACAGATATAGGTTCCCTATATCTAGGGTCAGTGCACTTAAAACCTATACGTCACGCATACAGCAGGCCTTTCCAATCCTGCAAGGCAGGGTGCTTGGTTCTAAGTGTGAGGGTGCCCTGCATGAGCAGGACACCCGTACAGCCTTCTGAGTCCATTCTCTTGGGTTGTAAGTAAGACATCCATATAACATATAGAGGAGCACTGTGTCATTACGCGATGACCATCTCAAAATTGGCTGTAATGATTGGTGTGGGAGGTATGATTACAAGCACTACGAATGCCCTCCATTAGGCCCTCAGTGCTCCTGGTACCAGTCTTCTACACCCAGACAGCACAACATGACTGGTGCAGACCAGAGACACGGTTCTGCCCTCCTAATGCTGAGCCAAGTTGGAGCCGGTTAAGGCTTGACAATAGGTTTCCTGTCACAGGGAGGTGTGACCACCTCCCAGACAGGCTTTAGTGCATTGGGGCTTGCGGAAGGAGTGTTTGTCAGCACCATTCAGTCTGCTTGAAGCAAACATTTGGTGCCCTCCTTGCATACTCCGGTTCAAACCAGCTCAGGGATCTGTTGGCTCCCACTCTGGCACAAAACTGGACACAGGACATGGGAGTATCCTCCCCACTGTCTAACCGCTCCCCTGGGAGGGAACTCTGAATCATCCCAACCCTTTCCTTAGGGTACTTAAGTGGTTACCTGAGGGTGAGTCCCGAGGTTAGTCGTGGGGCACGATTCGATTCGGACACCACTTTGACTTCGACCGTCCGGTCACTCTAGACTTAACAGCAAACCTTCCAAGGCCTGTGGGCATCCAAGACACCTGAAGGAATCTCCCTTGAAGTGAAGGATTCTGCAGGCACCACAACTAAGCCAACTGGTCTGCTGATCCTGGGCTTAAAAAGACTCCGCAATGCTCAGCCACACAGGTGGTGGTTCTTCACATCCCTCGAGGCCTGTCCTGTCCTCTCACCAAAATTGAGGCCAGTATCCCTCGTTGGAACTGCAAGAACCGAAACCCTGTGCACTGCCCTAACTTGCCGTTGCAAGGGCTTGCTGGATTCCTTACATCAAGAACTTCCAGCTCCAAGAAGCCCAACCTCAAGCATTTCCAGTGACCAGAATCTCCAATGACACCACATTGCTTGCACCGTGGGCCTGCTTCTTTGTTAAGCTGCGGGAGGTCCTCTTTTAACTCCAGTTTTTCCAGCCGGTGTTCCTGTTGAGGGTCACCTTTAATTTCAGGGGGCTCCCCTGTTTGCTCAGGGCCTGCCCTGACTACCTGCTTGTGGTGATTCACATGGACCTGGGTGGTCCCGACACTGCACATTCTTCGCTTTCCATCCAAGGTATGTTGGTACTCCTGACAGACACCAAACCCTCAACTCTCGACATCCGATGTGGGACAGCTCATGAACAGCTCCTGGTCTTCCACAGCGTTGCCTGGTCCACACAGCTGCAGCTCCAAGGTCACCATCATCCTTCCTGGAACACCTGACATTGGATGGCATTCGTCTTCTGTCCCCCTGGTCACCCCTAAGTGGCCTAGACTCTGTCCCCTCTGCTAGCAGGTACTCTCCACATTGAATCCACCATTGGGTTCCACCGGACATTTTTACCTTCTCCAGCAGTGGCATCTTCCTGAAGTCTCCCACTTTGAGTTTGATGATGGTTTCCGACGGCACTTCACACCTATGCACCCGTCTTCCCTGGTGCAGGTAGCCTGGTTCCAATGGTATTCATGGGAGGGTAGCTCTCCGACCTCTTGTCTTCCACTGGGTTTTTTCAGGGTCCACTTGGAAGGGTCCTCTTTCCTTATAAATTGCAACCGCGACTTACACGTTCATTTGTATGGCGAGTGCGGTCATGTTCCTACACTGCACACAACCTCCGTGGGGCTCCTAGATACTCACCTTGGGTGGTTCATTGGGGCCCCGGCACTTCTACATCCTCTGAGTATTGTCTTGGCTCAAGTAGTGGTTCGCATACGCATTATTTGGGTATATGGTTTGGTCTCCCCCTGGGGACCACTGTGTATTCTGTGCTACTTACCTGTTTCTATTGCAAAGTATTGTGTATATTTTCGGCTAGAAGTTATCTGTATGTATTGTGAAAGTCCTATAATAAATACATATTTTAATAAATGCACTGTGTGGTACTTTTTCACTTCATCTATACCTATAAGATTATGTTCTCATAGAACAAGCTGCTTTAAACTCCTTCTGAACTAATCCTGAAGTCTGTTCTCACAGCTACCTTTTAGAGAGCTTTCTAAGGTTGTCTAAGACCACTAAAATCACCACAAGGGTTGTCTGGATCAGTGCAATGTGTCCACTTACACAAGGGTTCACAATATACTGAGCCAGCTTCTCACATTGGTGTTCAGCGGTTGGGATTCAAGCCTGCATTGTTTTACCAGATAATCTTGGCATGGATTAATTGAAAAACCATCAATAATACTAGGCACATATAATACAAGCTTAGAATAAGTAGGTTCTACTGAACTTAGGTTTGGGTGGATAAGGGTCTAGCACAAACCTTTCTCCAACCTCAGAGAGTTTAGTTCCCACTAGGTTAGGGAGGTGCAACACCTTATTACACCTAGTATGCCTTCTAAAGGAGAAGCCAGTGGCTCTTTGCCTTATAGATACAGTGACCTCACATTCCAGGAACTGAGGGCCCTGTGTTCCACTAAGAAGCTTAAGACAGGGAAAGGCCCTAATACTTAATGCCTCCTAGAGGTATGTCTGTTGGATGTCCTACAGAAAGCTAGTGGCTCATATGAACAGGACAGAGTGGGTGGGCAGTGGGCAAAATATGGATTAGGAGGGAACCCCCGCCCCTCATTGTCCTTAATTCAAACCCTGACCAGGAGGTGTCTCATTCCCACCTGGAAGATTTACATCCCTCAGAGGATAGTGCAGATGGCGCAGAAGGGTGCCCCCAGAAATGGGGCTCCTTTATTCCTCCTGGAGAGTCCAGAGTTGACCAAGGAGGTCTAGATCCTCCTCTAGAAAATCTAATTCTTCAGGACATTCTAAAGGGACCTCCATATCTAGTAAGAGGGACAAATCTCTTGACAGGGAGTACCAACTGCTGGAATTTGAGAAGGCAAACCTTCGGCTCAGGCAAGATAAGTTGGCTCTTGGCAAAGAGTCCCTAGAAGTCTAGAGAGCTAGGAAGAAATTGGAACTGGAGTCCCATGGTGGCAGCAACAGTGTCCGTAGGATCAGAGAAACTTCTTTCGACCATAGGAACCTGAACAAGATAGTCCCTCCTTACCAGCAGAGGTTTGACATCCATAAATGGATCACTGCTTTGTACATTTCTGAGAGTCCCTCAAAAGCATTGGGCAGCTATCTTGTGGCTGACAATTACTCAGTACTAAAGAGTGCTCACATAGATGTGTTTGGCTTAACCACTAAACAGTATAGGATTAAGTTCAGAGACGTCCAGAAGGCACACACCCAGGACTGGGTAGATTTTGCAGACAGTGCTATTTAGGCTCTGGAAGGCTTTCTACATGGAAGTAAGGTACAGGATTACCAAGGAATGTGCATTTTGATTATGAGGGAGCGGATCCAAACCAGTTTTTGCACCAGTACCTGGTAGACTCTGATCTGACATCTCCCCAAGCAATGGGAAAGAAGGCAGACAAATTGGTTCACACCAGGGTTAAGCAGAAAAACTATGGTAATGGAGGCGACCAGAAGAAGCAAAATTCTTCTAAAACTCAGGATAAGGCTGGGGACAAGGCTAAAGATACAAAAGAGTATTCTCAAGGCCCCAAAAACCTGCATCTGGGGGTGAGTCCCAAATTTCCAAGAAAGGCAAAAAGAAACCTTGGTGTTACTTTTGTAGGGTGAAACCCATTGGACAAAAGATGCTGATTGTCCAAAGGCCAAGGAAACTACTCCTACTGCCACTGCCCCAACAGCACATGCTCCCCCTAGCACAAGTACAAGTGGTAGTACAGCAAATAAGGGATTAGTGGGGTTAACCTCGGGTACTGAGATGGGTTCTGACTTAGTTAGGTCTCCAGCTCAGGCTGTTTTAATCTGTGATGGTGGCATGGATCTTTCCACTTTAATGATAAGTCCCATTAACTAGGGCAAGTACAAGCAGCAGCTGTCAATCAATGTGAAAAAAACAGTGGCTTATAGGGACACAGAGGCCAGTGTCACAATGGTGACTGAGAAATGTGTTTCTCCAGAGCAGATCACACTTGGACAAAAGTACCAAGTCACCAACACTAGCAACATCAGGACTGACCATTCCTAGGCAGTTCTTAACTTCAGCTGGTGAGGGGTAACTGGACCTAACAGGGTTGTGGTATCTCCAGACCTACCTGTAGATTATTTGTTGGGCAATGATCTAGAAACTTCAGCATGGTCTGAAGTGGAGTTCAAGACTCATGCAGAGAGGATGGGCTTCCCTGCCAGTGTGTTTGCTGTCACCAGGGCTCATGCCAAACAGCTCACCACTGACAAAGCACTGGAGCCTGAAAAAATGCACCATGTGCTTCCCAAGAGATGGAGCAGGAAGGGTAAGAAAATGCCCTCCCACAAACTATCAGTGAAGATCAGTCTCCTGAGGGAGATAATCTTAGCCCCAGTAAAGGAACTGTCTCAGAGGAGCTTGGGCCTGACCAGGCAGCGTTGTTGGGAGCAGGGAGCCCTTCCAGGGCAGATTTCAGTTTTGAGCAGCATCCTGCCCCTTTCTTAAACCCTCAGACAGCAAGCTGCTGCTGAGGAAGCAGGGAATATTAGTGGGTCCCATATGATCTATTGGGATGATGGACTTCTTTACTCTGAGGTTAGAGACCCCAAACCTGGTGCCAACAGGAGGTTGGTTATACCCCAGAAGTTCGGAGGTTGCCTACTCTCCCTTGTACATGATAGTCCTCTTGTAGGACACTTGTAGTAAAGCAAGACTTGGGACAGCCTTGTCCCTCACTTTCACTGGCCCCATATGTCTGAAGAAACGAAGAAGTGTTGTCGCTCCTTTGCCACTCGACCTCTCTGCTGCCTTTGACACAGTGTCACATTGTACCCTGGTCCGCAGACTCCAATAAGCAGGAATCTGGAACAAGGCCCTCAACTGGATCCGCTCATTCTTCTATGGCAGAACTCAGTGAGTCAGTGTCCCCCCTTTTACCTCAGAATCCACACCTACCACTTCTGGAGTCCCCCAAGGATCCTCCCTCAGTCCCACTCTGTTCATCGTCTACATGGCCCGCTCGCATCCATTGTCAGATCACACAGACTCAACATCACATTGTACGCAGACGACACCCAGCTTATCATCTCCCTATCAACTAACCCAACATCTTCAAACACAACTTTCTAGTAGGAATAGAAGCAGGCGCCAGGTGGATGAAGAACAGTGGCCTACTACTCAACACGGACAAAACAGAGTTGCTCATCATGGGCCCACTCACCAATGCCGGGAACAACACTTGCTGGCCCCCACACTCGAGAACCCTCCCTTCCCCCATGGACCACGCACGCAACCTCTGAATCATCCTGAACTCCGTACTCAAAACATAGGAAAACCGTCATCCACACCCTCATAAGCAGCATACTGGACTATGGCAACGCACTCTACACCGGGATTAACAAGAACCTCACCCGCAAACTCCAGAAGGTCCAGACTAGTCCTCAACCTACCACACCACTGCCACATCAGTCAACATGTACAGACACTACAGTGGCTCCCCGTCGAGAAGATAATCACCTTCAATCTTCTCACCCACACTCACAAGGCCCTTCACAACACTGGACCAGCCAACATGAACCACCAACTCTCGTTCCACACACCCCAAAGATGCCTCCGCTCAGTCCAGCTCTCCCTTTTTTTTAAAATATATTTATTGTTTTTTTGACATTTATAATCAATATATAAGTATGTGGTGATCAAGAGGAAATAACACACATTTGGTAACATAGCGACAATAGTACAATGATAACACATAGCAAGGTAATCATTATGCATTACAGGTCGTTCAGCAGAATTGGCGGGACAATATGGATAGTTATTGGGGCCGTAATGGGTGTGATGTCGCTCTGCATCCATAGTAATGCAGCCTGGAGGTTTGTGAGGTGAGATTTGGTGGGAGGCCGCATGCTCTAGTAATCCAGCATCTTCCCCGTGTCCTTCCCAATAGGCAGTGTGTGGTTTGTCACCGAATGTAGTGTGTTATCAGGAGTACTGAGTGCCAGATGGTGATCATCAAAAAATGCAATACATACAGTTTTATAACAGGCGTGTCGGTGGAAAAAACCACCGTAACATCTTAACGAAACCGTTAGGGGAGAAACGGAACGGGCCAAAACAGGGAGAAGGGATAGTTTCCACAACACTATGAAGTGATGAGGGGGAAGATTGGAAATAAAAATAATGGTATGAGGAGAACAGGATGAGGTAAGAGGTCTGGAGTGTTATGAGGGGTGTCACTGTGCAACCGTGAAGGCAAGTGTCCGAGTCCGTGATCAGGATAACGGGTGACAGGTGCTCCACGGGGTGCAGGCCCCACCCAGGGGAGGGGGGGAGAGCGGCCCAGCAGCATCTGGCAGGCACCAGGGTGTCAGCATTAGGAGTATGCGGGCGTCAGGCAGTTGGCGCACCGTGCCTCCGCAGCAGTGCCCCCCTTCATAGACATATGACGCTTCTAGTGCGCCATCCAGAGTGAGGCAGTGTCAGGGCGGGAACGGATCGTTCCGTCGCGCCTGCCGATCAGGGCCGGCTCGGAAAGGGCCACAGCTAGGTGACTCCCTGATCCAAACTTGCCTGTTGGAAAGATTGCGAAAGTATCATCTCAGAGTTGCGCAATGGGGAACTTCCTCAAGCCCGCTGTCTCCTCCGGATGTAATGTGATGCTTTCTGCTCTTGCCCAGTTAGTAAAGGAAGTGTACCAGTATTTAGCATGTGGGGGTTCACTCTTTTTCCAGCGCTTGGTGAGCAGGCGCTTGGCCGTGATAAGTCCCAGGTCCCAGAACCTAGCTGGTACCTTGTTCAGTTTAGTCCTCCTGTATAACCCTAGGATGCAGCCCTCCCATGTGTGCGGCAGACCATCGCCAGCGCTTTGTGTCAGTAGGGTCATTACCGTGTTCCAGTATGTTAGGATAGCGGGGCACTCCCAGAGCATATGTAAAAGGTCCGCTCCAACCAGGGAGCATCAGGGGCACCCAGCAGTGGTGGTCGAGAAATATTTGTTGATGTTATCTGGCGAAAGAATTACGTGGTGTAAAATATAAAATTGTATAATTTTGAAACGGGAGTTGCGTGGGATATGAACAGGGCTAGCCAACATTATCGCCCATTCCTTGTCCTTCCATTCCCTCCTCCGGGACACCGCCCACTTGTCTCGCAATGGCTGGGTGGAGCGTTGCGTGTGCATCAGGAGGGCCTGCGCTAGCCAATGAATGACATGGGAGCCGTTGCCCATGACATGGAGGTATTGCATGAGATGGTGTGTTTGTAGCTCCTCAGATATGTCTCCCCAGGGGTCCGCGAACGTGAGTAATATTGACACGCGGAGGAGAAATTGTCCGGCTGGTAGGCCTGTGCCCCCAACCAGCTCCCCAAAAGGAAGCAGGGCTCCATCCGCATAAAGATCTCCCATCGTTTCCACTCCAGTTTCAGTCCATCTCTCCAGCATAGCCGCCATCGCCACTCCACCCCTCCTGGGGGTACCCAGTAGGGGGAGCGCCGGAGCATAGGGTTTCACCTCTCGAGTCAGTTTCAGGCTACACAGGAAGCATCTGCGAGCCACCTCCACGTGTAGCTGCGACGGGGATGGCACCCTGGTCAGGGGCTGAAACAGTGTGCAGATTTGGGTGTGGGTCCAAACGGTGGCATCTGTGGCAGTATCATATAAGTTTTTCCCACTCAGCCAGCTCGACACCCACCGCAGCTGTGCTGCCAGATAATAGAGTTCCAAGTTGGGGACCGCAAGACCCCCAGCCTCAGTGGGCGCATAGAGTTTTGCCAATGCAACGCGGGGTCTCCCAGCATTCCAGATAAGGTTCCGGAGCATAGTGTCTAAGTCACCAGACACTCGGGTCGGGACGTACAATGGAATATTGGCATAAAGGTATAATAGCCTCGGTAGTACTATCATCTTTGACAGTGCTATACGGCTAGACACGTTCAGAGGTAGGGTCTTCCAGAAGGCCGTCTGCGCGCGCAGCGAAGAGATGGCTCGCATCAGGTTTCCCTCCAGTATGTCAGATGGGGATCAGTCCAGCTCTCCCTTGGTGCGGTTCCATGCATCAACATGATCAGAAGAGGAGGATGCTCATTCTCTCTCACCGCAACCAAGGCATGGAACTCCCTCCCTCTCCACCTCTGGCAGACACCTACACTCGCCATGTTTCTGAAGGACTTCAAGACCTGGCGCTTTGAATCACCCAGAACGGGGAACATGTTCTGTTGTTTCGTCGACTTCCGGGCAGCCTTTGATTTGGTGGACCGCGGGAAGCTATGGGAATGCCTGACTAAATATGAAATCCCAGCGGGCCTACTAGCAATCCTAAAAGAATTGCACAGAGAGAACTGGGCACAAGTAAATAAAGATACTCAAGGGGCACTGACAAGGAAGATTGACATAGCAAACGTGTTAAGAGAGGGCTGTGTCCTGGCCCCACTCCTCTTCTCGATTTTTCTAGCAGATCTGCCAGCAACACTGGAAGTAGAAAGAAGTGCTAGCCCAAGAATGAGTGGCAGGAAGGTGGCAAGCCTGCTATATGCGGATGACCTAGTAATAATCGACCAAACAGAGCTAGGGCTACAGAGAAAACGAAATGTTTTTAATGACTACTGTAAGGCCAAACTTTTAGTAGTAAATATGGATAAAACGAAGATGCTATGTTTTGGTAAAAGGTCTAAAAGTTTTAGCTGGTACCTAGGCAAAACTAAATTGGAACCGGTAAATGAATATAAATACCAAGGCTTATGGTTCGAAAGCTCCTTAAATGGGGATAGACATATTGAAGCCCAAATGGCAAAAGCATCATCCTCTATTTGTGGGTTGAAAAGATTCAATAGAGATTACGGGGACCGGTGGCACAAACCCATGCTAAAGGCTTATGAAGCAATCATCCCTCCCCAAGTATTGTATGGGATGGAAGTTCTTTACTTCTGCGGCAAAGTGGGTTGGGATCGGGAGGAAGGTAAGGTGTTGAAAATGCTTCTGTCCTTGCCAAAGTCAGCGATGATACAGGCATTTAGATTAGAGACCGGAACAATAGCATGGAGCATTCAGGCTAAAATGGCTGTGGCAAGATTCTGGAAATGACAATTACAAGAAGAAACCCAGAAGGTGTCCCTTTGGTGCAGTGATGAAATCCGGCATAGCAACCTAAAATGGGCAGTGGAGGCAAAAAGGAAAATAAAGAAGGTAACTGGTAGCTTAAAGGTGAGAGTTAATCAGAATCCAGTAGAAATTTCTTTCACCAAGGGCGTACTAAGAGCACAAGGAAGGGAGCTATCAAGACATCAGGACATAGAATACTTGAGAAAGAAAAAGTCGGTTCAATGTATGTTAGAAGCATGGGAAAATGATGCATGGTATCCATACTTAGAAACCCTGCCGAACCACGGATTGATTTTGAAAATCCGAATTGGAACTAACCCTTGGCTATTGGAGGGGAGATTAAAAGCAGAAATGCTATATCCTGATGGTATATGTAAGTGTGGACTGGAGACGAAGTGTGATATCTTGCACATATTGTTGGATTGCCTAACTGGTTTAGGAGTGAGAAAACAGTTCCTACGACCGTTATTTATAAAACATGGCATAAACTCAAGAGGGCAAGCTGCTACACTACTAATAAAAATGGAAACATTGGATACTACAATTGCACTAGGGAACTATCTTAGAGGTATAAACCGTTTGGCCAGGGAAAAGCTCAAGAAAGTATTGTGACTCATTTTACTACCTACCCTTGCAGGAGACATTATTAAAGTCTGATGCACGTCCAGTTCAAATGGTCTTAACTTTTGTAAAATACTAATGATGTTGTACAGGTTTTTTTTTTAAAGATTGTAAATACTTATTTTATCAAGTTTAGATGTTTTTAACATTTTAACTGATTTTTAAATTTGGGAATACTGAAATATATGGGCCTGTAGTAGCTAGGGTTTTACTAGAAATGTATAAGTAGAGCAACTTAGAAATGCAACTGTGTGATTTTAGAGATCATTACGTATCATTGTTACTGTTTGGATTGCAATGTTTTAATTTTAAACAGATTTCTCTCTCTCTCAGAACATCCAGGAGCTGCAACCAAGAGCCCACCCCCTCAGCACCTTGAGACACTTTTGGGTGAGTAGCTGTGCAAACCCCTGATTGATTGATTGATTCATTGATTGACTTGGGAAGACAGTAGTACGTCAGGTGGCACCACAAAGGCCCCCTTAATTCCACTTCCAGTGGTTGGGATCAGTTACATACTGATGGGGGTGGACCATGCCAATAGGTACCCAAAAGCTATTATCCTTAGAACCACTACAGCTCCTGTAGCAGATAGGGCCCTCCTGGGAATCCTTTCCAAAGTGGGCTTCCCTAGGGAGGTCTTAACTGCAGAGGTACCACATTCATGCCAAATTACATCACTGCAATGTGGAAAGAGTGTGGATTAAACTATAAGTCTACCACACCCTACTATACACAATGCAATGGGCTTGTTGACAGGTTCAACAAGGGTATGATCATGGAACTCCCAGAAAAGCTTAGGCGAAAATGGGATGTCTCATTACCCTGCCTTCTCTTTGCCTACAGGGAGGATCCTCAAAAGGGGGTTGGCTGCAGCCCATTTGAGCTTCTGTTTGGACAGCCAGTTAGGGGTGCCTTGTGTCTAGTGAAAGAAGGTTGGGAGCAACCTCGCAAACATCCTAAACAGAACATTATGGACTATGTCCTGGACCTGAGTTCACTCATGGATAAGTACATGAAGAAGGTTAGCAAAAACCTGGAGGCCTGCCAAGAACTTCAGAAAGCTTGGCATGACCAACAGGCTGTCTTGACTGTTTACCTGACAGGCTAGAAAGTGTGGGTGTTGGAGTCTGTGGTCTCAGCAGCTCTCCAAGACAAGTGGAGTGGTCCACACACCATCCTTGAACAAAAAAGCCATGTCACCTACCTGGTGGACCTATATACTCCAAGACGTCCCCATAGGGTACTTCATGTGAATCACCTTAAACCTTTTGTTGACAGGGCTGACATGGGCTTGCTCATGGCAACAGATGAGGGACAGGAGAAAGAGAGTGCCGCTCTCCCTGATCTCCTCTCTAAGGACCCTGATGATGGATCAGTAGATAGAGTAGCCATGGCAGGCAGCCTCACTAAACAACAGCAGACTGATTGCAGGCACGTCCTTAATCAGAACAGACATATGTTCTCCATGGCTCCCAGTCAAACCCCCTAGTGTACCCATGAAGTGGACACAGATGACAGTCTGCCTGTGGAGATTACAATCTACAGCCAGCCTGACCATGTCAGGGAATGCATCAGGACAGAGGTCTAAAAGATGCTAGAATTGGGGGTCATTGAGCCTTTTAATGCCCCCTGGGCTAGTCCAATAGTCCTTGTCCCAAAACCTCACACCAAGGATGAAAAAAGAGAGATGGGATTTTGTGTAGACTACAAAGGCTTCAATGCAGTCACTAGGACTGATGCTCATCCAATTCCCAGGTCAGATGAACTCATTGACACTTTGACCTCAGCCAAGTTTCTGAGCATATTTTACCTGACAGCTGGCTACTGGCAAATCAGACTAGCTGAGGATGCAAAGCAAAAAACAGCATTCTCAACTCATTGTGGGCATTATCAATTTATTGTGATACCCTTTGGTCTGAAAAATGCACCTGCAACATTTCAAAGGCTGGTGAATAAAGTCTTAACAGATCTGGAAGCCTATATTGCAGCATATCTAGAATATATCGCTGCCTTTAGCTCCACCTGGGAAGATCACCTAGTCCACCTAAGAAATGTTCGGGAGGACCTGCAAAAGGCAGGCCTCACTATCAAGGCCACTAAGTGTCATATAGAGCAGAGCAAGTTTGCATACTCGGGCCACCTGGTAGGTGGAGGCCAGGTTCAATCATTGGAGAGCAAAATCCAGACCACTGTGGACTAGGTTGTTCCCACTACCCAGACTCAGGTTAGAGCTTTCTTGGGCCTGACTGGGTACTACAGAAGATTTGTAAAGGGATATGGGTCTATTGTGACTCCCCTGAATTATCTGACATCTAAAAGATTGCCCAAGAAAGTTCAGTAGACAGTAAGCTGTCAAAAGGCATTTGATGACCTACAGCAGGCCATGTGCACTGATCCCATCCTGTAAAGTCCTGACTACTCCAAAACTTTCATTGTCCATACATATGCATTTGAGATAGAGGCACAGGTTTTGTTATCACAGCATAATGCAGAGGGTCAGGATCAACCACTAGCTTTTATTAGCAGAAGGTTGAACCCCAGTCAGAAGATTTGGTCTGCCATTGAGAGGGAGGCATTTGCTGTGGTCTGGGACTTCAAGAAAATGAAGAAATACCTCTTTGGCACAAACATGATTGTTTAGACAGACCACAAGCCCCTCTTATGGCTTAAACAGATGAAGGGTGAAAACCCCAAACTTTTAAGTTGGTCCATTTCCCTACAGGGGATGGACTATACAGTGGAACATAGACCTGGGAGGAACCATGTCAATGCAGATGAACTCTCTAAATATTTCCACTTAGAAAATAAAGACTCAACTGGGCAAGGTTAGTCTCATCTCTTTCCGTTTGGGGGTGTGTGTAGGAAAGTAGGATCTGCTTTCATGGTTACCCCCACTTTTTGTCTGGTGCTTTGATGTGTCTGGCTAGTCTGACTGGGATCCTGCTAATCAGTACCCCAATCTCTCTGCTGTCTCACCTAAATTGTTATGGTAACTAATTAGGAACTTTCCAGATTAGATACTGGGGTACCCTTATAAGTCCCTAGTATATGGTAATAAGGTACCCAGGGCATAGATACCCCAGTAGTCCCCCATAGGCTGAAGCATGTATTATGCCACCTATGACAGACCATTCAAACTGTCACTACAGGCTTGCCATTGCAGCTTATGTAAGCTGGTGCGAACACCACTTACGACAGATATAAGATCCCAGTATCTAGGGTCACTGCACTCTAAGTCTCCCCTACAGCAGACCTTTCTAATCCTGAAGGCAGGATGCTGGGTTTTAAGTTGAGGGTGCCCTTGCCTGAATAGGACACCTCTAGAGCCTTCGGAGTCCATTCTCCAGGGTTGTGAGTGAGACAGTCATGTAACATACAGAGGGGCACCGCATCAAATGCGATGACCATTTCACAACTGGCTGCAACAAACCCTATCATGTTTGGTTTGAAACATGTTAGAATCATACCCCCACACCATAAACAGTGCGGGTGGTATGATTCCAAGCACTATAAACGGCTTCCGTTAGGCTCTCTGTGCTCTCAGTACCAGTCTTCTAAACCCTGACAGCACAACATGGCGGCTAACGACCAGAGACACAAATCTGCCCTCCTGCTGCTGAGCCAAGCTCGAGCAGGGGAAGGCAGAACAATAGGTATCCTGTCACAGGGAGGTGTGACCACCAGCCAGACACGGTTTAGTGTATTAGGGCTGGGTGGGAGCGCTTGGCAGCACCACCTATTCTGCCTAAAGGGAACATTTGGTGTCCTCCTTGCATAGTCCAGTTCAAACCAGCTCAGGGAGCCGTTGGCTCTGGCTTAAAAATGGACAAAGGTCATGGGAGAATCTTTCCCACTGTCCAACCCCTCCCCTGGGAGGGAACCCTGAATTGTCCCAACCCTTTTCTTAGGGTACCTAAGGCTTACCGGAGGGTGGGTCCCATGATTCGTGTGAGACATCATTCAATTCAGAAACCACTTCAACTTTGACCAACTGGGCACTCTGGACTTCGCTGGACTTCGATTTGGGCATCTAGGCTGCAACTGGGAAGACTCCTGCTGCTCCTGATCTCTTTGCCCTGCTTGTCTGCTGCAACATCTGTGCATGTGCTCCATACTGGAAACCTTACAAGGTGTGTGGGCATCCAAATCACCTGAAACAATCTCCCTTAAAGTGAAGGAGTCACTTTCCTGCTGTTGCAAATTGACAGAACTCACAGAACTCAGCAGCTGTGTCCTAACGCTCAGCATTGTAGGATTTATTTTATGATTGAATGTGCAAGGGATAGTGTATTCAACCATGTGTCTTTAAACTTGTTAGTATCATGTGATCCAACTGTTTCTTAAATCAAGTATCCTGGTTTTATTTTATTTAAAAGGAAGTTTTATTTAGTGTCAGCACAACATTGTCCATAACATTTTATTTCTTGAGTTCTTTCTTAATAGGCACATTACCCATGGGAAGCACTGATCTTTACTGAAATGAGAGCTAACGTATTATTGATAAAGTTGCAGCATCATGACATGTGCCTTTTTTTAGGCTATACGCTTTCATGCTAATTATATGATAATGCCCAAACTGTCAAGCCAAACGTGCCCTCAAACGTGCAGATAATGGGAATTGCAAACGTGCTGTTAATGGGAGTAGCAACGTGACAGGTGCAAACCGCCGCCTGATGCACACATGTAATGAAGAGTCAGAGTGAGCGCTTAAACTATTTAAATTGCACTCACTCTTCTGCACTGCTATGCTTTATGTGATAGCTCTGCACTCACCTGTCTTCAGCATCGCGCTCCAGTGAAGATTTCTGTTCCGATGCCCCCAGTCCTCAGTTCCTCTGCACGTCTTCCGGTCCATCGATCTCCGCATTCCGTGCTGCAACCTGATCTATGACATCCTGCAAAAGAGAAAAGAGACTTGTAAATCAGCCAACAAGCAATTGAAGGCCAAGCTTGGTATTGTCTAAAATGTAATTCTAGACTTCTACAATAACATAGTAAGAATTAATTACCTATTCTTTTAAGAAACTTGCACTCAAGGAATTATTTCAGCACTAACTAAAAGAGAAAGTGCACTAAAGACTCTACGAACATTTTGTATTTTATTTACAAACGATAAGAAAATGCATAAGGCACTTTGAACTATTTAGCATATTGAAGTCAATAGGAAAGAGAAAAAACTTATTTGAATATTGTGTTTGTTTTATTTCTTCTCCCTTTGTTTTAGCTCTCATTACCTTTGGGAACATTTAATAGAGAACGAAAGGTATGGTTTGTTGATTGCTACAATTAAACCAAATGCAAAAGTATCCATGTAAGTGTTAACCTTGCTAATTGTGTTCAACATTGTGTGTAGATACTACTACTGAAGTTTGCCATAAGAAAGTAGGGCGCAAAGAGAACCTGCAATTCAAAATCTACTTACCTGCGATATGTGTTAGAAACTGGTAGGCAACTCTGATTTAGATTAGAAAAAAAATCATATATATGTATGTATACATTGACAAGTAGAAGAAGTAAATGCAAGTCTACACTTTTTATATCTCCTATAGGTGTACCATTTAACCACCCACAAATCTCTCCAAGAAAAGTGAATCCAGAACACATCTCCCAGAGAGACAAGCCTGGCAACATAGACAAAGATATCTTGTTTCTCTTGTCTCTTACTCAGTCAGTCAGTCAGAATATCTTTATTCGACTTATTTAAAAGCCATACAAAGAGGGGGAAAAGTTAAAAACATTTCATACAAGGTTTTTTCCTTTTTCTTAAAAAACGGTAGATACAAACAAGCAATTAAAAAGTTTTACAGACGGTTAAAAAAGTATTACATTCAAAGATGAGTATAAATAGTAAAACATTTGCTTTAAGGCGAATCTAGGCAGACAGCTTTCACCCTTGAAGCGGCTACCAGAAAGTTAGCTATACAAAAAGTAATGTGGGGATTGGGCAGTAATTGTAAAAAGAGCAGGGCCGGTCTCACTTGAGTGAAGCCAGCCTCTTTAAGAATGGGCAACAAGTATTTTTTTCTTGGCTCTAAATACAACCCACAAAACATGACAAAATGCATTGTATCTTGAACAGAGAACTGGTCGCAGCTACAGGGCAAGGCTAGTTCCGGCTTCTGCCAACTTTTAAAAGAGCCTAAATGAAAATGTAACAAATTAAATCTAAACTTAGTTAAAAGGAACCTATGGAAGGGGATTGTAACAAAACCAAGGTAAGGTGCTAGTGAGAATGAGTTAACAAGTAGGCAATGTTCCCTCACTGACGGTTTCGCCAGTTCACATTCTTCACGGCATGCTTCCTTTCTTCCCATAAAGGACTTTTTTACAAAATTTCGATGTCATGTACCTTGATGTTCTCAGGGGAGGAAAAAAGCTCCGGACGTCCCAGATCTGAGAATGCCTTAGCCAAATAGGCCAGCCAGGGGATCTTATTAGATTTGTCCAGAGACAGGACGTCAGACATAATCTTATGATTTAATGGGAGTTCTTCGTTCATCCACGTTTTTAACCAAAAGATCAAAGGGGCCATGCTCAGCATGTCAGACAAGAAATATAGGCCCACTTCTTTATGGATGGAGTAGGTTGGGGTCGACTGTGGTACAGAAAGCAAAGTTCTGATATATAGCGCAATGGCCACAGGTTTACTCTTATAGATTTTTAACCGAGCTTCCATAGGCCTAGCCCCTAGCCTACCAGCAAAGCCCAGGAGTGCTGATGATGATCTAATCACAGCCAACCTCTTTGCTCTTACCTGCGGGCCCCAGGTCCCTTTCTGATCAAACAGTACTCCTAGATAGGGAAATGTAGATACCCTGGAAACCGTATCCCCCCTACATGTGAATGTTTTATTTCTCTTCTTACTACACTCACGGCCCACCACCATTGTATGTGACTTGGTTACGTTTACCTTAAGATCCAATCGCTCCATAAACGAACCAAAGGCATTCAAAAGGTGCTGGAGGCCAACACCCGTGCGAGCGATCAGTACGGCGTCATCCGCATACAGGAGCGCCGGGATTTTAACGGCTCCTGCATGCGGTACGTCGGCTTCCTGCTCCCCTAGGTGTGCGCCCAGGCCATTGATATAAATGGTGAAGAGCAAGGGGGCTAATATGCAGCCTTGCCGTACCCCCTTTAATGATTTAAAGAGGGGGGTACACCTACCCTCATTCGTTACACGTACGGCTGCAAAGAGCTCTTGGTGCAGAGTGGCCATAAAGGTGACCAATGCCTCGTCAATGCCCATCTCCAACAGGATGGCCCACAACTTTGTCCTATTGACCAAATCAAAAGCCGAGGAGAGATCCTTGAATGCTAAAAACACGGACCCCTCCTTGGCCACGGTATATTTGGAGATGAGCAAGTGCAAGTTAGCGCACTGTTCAATGGTCCCTTTTCTTTCTCTAAAACCATATTGGATCTCAGACAACCCACCACAGCACTCAACATTTTCCCTCATCCTAGATAAAAGGACTCTATCTAAGATTTTGACAGATGAATCCAGGAGGGATATAGGCCTATTGCAGCCGGGATCGTCCCGCTGGCCTTTTTTAAAAATAGGGACGATGGTGGAGGTGTCCCATGAGGCAGGTGCTGGGTTGCCATTGACTGCATTGAACACATTTGTCAAAACCTCTGCCCACAATTTTGGTGAATACATAAAAAAGTCAGCAGGGACCCCATCGGGACCGGGTGCCTTATGCTTTGTAGTAGCCAAGATAGCTTTTTCCACTTCTTGATAGTTGAAAAGGATGGGACGGGCGGCTAAAGTTACCAACGGAACACCTTTGATTGCTTCGTCATTATCCCCATATACATTTTTAAAATGAGACAACCATTTTTCATCAGGGATAACACAGTCCATGGATTCGTTATTGTCATCTGAGAAGAAGGGCTGTTTAATAATCTCCCAAAATTTCCTACTATCCTTCAGGACTGCCACTGAAAGGAGATTTTCCCACGCTTCATGTTTAATGGTGTCCTTTCGTTTTTTTACGGCTAGCTTATAAGTTTTCCTTAGTCTGGTGATCTCATCTTTTACCCTAGGAGTATTTTTTAGAGCTGCCAGCAGTGATCTGTGAGCTTTAGAACATGCTGAGTCAAACCAGCGCTTGTTTCCTGGGGTTCCTTTTTTTGGCTTAACTAAAAGATCCTGTGACACCTGCCCACATATTGCCTCAAATGCCTCTACAATTTCTTGGCCCTGGGCACAAGGATTTTTACAAATCTCGACCTGGTCCTTGATCTTAAGGAAATTTTCTGCATAGAATTTTTCCGGGACCATCTTTGCCCATTTCACTCGCCTGCCTTGGTCAGAAGTCCTCAGGGGGTAAACGGGCCTTGCTATCATTGGGGGTAATCCCATATGAACTCCCCAAGCCACTTCGAGTACTACCGGGTTATGGTCGCTAAAATGTGTTTGTACCGTACGATAAACAATAACCCGGTTTAAAATACCTTGGGAAACAAAGATATAATCTATTATTGTACCTTGGTGGACACCGGTAAAAGTTGGCAGTCTGGGGCCACCATCTGGTTCGTGCAAATCGAAGTTAGCAAGAAAGTCTTCTAACTCCTCTCCCTCGGAAGTATGTTCGAAGTGAGGTCCCTCTAGTCCTTCGTCCCCGTCATCGCTACTTCTCCTACAGACTAGGTTACATGGGTGAATATTAAAATCGCCTAATAAAATATACTCTAAGTCATACTTGGTATTCTGGCTGACTGATTTTAAAATGCTATCTAGATTAGTGATGTTATATCCTCTATGGTCACTGTTCCCTGAGTTGTAAAAGTTTATATATATGGTCCTGCTAGTGTTGTTGGTCACTCTTTCTACCATTAAGATGTTAAGAATCGGTGCTAATCTGCCTACAACTTCCCTTTAAGTCTAAGGAGAACAGAATTAAAAGGCCTCCCTTAGCTCTCCCCATACGACTGGGGACAGCTGCTTTGGTAAAGCTTATAAACCCATCCCACCAAATATTGGCGGATGTGTCCCAGGTCTCCTGGAGAGCAATAATATGGTGGCCTAAAACAAAACTTAACCATGCCTCATCCTGTCGTTTGGCGTTTAGCCCCGCTATGTTCCAGCTTATCATCTTGCAAGCATCTATAGGTGTCTTAGGCTCTGAGTACCGCACCAATACCCCTTCAGCTGCTCGTAACAGTTGGGTCCCTTCATTAGTTCCCACTTTCGAAGAGCTCTGCGGGTTATCACTGGCAAGGCTCTGATTCGCACAGTGCTCAGGCAAATTTAAAATGGGGAGATGTTCATGTTTTAATGTGACTAGGTCTTCTTGCCCTGTCTGAAAAGATGAACTCACTGGGATCTAAGCCATTAATAAGTTGGCTGCTCTGGACTGGTGGCTGAACTAAAGCATCTTTTACCAAATCAATGTCCGCCTGACCCCATCCGCTAGCTGTTGTGTTCCACATGGGTCGTGGGGTATTTGGACGCATCGAGAGCTGTTCATTTCCCGACCGGGCTATAAACCCATTTCCCTGACCTCTATGATCATATCCCGGGGTGCTTGGTCCCCACCTGTTTATAATGGGCCAATTTAACCTGGGTGTTCTGGCAGTTGGCCCAGTCGGATAGTTATATTGCCCTGTCCCAAGACTAATCATAGGATGGAAACGGTCATTGTTATATCTGGGTCTAGTGTCCCCTCCCCAGTTAGTGACATTTGTATTCCTTCTAGGTCTAGGGTTGTTGGAGAAGGTCGCAATCTGGTTCTCACTATAAAAGAATTTCAGGGTAAGGGGGATTATGGAACCACTTCTTCGTTGAGGGGGAAAGATGTTGGCCAGGACGTTTGGGAGTACCTCTGGGTTAGCAAAGTTTAATATTACGCAGTCCCCCTTAAACTTCTTTGGCTTGTTCCCAATCCATGGTACCCTCCTTGTCATTACGATCTCCCCTGCTAGCTGGTCGGGCCCCTCGTATGCCATGTGCATATTATTAGTGAGCCAGTGTAAAGCTTTATCTTTTAGTCCTTGAATAGATTCTATTTTGCCATGTAATAGAGCAGGGACATTGGCCAATACAAGTACTACTGGTGAGGCTTCCATGATGAATTGTGATGAGTCGTCCCCTAAATGCAGTGGTGCTGGCACAACAGATGGTAAAGTGGGGGACTCTCTTACTGCTTCCTGGCTAGGCGCAGGTGGTGGTAGCTGCCCTAGCGGGATAGACTGTAGTGGGCCTTCCGTAGGACCCATGTCCGCACCAGTGTCATCCTCAGCTATGGCTACTGGTTTAGTGACATGAGTAACTAGATTCTCCAATTCGTCAGCCAACTTACTTTGCAACCCACCCATCTTTTTCACCTCAGCAGTTAATTTGTCTATTTTCCCAATCAATGGCTTAATGATAGTCCTGATTTTCATATCTATCATGTCTGAGATCCTATTGAATAGGTGATCGTCAATGGTATGTCTTAATTCATCGTCAACATCACACTCCACATTTTTCCCTTTACGCCTAGGTGGTGTGATCGGCTTTTTTCTTCCTAGCTGTTTCCCCCCACGTTTTGGCTGAGATTTTCTACAAGTTCTCACAGCCCGTGCTACGGGCAACGAGGGTGAGGGAACTTCAACTACAATATTTTGCTGTTGGTCAGGGTCAAACACTGCATTTGTTGACAAGTCAACTAGCAGATCTGAATTTTCATCATCATTGCCAGTGTCTTGAGAATTAAGGTCCGGTATATATGTAGTGGGATCTAGTGATGGTGTGTCAGACATTGGTACATTAGGGAGAGGACTGGCTGGGAGCAAAATTGGTGATTGGCTCAGACCTAGGGATTGCCTTCTTTCATTATTTATTTTATTGACTACTTGTACTAAGTAAGAATCTAAGGTGTTAAGCGACTCTGTAGCTACAGGTGCCAATTTTCTAGGCATGTTTACAACAGGGTAAAGATGCTATCAGGAATTTAAAACGGCACTCAAAGGATTGACTACGAAAGCAGTACACAGTACTAACAAGACGGGGGAGAAACACTACCATACAACGATAGGCAGATTCTTGCTCCAATCAGTTAATAGACCAAATGCAAACAGTAGCTGGGGTCCAAATCAGATATGAGATAACCTCTCAAACAACCAGCACTAGGTTCGCATTGACCTCAATTGGGTCACCAGCGTATCAGGGTAACTTCCCAGCTACTTAGGTTTATGTAAGGAAGATCCAGTCCTCTTCTTTAACAGGAACCCCTCCTACCAATCCGGGTTCCTGGGCAATTCAGCAACGGGTCAAAACCATTTTCCTACTGACCCCCGTTTGGTGACCGGTGAGAAAATGGAGGGTAAAGATGGCTGGTATTACTGGCCGAAGAATGTTCAGTGACAATGTACAGCAATGATCCACAATATGTTTCCACAAAGGGTACAGTACCTTAGCTGCTCAATGATGGAGATATCGGGGGATGGCCTTGCCTGGCCTTTTCGTGCCTCTGAGGGCCACAGAGGGCCCGCCCTTTGCCCGGGCTTGGCCCCGCGCTTCGTCCCGCTCGCGTCCCGCTACGCGGAGGGGGTGGTGGTGTTTTAAGCGCCTCCGGGCGCCTGTGGCTTTGTCAGTGGGAGCGCCCCCGCAAGGGCTCCTGGGGGTTGAAGTCCCCCCGCTCGGTGGCCGCTCTGATGGCAAAAGCGGCGGCGGGGGGGACTCGGCTCCGGCTCCTACCTCGAGGATCTTGGTCCCAGCACGGACACTGGAGCAAGGGATTCGTGGCAGGTAGGCAAATAAAGTTGCTTTACAGCTCCCACAGCGCTACGGGAGCGCTGCTGTTTTAAGCGCCTCCGGGCACCTGTGGCTTCGTCAGTGGGAGCGCCCCTGCAAAGGCTCCTGGGGGTTGAAGTTCCCCTGCTCGGCGGCCGCTCTGATGGCAAAAGCGGCGGCGGGGGGGACTCGGCTCCGGCTCCTACCTCGAGGATCTTGGTCCCAGCACGGACACTGGAGCAAGGGATTCGTGGCAGGTAGGCAAATAAAGTTGCTTTACAGCTCCCACAGCGCTACGGGAGAGCTGCTTTTTTAAGCGCCTCCGGGCACTTGTGGCTTTGTCAGTGGAAGCGCCCCCGCAAAGGCTCCTGGGGGTTGAAGTCCCCCCGCTCGGCGGCCGCTCTGATGGCAAAAGCGGCAGCGGGGGGGACTCGGCTCCGGCTCCTACCTCGAGGATCTTGGTCCCAGCACGGACACTGGAGCAAGGGATTCGTGGCAGGTAGGCAAATAAAGTTGCTTTACAGCTCCCACCTCTCTCACTCCCTTTTTCCCCTTAACCGGAGAACTGTCAGAACGACAAGAGTTAAGCTTTCATGTCGGTTTGGTAGTTTCTGGAGCGACCAATCAGTGTCAAAGAAGGAACAACTGGAGTACAGGTGGGTGCCTCGTTACATCTGCATCTGCAGGCACCGCAACTGAGCTGTTTGGTCTGCTGATCCTGGGCTCCCACGACTCCAAATTGGTCAGCAACACAGGTGGCGGTTCGTCACATCCCTCGAGGCCTGTCCTGGCCTCTCACCAAGATTGAGTCAGTCGAAAACTTAATTTCGGCCACTCGAGCCATAAAAGTACATTAATAGATAAAAATCTTGAGACATTTACACAAACTGATCAATATTTACAATTCCATACATTTGTGCAAGATTAAAACGACTCACAGCCACACAAAAATTTAAAATTCATAAAAACAGTCATTAAGTTGTTGTGCTTCATTTTGGAAGCACACAGAATATAACTTAAAATGTTTTTTTACAAATGATCCTCCCCCATATTTACTTTAAAAGCCTTCTCCTAATGTGCCACATAGCATTTTAAAAATGAGATACGGCAAATACAATTGGAGGATCAGTATCATATTTGAGAACTCTGTAGGCCCTTAGACAACAAACAAACCCTACGTTTTTACATATTTGGATTATCCAATGTTTACGAGGCAGAAAAATAGTACGTGGATTTCAGACTCCGCCGTTAAATTACATGCAGGACATACACTCGAGTTCTCTGGAGCCCATAAGCTAGTGTGCGCTGCCATTGGTAGATTCCCCAATCTGAACTACAGATACAATTTCCTAGCCAAAGGAGGCTAAATTAATTTGTAGGAACTCCATCGTCAGCCTGACCTCTTTGGCACTTTCTTGGAGGGACAGTAGGTTGGAGTGCCTATAGTGTTTTACAAGGTCTGACCTGGAAATCAAGGCACAGGATAACTCTGGGGATGACCATAGCTCTGACCTGCCAAGCTTAGCGGAGAGATTCTTTATGTGGGCCAGCCACAGTATTTTACTGGGATTTAATCTTGGGAGGAGCTCCTTTAGCTCGACTTTGTAGGAGGATAGCTCTGGAGTTACCCATACCTGGTGCCAAAAAGTCAGAGGCCTAAGGGCAATCTCTTCATCAATTGGCCTCATGCCCAGATCCATAAGGAGGAAAACTAATGGGGTGCTGCGTGGAAGGCCTATGAGCTGTCTCATAAAGTTGTTTTCTAGCTTGACGAGATCAGAGGTAGAACAATGCCCCTAAAGCTCCGCCCCATATAGTGTAGCCCCCCACCATGCTTGGGACTAGAATATCTCCACCACAGGAGCTTCTGGCTTATATACAGATGTTCTAAAAATTTCATGATCCCGGCCTCTGTCTGGGTTAGCCTAAGTCGTGCGTTTGCCATCTGGGGGCTCCACCCAAGTTGCTCAGATAATGTAATAGCCAGATAATCGAATATCCTTACTTTTTCAAAGAGGATACCGTTGAGAGAGGGGTTAGGGGGCATACTCTTGGGAGGTTTAAAGACCATAAATTTGGTCTTGGATAAGTTCATCTCCAAACCTCTCATATTGCAAAACTGCAAACCCATCCAGGATGCGCTGTATACCTAGAGGTGACTTGGACAATAGCAAGCTATCATCCGCGAACATCAACCCGGGCATCTTCCCTGCGAATCTCAATTAGAGAATCGCAATTAAGGAATTTTAAGAAATCGCTATTTTGTTTGCGATTTCTTCATGCATAGCCTTTTGCAATTCCTTATTAGTGAATCCTTACTTTTCGCTAATAAGGAATCGCAAATGTCATTGTTGATGCATGTGGGCCTTGGTGTTAAACTATGAGCATTTGGATCGGTTGGTTTACCACTTTAGTATCACCGGATAGAATACATCGGTCAGTTTTACAGTTAGCTCCTCATGAATTTTCTTGACCTTGTCTCTATCCTATGCAGGTGCCTCCACCTGTCCCACCTCCCACATTCTGGCTGTCATAGGTGTTGCTAGCTGGTAAAATTTAGCCAATTTAAGGGGAGAGTGTTGGATACAGCTCCATCTAACTTTCCTTCTGTTGTTGGTAGTCTTTAGAGTGCTAGACCCGTTGCTGGATGGGGACAAATGGAGGACACACCAACATTCCCCAGCTTTAGGATTGTAATCAAGGCATTGTGGTCACTATCCTGCCTCTGCTGAATGTAGAAATCTAGAACTTTCTCCCAGGTTCTAGTTTCCACCATGATGTAATCAATTAGCGAGGCCTGGCCATCTCTACTGAATGTAAATTGACCGCAGAGGTCAGACTTGGTCCTCCCATTGCATGCCCTCAGAGAACAGGACAACATGAGTGAGTGGAGTTGCATGGCCAGAGAGGGACCATACTATGATTGGGGAAATCTGCGGATCAGGAATTAACCAATATAGATCTTCTTCTGAGGGAACCTTGTGGGTTTGTTCGGTTAGTGGCTCGAATTGGCAATTAAAATCACCTCCTATGATCAGCAAGGTCGCTGGATCCAAGGTTGGAATAAAACGTCCTAAATGGTCTATGGTGGCGGGTTCTTGTCTATTGGTCACAGGTCTTGAGTAGACATTGATTAGGGCTATTTACATCTTAGCAGGGAATGACAGCAGAACACATTGGATGTCATTGGTGGGAGTTATCCTCAGTTCAATGAAACGATTCTTAGGTATATCAAAGCGCACAACCTTGTTGAACAAAAAGATTCAAAATTTATTGGATGCTCCCAGGTATCACTCTCTGAGCACGAGTGTAGAAATGAACTATTGTAGCATTCCCATAAGATATGGGATATGTCCCTCGGGCATCACTATGTCCTTAAATATAAGGTTTCTAGTTCATATATCAAATAATTGGAGAAAATTCAGTTTCAATGAAAATTTAATTTGTGCTAGTATTTGTTGTAATTCACAAAAACAGACATATGTTCATTGAAGTTAATTTGTAGTTAATCATATCCATAGACTTGTGATGATTCTTAATAATCCCAATGCATTTCGGCAGATTTGCTGCCTTCATTCGGGGATGTTCTATGACGGAAAAAAATAGCACTTATTTGTAATGTCACTAATAGGTGGGGAGTCACAGTGCTGCATAGATTCACATTATTGGAAAGTTAAAGGTGAAGGGTGAATAAATATGGTTGGTGAAGGTACCTAGACTAAAATGTGCCCGTGTGAAGATAAACTACGGTGCAGTTGTATGCTTTTAAAAATATTATCTAAGCATTATCGAGTGATTCGGGAGTGTGACGTGAGGGGCCGTGTCGTAAGGGATTTACGGCATGCTCAGTGCTTGTAGTACGTAATGGACGGCTGTTATTAAAGAAAGGTTGCCCGGGATGGATAGTCAAAATGACGGAACAAAGTGGATAAAACAAAATTTCCGTGATTGTGATTATAGTTGTGGTTATATAGGGTATGTCTAAAAGCTTACCAAGAGTAGTAAAAAGTCAATGCTGCATAGCGGTCGCATCCGTGAACCGGAAGTGTTAGTGTTGGGGTATGGGGTGTGTTTAAGCTTGCCGGAGAGTCGATAAGAAGAACATGTATCATAGATTGTCAAAACAAGAGTGAAAAACAAAATAAAAACGCTCCAGGGCAATGCTCAGGCAATTACACAGCAATGGTCCAAGTAGAGAACATACGGAAATTATTGTCACCATGTTGCTGCGGACAAGTGTGATAATGAGTCTTACCCCATGATTTATCAGCGAAGTGGAGGCGATATCAGCAGCTCAGGGGGGTGGCCCTGCCTCTTCCTAGAGCTCACGGCTGCAGGACGGGCCCGCCCTTGGCCCGGGCTTGGCCCGGGCATGGTGCGTGTGCGTCCCGCGCCACGGGAGGTGTGTGGCGCTTTTAATGCCTGGGGTTGCGCCTCCCTCACTGCTGAGGCTGGTAATGTCCATGCGTTGCACTCTGGGACTTAGAGTCCCACCAGAGGGAGAAGGTCGTTCAAAGGTACTTGCAGAGACCGGGGAGCAGCGCTGACGTTCAGCAGAGTGGTCCTGAGGATGAAACAGTAGACAGGGCCCCCCTGGCAGCAGGGTAGTTAGCCCACATCGAGCTCAGCGTCCCACGCCGTGGGATGTGTGCAGCATTTTTAATGCCTGGGGTTGAGCCTCCCTCACAGCTGAGGCTGGTAACATCCACGCATTGCACTCTGGGACTTAGAGTCCCTCCAGAGTGAGAAGGTCGTCGGAAGGTACTTGCAGAGACCGGCGAGCAGAGCAGACGTTCAGCAGAGTGGTCCTGAGGATGAAACAATAGACACGGCCCGCCTGGAAGCAGGTTAGTTAGCCCACAACGAGCTCAGCGTCCCCCAGATTGAGACCAATATTCCTCATTGCAGCTGCAAAACCCAACCCCTTTGCACTGTGCTGACTTGCCTTTACAAAGGCTTGTTGGCTTCTTTCCATCAAGATCATCGGGCTCCAAGTATCCCCACCTGAGTCAATTTCAAAGCTTTTATTCGATTTGTTAGTACAAATCATACAAGCAAAATATATAACAATTCATTACATACTAAATATAAAAGAGAACTCCAAAAATATGGGGAGAGGACATAATAGATAATAGCAAATCTAGGAATTAATTCATATTTGTAGATATGATAATAACTAAAAACGCAGGGATTCACATATAACAAAAGTTGTAATCAGCTCCTAAGGTGCATATCCTGGCAACTAAAAATTTTTAGGAAGAAATGCAGGCCTAGGACATGAAACTTTATAAATAACAAAAATAGGTTTAAAACAAAATAAGTACAGACAGGTCGGTGTGAAATATGGCAACTCTAAACACTTCCTGGCAGCTGTACTTGTCCAAAAAGGTAATAATTAATTAAACATTAGGGGCTAGGTAACGGGGGAATATACTATGAAAACAAGGCCAAGAAATAGTTGTCACAGAAGAAACTCTTCCTCACACTATACAATTTAAATCGGGCCGAAGGTAAAAGAGCAATTTGCGTAGTTATTTGTACATACAATATATAAAAACATAAAGTACAGACAGGAACATATAAGAATTAAGACAATACAATACATTTCCTGGCAGCTGTACATTTCAAAATAAAAGTAGCGGTAAAGAAACAAATATCCTCATTCTCTAGTGCTGATAATAGTGCAAGGGCATTCTTATAGGACCGTATGTTATATTTGATAAAAATAGGTTTTAAATACCTAATTCTTAAAAAGTGATAAAATTTGCAGAAGAGTAAAAAATGGCAGCAACTCTGGCGTGAAATATTATCACATGGGCAAGGAGTTTCTGATTTAAGTTTCTGTACTGGAAATGCCACAAGGTGGTGTACGATGCCCAACCTAACACGAGTTAGGACAAATTGATGAGAGGGGCGGTTGACCACTGAAAGATAGACTTGGAACCCTGATGGTAAGCTGAGTTCCTTATAAAATTTCACAGTAGCCAACTTGCCAAACACCTCAGCGCGCCCTTTCTTTTTATACTTTAAGAAGGTTTGTTTAATTTCTTTTTTGGGTATGTCAACCACCAGTTCGGGGTCAAGGAACACATCAATGTCAAACATCTTTTTATACCAAAAGTGGATATATTCCAACCAAAGGATGCGAGATGAGAAGTCCAGGCCTATGCAATCAAGAATAATTTCTTGAGTAAAACGAGTCTCTGGCTTAGCCCAAATAGAACGCCATAATAAAAGTGGGCGAACGGCTGCTAAGTCAGAAATGAACTCGACCCCAACCTCATCATGGATTAATTGGACAGAAGCGGAAGGGGGGAGGCACAACACTCTTTTTAAAAACTTATTTTCATCTTTTTGTAAAAGTAAGCCATCTATGTGGCCCCACACACCCGCTCCATACAATACAGAAGGGACGCAACGTATATTATATATATTAATCATATCTCGGATGCTTCTAGATCCAAGTTTAGAAGCAAAGCGAAATACGCTGCTTGTAGTTCGCAACATTTTTAACCTAATGTTATCGTGCTCAGATTTCCAGGATCCGTCATTAGCATAGGTGATACCTAAGTAACAAAATGTTTTGACTTGGAGCATTTTGTCATTGTCTAAATAAAAACTGGACTTCAATTTATTAGCTGACTGACCACACAGCATAACAAAGGTCTTTGATTTGTTGACACAGAGTCTCCTATTTTTAATAAACAGCATAAAACTGTTTATGAGACGTTGTAAGCCTATCTGGGTACGAGATAAAAGAACAGCGTCATCCGCATATAATAAGATTGTGACAGGATTGCCACCAATCAGCGGAGCGTCTGCCGGTATGGTAGCTAGGGTGCGATCAACACAATTAATAAAAAGAGAAAATAAAAGAGGGGCTAATACGCATCCTTGCCGGATGCCCCTTGACACTTTAAAAAATGGTGTGCATTCACCAAGAGTACCATATCGAACTTTACAAGAACGTTTCTCATAAAGCCGTGCCAAAAAATGGACTATTTCTGACGGTGCTCCTAACTCCAATAAAACCTGCCAAAGAATACTATGATCAACTAAGTCGAATGCGCTGCTCAAGTCAGCAAAACATAAAAATAAATTGCCCTTTTTAGCTACTGTATATTTATTAATTAAAAGATCCAGGTTTACGCATTGCTCTAAAGTGCCCATGCCTTTCCTGAATCCATATTGTACCTTAGATAAAATATTCATATCTTCGGCCCAGGTTTCTAACCTTATGAGCAGGATTCTGCTCATAACCTTTACTGAGGCGTCCAATAAAGAAATAGGTCGATAGTTGGCAGCCTCGGATTTGCTTCCTTTTTTAAATAAAGGGATAATAACCGATTGGCCCCAGGAAGGGGGGATGTTACCTTCAGCTGCGCAATTGAAAGTCCTCACTAAAATGGGGGCCCACAAGTCAGGTGCTGCTTTTAGTAAGTCCATCGGGACCCCGTCCGGGCCCGGAGCCTTCCCTCCTTTGCTGTTAGTAAGGCCTTCCAATCCCTCTCCCAGGGTAATCCCCAGGGGTAGAGGTGTCCATATGGACGATTCAACAAGGGGTGTTGTTAGTGATATCCCCGCAGGGTTAAAAAATGTTGTAAAATGGGTAATCCACTCCTCACATGCAACATGAGAGGTGATTTCCGGAGTACCTTCTGTGTTTAAAAATGGGCTGTTGACTATTTCCCAATAGAGTTTGCTATTTTTAGTCTCAACTGCTTCGTTCAACTTATCCCATGCTTCTCTCTTTAAGACCTTTTTCCTGTTTATGATGGCCAGTTTATAATTGTTCCTTATTTGTTTAATTCTGTTACCATCTCGTGGTTTAGACTTTAAGGCAACCTTCAAATCCCGAAGTGCCACAGTACAAGAGATATCAAACCAACCCAATTTTACAATTTTGTTGGTTGACCATTGAGTCATTTCCAGTGATCAGAATTTCTGACCACAGCGCATTGCTTGCACGAGGTCCTCTTGCAACTCCAGTGCCGCAGGCTTGTGAGTCCTTTTGAGTGCCACCTTTGAATTATTTGGGTTCTCTTGATTGCTTGGGTCTGCCCTGACTTCCCTACATGTGGTGAGTCCCCTGGACCTTGCTGGTCCCAACACTGCACCTTCTTCGCTTTCGACATTGTTTACAGTTTCCAAGGCTTGTTGGTGCTTCCGACGGACACTGGCCCCTCAACTGTCAACATCCGACGTGGGACAGCTTGTGAACAGTTCCTGATCTTCGACAGCATTGTTTAGTCCTCAAAGGTGCAGCTCCAAGGTCACCCTCATCCTTTCTGCAACACCTGACATCGGTGGGCATTCGTCTTCTGTGCCACCTGGTCACCCCTGAGTAAACTAAACTATGTCCCCTCTGCTTGCAGTACTCTCCACCTTGAATCCAACTTTGGGTTCCACTGGACACTTTTACCTTTTCCAGTGGAGGCATCTTCCTGAAGTCGCCCGTTGAGTTTGACAATGGTTTTCGATGGCACTTCACACCTATACACCCGACTTCCCTGGTGCAGATAACCTTGTTCCAAGGGTATCCATGGATGGGGAGGCTCTCCAACCTCATGTCTTCCACGGGGTTTCTTCAGGGTCCACTGGGAAGGGTCCTCGTTTCTTAAAAATTGCAACTGTGACTTACACGTTGATTTGTACAGAGAACGCAGTGATGTTCCTATACTGCACATGACCTCCGTGGGGCTCCTAGATACTCACTTTGGGTGGTTCCTTAGGTCTCCGGCACTTCTACGTCCTCTGAGTATTATATGGTTTGGTCTCCCCTGGGGACCACAGTGTATTCTGTGCTACTTGCCTCTTTCTACTGAAAAGTATTGTGTTCACTGTGTATATCTCCAGCTAGGAGATATCTGAATGTGTTAGTTAGTGTCTTATTATCAATTCATATTTTTATAAATACACTGTGCGGTTCTTTTTCACTTAATCTATACCTATAAGATTATGTTCTGGTAAAACAAGCTGCTTTACACTACCTCTGGACTAAGCCTGAAGGTTGCTCTCCACAGCTGCCCCTTAGAGAGCTTTCTAAGGTTGTCTAAGACCGCTAAAATCACCGTAAGGGTTGTCTGGATCAGTGCAAAGTCCACTTACATAAGTGTGCATCATATACTTAGCCATGCTCTCACAAAGAGTGAAGGCAACATGTTTTGGTGACCCTGCAGAGAGGGCCAGTTCCAACAATGCCTGACTGCAGCACAATGGACAATATTTTAACATTAACCTACATGTTTCATAATTCTGTCTGCACACCAGTACCTCCCCTTTTTGCATGTTTCACAGGCTATTCAGCAGCTTTCGACATAGTTGACTATAATACTGTGGCGGAAATTGGCAAAAAGTTATCCCAAGACCTCTGCTGAGAACTATAATGTCACTATAAGCAGTAATCTGAGGTTGAAACGAAAACCAGACCCAGCAATGTGTTACAGAGCCTATGAACACAGTGACTGGGCTGGAACAGTGCTGGGTCCTGGCTCTCTTTTTAATTTAGTCTTTAAACTGCAGATCTAGCGACAGCCTTGCACATTCTTTTGTCCCCCAGCTCACACCTCTAATGAAACAGCTACTAATATATGCAGATGACCAGCTAATATTTGATCAAACAAAGGTGGGCCTCAAGGGAGCATTGACTGAGCTCCCCATCCACCCCTTTATTAACAGCAACAAGTTTATAATTAACGAAGCCAAGACAAGAAAAATGATTTTTCGAAAAAGTAAAAATAAATAAAAAATGTGTGAATAATCGTATCAACAGCAATCTGTTTCACACTTCATTATACAACTAATCGGGCATTTGTCTTTCTGATAAAGGCTCGCACGAGATCAACTGGCAAACTTAAGAAAGCATCTGATTTAACATTCATCATCTGCAGAATAAACGCTAAGCTGCAATCAGAGCTAGGTCTCTTCTGTCATTTTCATATGCCCAGCGCGTCTACCCAGCAAGAATCCCTCCACTCTTGGACATTTTTATGATGTAATGTTATGAAGTTTATGCACTGAGTGTCAGCTGTCCCGTGTGGCCCTCTGTAGCAATAAGTTGGAATGTGATGAGGTAGGAGGAAATGCAAGGAGGTGCAGAGAGGTGGTTGAGGGATACTGATCGTGTGCCTTCCTTCCCTATGTGCCAGGGTGAATTTCTACAATAAACATTTATCGCATCTACAACAGAATTGATGGTTCCATGTTTAAATATCGAAAACAAAAATATAGTTTACAAAAATATAGATGTAAAAATATCGATAACAAAAATATCGACTCCCTATTATACTTAAACAGGTAAGTACAATAATATCGACTCAAAAATATAGATGTAAAAAATATAGATGTAATTAATATCGACTTTAAAAAATAATATACCTTAAGTTAAATAATTAAATAATATTAATATTATTAACAAAATAAATTACATTACATTTATATTTTAACTATTTATAACAAATAAACTTAAAGTAATCAATATAAACATAATAAATGTGTACATATACATATATTTTCTTAAATACATTTTATTATTATCTTTATTTAATTTATAAACTTTAATAATGATATAAAAATAAAATAAACACATATAAAACATTTTGATTAAAATAAAATATTGTATACTTAATTACCACATTAAAGTATTAAAAAATAATAATACATACATTTAATAACAAAATAAAAACATTAGTAGTTAAATCATTTGATAGCGAAGGGGTACAAATTACTATTCCCACTCCAGAGGGTGCAACAGTAGGGAAAGCGTTGGATAGCGTAGGGGTAAAAATTACTATTCCCACTCCAAAGGGTGCAACAGTAGGGAAAGCGTTGGATAGCGTAGGGGTAAAAATTACTATTCGCACTCCAGAGAGTGCAACAGTAGAAAAAGCGTTGGATAGCGTAGGGGTAAGAATTACTATTCCCACTCCAGAGAGTGCAACAGTAGGGAAAGCGTTGGATAGCGTAGGGGTAAAAATTACTATTCCGACTCCAGTGAGTGCAACAGTAGGGAAAGCGCTGGATAGCGTAGGGGTAAAAATTACTATTCCCACTCCAGAGGGTGAAACAGTAGGGAAAGCGTTGGATAACGTAGGGGTAAAAATTACTATTCCCACTCCAAAGGGTGCAACAGTAGGGAAAGCGTAGGATAGCGTAGGGGTAAAAATTACTATTCCCACTCCAGAGGGTGCAATAGTAGGGAAAGCGATGGATAGCGTAGGGGTAAAAATTACTATTCCCACTCCAAAGGGTGCAACAGTAGGGAAAGCGTTGGATAGCGTAGGGGTAAAAATTACTATTCCCACTCCAGTGAGTGCAACAGTAGGGAAAGCGTTGGATAGCGTAGGAGTAAAAATTACTATTCCCACTCCAGAGAGTGCAACAGTAGGGAAAGCGTTGGATAGCGTAGGGGTAAAAATTACTATTCCCACTCCAGAGGGTGCAACAGTAGGGAAAGCGTTGGATAGCGTAGGGTTAAAAATTACTATTCCCACTCCAAAGGGTGCAACAGTAGAGAAAGCGTTGGATAGCGTAGGGGTAAAAATTACTATTCCGACTCCAGTGAGTGCAACAGTAGGGAAAGCGTTGGATAGCGTAGGGGTAAAAATTACTATTCCCACTCCAAAGGGTGCAACAGTAGGGAAAGCAATGGATAGCGTAGGGGTGAAAATTACTATTCCCACTCCAGTGAGTGCAGTAGTAGGGAAAGCGCTGGAACCCAAAACAATAAAAAAAACGATCACATTTGTTATTACATTTAATTTCCAATATAAACATAATTAATATATACATTTAAATATATTATTATTAACAAAGATAATTAAAAAAATTAATTACACATTATTTAACACTATAATATCCACCACACACACCTAAAATTATTTACACAATTACATTTAATATTTACTAATTAGTTAATGAAAATTAATGTATTTTTTAATTAATTAATTAATTAATTAATTGCCAGCTTTCACACCATATACACTTATAAACACCACAACACAAACCTAACATTAATTATACATTTACAATTAATAATTACTAAATAATTAATTAATGGTAATTAATTTTAAAGGTATTTAATAATTAATCAATACAAAATTAATTACTTAACACCATTTACACATATAAACTCCACAACACACACTTAAAATTAATTAAACATTTAACATAATTAAATATTAATTGACTAATTGAAATTAATTAACAACTAATTATTAAACAATTAATAATAAATTAACACATTAATTAATCAATTCATATTATATAATTAAATTACTTCCCACCCTACTCCCCTAAAAAACTACAACCCGCTACGGAACTAATAACACAAAATTCAACATAAAATACATTAATAACTAATACAATTCCAAAACATATAATAAAATGACAAACAATTCTCATTAAAAACACTAAAATACATAACATTATTAAAAAATCGACATTTTTGTAAACTATATTTCTGTAAACGATATTTATTACAACTATATTATTGTTATCGATATTACTTACCTGTCAGTCGATATTCTGGTCAAACTATATTTTTATTGTCGATATTTCTTCAACTCGATATTTCTGCGGGGATATTAATGTAACACGATATTTATCCGCCGATATTCCTTCTTTGCACCAGAATTGATCATCATTTCAGAGTTGTTATGATGCTAAATTTACAGAAAACTCTTTTTCACTTAAAAATAACAAATCCATCTAGAATTTGTGTTAACAAAGCAGACCACAACACTGCATTTGTGAAACTCAGTTATAGCATTTTAAAAGCTAAACCCGTCACTTTGAAGCATTACTTGCTTACAAACGATGCTCTAAGCATTAGGGGCATATTATCAAGACAGGCGATAAAATTATCGCTGCTTTAGTGGCAGAAAACTGCCACTAAAACGGCGATAATGGGCTTGATAATATGCTCTATGGAATTCCAATTGAAGCCCATGATAGATGTCATTCACATTTAACATGGGCTTCAATTGGAATTCCATAGAGCATATTATCAAGCTCATTATCGCCGTTTTAGCGGCAGTTTTCTGCTGATAAAACAGCAATACTTTTATCGCCTGTCTAGATAATATGCCCCTCACTTCTTATTAGAACAATATATGTTCAACAGCAGCTCTCAAAATTACCCAAAAGTCGAAACTCAAGCTCAATTTACAAGCCAACCACCGCACCACCTTCAATAAATTAATAAATGCTGATTTATATTGACGGCTTATATACAATTTTAACCATGACACACTATCTAATGGGACAACTAAACGAGCAAAACCGATTCAGCACCAAAATAATTCACTTTCTGCTAATGACTGTAAAAGAATTTAGGAGAAGCTGGGCCGGTTTTGTGCATGAATCACAACAATACAGAATGTGCGACCAACTAACGAAATAAAACCATGTTACACCTCTTCCATTTCTGCCCTGGACCAACGAGGCAAAGTGCAAACTTCTAACTGATGTTTATAAAAAAAGGGCCTCGTTAGCTAGAGGGGGTTCTTACGTTTTGCCTGAACCCCGAGGATGGCACAGAGCCTGACAGCAATATTTTTAACAATTGTAAAACAACTGGAGCACATTAAGACAATAATAAATAGGCCTGCTGTTTTATTGCAGTGCATTGATTTTATACATTTTATATTATGATTTTAATTGAATGAACAATACATTTTTACTGCTACTACTAGTTATCCCAGATTAAGTGTTTTAATTGAGTGTCAGGATAGCTTTCATTAAGCATTGCTACAAATAGAGTGCCAGTGATGCGTCTGAAGAGGTTTAAGACTGCTCTGATTTTGTTGAGAAGAGGTGCTACTTTTACAAATATAAGGCAAGCAGAAAATTCATACTGGTTAGGCGAGATATTAACAAAGTTGGTAGTGTAGGGGGCTGGGTGTGCTGTGGACCCTTTGCAAGGAGATGGGATTGAGACTAGAGAATTGATGTGAGGGTGTCAATTTGGACACTGTGTCTATAATTTAATTCTGCGAAATCGAAATAAAGTCACACTAGATATTAAGAGATGGCATACAGAGTGGATTGTTTGCTGTTTGGTCTGAAGGTAAGTATAGACAAAGTTCAGTGTTTTGGCTTTTGGCATAAAACATTGGGCACGATCTCCTCACTTAGCATTAGTGTATTACAATCAGTGAGAGTGTTGAAATAAAGAGGAATGGTAGCCTTCTTGTCAAGGTCAAATAGGTTTGTGGGTCTATCTTTGGTGGTATAATTGTATTTTGATGGATGTGGCCTTAGCATAAAAATAGAGTTTTTGCATGTTTTACTAGCAAAGCAAAGATGTGTCAGGTTAACTGCGAAGGAGTGTTGGTACCAGATCTGCTTAATAGCCTTTAGGGATTTTGGCTTAGGATTGGATTCTTCTGAATATCAGGCCCTACCTAAGTGATCTTCTTTCTGTTACTCTCCTGACATGGTGCAATTGTGATAAGAGGTAACTAAATTGTCTTCATGAAAGTGTAGATTGGCTGCAACACAATCTACTAGATTGGAAACATTGGTGTGTTTGGTATCAATGGTCCAGCTATTAGTTGTTGAGGTCATGCAGTGACTGTATGTTTGTTAAAGGTTAAAAGTTATCTGGAAGAGGTCTTATCAATCCACTTGGATAGAATCACCAGCAAAAAAGGGTGCACTCTTTGCAAATTATAAGATCAAATACAACACCTTTTTTTTTTTACTCTGTGCACCAGTGCTCAATTATTTTTAGGAGGCCACACCGACTTTTCTGACTCCAACCACTTCCTCCACTGGCACCACCCACTTACACTATTGGCTCCACCCACATCCTCAACTGGCACTGCTGAAAAAGCCAGATATAATACTCGATATGAATTTCAGCACTGGAGCCTTCCTCAAGTATGGTTTTGATAGGAGGTTTGTCCCGCACGAGAAAATGTTGAAAAAAAATAAATGCATTTAAAGCACTATTTTGAAATAAATTGGCTAAAGCAGTGGTTCCCAAGCTTCCCCTAGATACTGGAATTGTCCTGAAATGCAAATTTTAGTCAACAAAACATATTGGTTGATATTTTACAGGTTATTTCAAGAGGGTTGAGTACAAACAAGTTTCTGTATGTATGAAACCTTGCTCCATCAATCCCCTCTTTGATGATATTTTATATCATCACAAATTAAGGAACCAGATGCCAACTTCAACACTCTCCCAGTTCAATTTATTCATTTACTTTGGAAGCTCTTTTTCTACTCTCATTCTGGAACACTTTCACTCTCTTATATATGTCCTCTTTTAGTTCTTCCATTTCAATTTCATCAATTTTTCTTTTCTTCTTTTTCTCATTTACTGTATCTCTTTTTCTATTTCTGCAGCATTTGCACCAGATCATTATCACTAATATTATTAGTGATATTCTCATTATTGGCATCAGTACTTTACCTACAATATATTTACGTACATTAGAAATCCAATTACCAACAGAGGAGAGACCATCAGTTAGTCTCTTCCATGTACTATCAACTTCCAGTGGTTTTAGTTCTTCTTCCAAAGGAATAATGCTCCTTACACACCGTGCAATTTCAACACTGTTGCACTTTCAACATTCTACAGACTCTGCCCTCTTTTGCTAATAAGATTTCAAGAGCAAGTCGATTTTGTAAAGCCATTGATCTGATCGCAACCAATTCGGTATTGATCAATAGGAATCCTCCAGCAGTGTCAGTCGATCAGCGATCCACCACTGTAGATAATTTACAGATTCTTTGAGTATTCAGATTTACTCCCACTGAAGGTATCAATGCACTAAATATATCACCTACAATTTCTGCAAAACTAGCTCTTTTATGTCGTGTTAGTTCATTTTCGTGTTCATTGCTTCCAGTGATTCTTTTTACATGGTATACCTTTGGGAATACTATACCAAAATAGCAACTTCCACACCAATGATCAGGCAGCTTAAAATAAGCTTTGTTCCCACAAATGTAATAGACTCCAGGAAAAACTGGATCAGTTCCTCCTTTTAGTCCCCAACCCCCAATTATGAAGAAATGGTGTTCACATTGACTGGAACCGATGAATACATTGTTATACTCAGTTTTCTTTCTATGGAGACAGATTTTCCGGATACATGTCAGTACAACGCGATCTAAAAGATCGCGGTACTTGACAACGTGGGCATTACAACGCAAGTCTTTACAACAACTTGCGTTGGAGGGCGCGGATTTTGGAATATTATAATTTTATATTCCAACACCAGTCCACGTAACAGTAGGGAAGGTGTTGGAATATAAAATTACAACATTCCTTGCCCACCAGCGCCATCCAGCTCAAGTCGTAGTAACAACTTGCGTTGTAATGGCATTGTTGTAAAAGCACTGCGGTGTAAACAACGCGTTGTAAACGATGTTTACCGACCTTCCCCTTCTTTTCAAAGTCCAAAGACGTAGCAGCATGAGGTTTGCCAGTTACCATAAATTCCCCCCTTTCAGCCCATTTGGGTATCTGGGGTTTTGATTCAGTGGCTTTCCTTTGGAAATCCGGTCTCCTTTTTTCTACTAAATTTAAAAATATTTTCTCTTCTTCGTGTAGTTTACAAGTTAAATTGTCTTTGTGTGCATCAGCTATTTCTATTGTTTCCACGTTAGAAAATATTCACCCATAAATTGTGAATCCTTGCTACTAAGGACAGGATTCGTTCTTCTACGGATAGGAATCTCAGAGAATATAACATCTGTGTTAGAATAATAATACTGTAATCTTCCAGATTTATAAAAACAGGCTAGTTAATACACTACAGGAAATACCATAGGTCAGATGTAAATGATGGTAGGTAACACCTTCAGCTACTGAAGTGGGTAATTTCATACAGACATAACATTCACTAGTCTGGATAGTCTCTACATAATGTACTAATAGACTAGCAAATACATTCATCTCAGTTTCGTTTCTGTTTCTAAAGTGATGTAATCCGATCTCATCTGGTGCTTCAAAGTCTACTCTATCTTGTTTGTGGTGCGCTATCTCTCCGTGTATATTAGTGTCATTTTGTTTAGCAGCCATCAAGTACGGTATTGCTAGTGTCAGTCCTAACCATACTTCTAGTACTATCAATACACTACATATGCATATCTTACAGCATGTCTTTATACAACTTGTTTTTGAGTTTCCAGTAACTCTTTTATCAGCCATTTTTTACTAAGGAGGCTTAACCCCTCTTTGAAAATTTTACACAGAATACACCTGTGCTTTATCTCAAGTTGGCCTCACTTCTTCAATCTCTTGATCAGCAATTAATTCTTTATCACTAATTTCCAGATTTTCAAAATCTTCAAGGATGACGTATATCCATTCAGGGCCTTTGAATTTATTGTTCAGCTTTTTTAGGGGTGGACTTCTCCTTCTTTGATTGCTTGTAGACGGTTCTGTTTGACTTGTCACTTCATCTACATGTTCTGGCTTTTTATCTATTGTGACTAGGCGATATTTCAGTCTTTTAAGAAAAACAGGCCATTTATCACCTTTTCTGAGTCTTTTAGCTGGCACTGTGCTTTCTGTTTCTTTAAATGTTCTTTTGTTTTCTTTAAGTTGTGGCACAACTTGATTTTCGTCAACTTCAGGTTTCCTCTCTAACTCACCTTGTCCAGGGCTTATTTCTGTTGACTGTTCCACCTTGATGGATTATTCTAGACTAATCTGACCTGATTCAGTATATGACTTTGTTGGGCCTGGAGTATTTCCTTCGTCATGAACCCGTTTTACTAATACTGTCTGGTCCTGCACAGGTAATGCAGATTCTTGATTGTCTTCCTCCTGTGCGTTTTGACTAGTACCTATCTGTCCCTCCTCTGACAATGGAGTTCTGTAGGGGTTTCGTTGATCTGAGTATATTGCTCTTTCCTTAACTGGTCCTCCTCACGATTACCATTAGCTTGTATTTCTGTAATTTTAGTACGTTCTTCTATACCTATCTCGTCATCATTATCAGTCTGACTATCTAAATAAGTTTGACTTCTTGCTCTCACTCTTATTTCAGGTATGTCAACCTATGGGATCCATTCATTCTGACTGGTGCTCGGTTGCTCTTTGTCAACTACTTCAGGATCAACTTTTTGAGACCCTTCAGCTGCACAACCTTCAGCCTCATCTTCGTCAGATTCTGGTATCCGTTTAGTGTGACTGGTGTGGATCCAGTTGGGGATTCCCTTGCATGTTACAGCTGTGGTGGTGACCAATATTACTTGCTCTGGCTTTCCCCACCTTGGTGCTAGGAAAGATTCTCGGGTGTGATTCTTTATCACTACCCAATCTCCTGGGTTCAAATCATGTGCTGGAGTTGAATGTCTGACTTCAGCGTCTTCCCCAACCTGGTGAGAGATAGAACATACTGGTCAGCCAACTCTTTGCAGTACTCGGACACTAAATCACCAGATATAGTTAACAGCTGATGTCCTGGCACACATACTTGCCTCATTGCTCTTCCCATGAGTATCTCATTGGGACTCAAGCCTGTTTTCTTGCCTGGAATGCTTCTGAGTCCCATCAGAACCAGAGGCAAAACATCAGGCCATTCTAATTGGGTAGATTTGCACATCTTTCCCAATCTTGCTTTGATGGTGCCAGTCAATTGTTCTACCACTCCAGAAGCCTCTGGGCAGTATGCACAGTGCAGTTTTTGTTCAATTTTGAATGCTTCACAGATCAGACTCATTATTTCATTATTAAAATGTTTTCCTCAGCCTAACTCAATTGTTACTGGAAAACAGAACCTAGGTATGAGTTTTCTTAAAAAGAGTTTGGCTACAGTCAAGCTATCATTTCTAAGGGTAGGGTATGCGTCCACCCATGTTGAAAACAGGCAGACAATGACAATCCTCGACAATCAGGTAACTGAATGAAATCAATTTGTAATCTAATAAAGGGGCCTTCTGCTTCCCCAATTTTCCCAGAGCACACTACAGTTTTCTTACCAGGATTTACTCACTGACATGTAAGGCATCTCTGGCAAAGACTCTCTGCTACGTTCCTGAACTTCGCATTGAACCAGTCCCTTCTAAACAACTTCGCCATTGCATCTCTCCCTATGTGTGTATCCCTGTGGTACATTCTGGCCTTTGGTGCAAGCATACAGCCAGGTAATACTGGTTTCCCATCTAGGTAGACTATTATGCCATCTTCAGGTCTCATCCGACACCCTATTTTCTGCCAGTCTTCCTTTTCTTTGAGCTCTGCCTCACTTTGTAAATCTCTCACTTCCTCCCATGTATTCACACCACTCAATAGCAGAAGTTGGCAGCTGTTTCCACATGCTTCAATTTTCTTGTTTATTGCCATTTTATATTTGGCACAATATTGGGCCACTTGGTCAGCATAATGATTACTGGCTGTCACTCTGTCAGTTCCAGATTGGTGAGCAGCACATTTGACCACAGCCAATTCTTTAGGCAATTGAATTGCTTCAAGTAATTCTTTTACAAATTGTCAATTTTTAATAGGGGTTCCTGAAGAAGTCATGAACTCCCTTTGCATCCATAATTGGCCAAAGTCATGCACAACCCCGTAACCATATTGGCTATCAGTGTAAATGGTTACTCTCCAATTTTTCCCAATTTTGCACGCTTTTATTAAAGCAATCAATTTGGCTAATAGTGCAGACTTGACTTCTGGTAAATAGGATGCTTCGACTATATTTGATAGTGTGCATACAGCAAAAGCACCGCTTAGTCCTCCTCCCTCATGGCGCATACAAGAGCCATCTACAAATAACTCATGTTCTGGGTCTTTTAAAGGGTCTTCCTGTATGTCTGCGTGAGCTTTAGTACTGAATTCAGTTAAGTCGATACAATCATGTTTGACTTCCTCTCTAACTTCCTCAAAGTGAGAATTTGTCAATAAGGTCGCTAGATTTAGAATAGTGCATCTCACTATTGTTACATTTTCTGAACCAAGAATAATTCTTTCATATCTAGTCATTCGACTAGGGGTTAGGTGCTGAGTACGTGTTCTGATTAGCAGAATCACGACTGAATGTGGAACATACACTGTTATAGGATGTCCAATGAAAATGGATTCACTTTGCTCAAGACTCATGCATGTTTCAGCTGCTGCTTTTAGACAACCTGGCAGTGCAGATGCCACTGGGTCCAATGTTGCAGAAAAATATACCACAGGTCTTGGCATTAAAACATGGATCTGGTTAGAACTGAAAGTGCACAATTGTTTCTGGTGTCACAAAATAGTGTGAGCTCTTTTGAATAATCAGGCATCCCTAATGCTGGAGCTTCACACAGACTGTTACGCAATTTCAAGAAAGCAGTCATGCTTTCATCATCCCACTCAACTGGGTCCCTTGCTCATTTCTTTGTCGTTTGAATCAATGGCTTTGCACGTACTGCAAATCCCACATTCCACTGCCTGCAGTAACCTACAACTCCAAGAAACATTCTGATTTCTTTCTGAGTTTGGGGTACTTTCATGTTTTGAATTATTCTGATTCTTTCAGATGTCACTCTCCTGATTCCTCTTTCTATCTGATGACCCTAATACTTTACTGAGGTTTTACAGTATTGCAATTTCTCTGGGGATACTTTATGTCCACCTTTTGATAAATGGTTCAGTAATGCAATGGAATCAATCACACAGTAATTTCGTGTTCTCGATGCCAATAATAGGTAATTGGTATACTGCATCAGAACAGATTTTCCAGGCAGTACCAGTTATTCAAGGCACTTTTTCAGAATCTGATTAAAAATGGATGGACTTTCTGTATACCCCTGAGGAACACGATTCCAAACGTAAACATGGTCGTCAAAGTTGAATGAAAATAAAAACTTGCTATCTGGATGCAGCGGGATGGAAAAGAAGGCATGGCATAAATTATATACAGTGAACCATAAGGCTCCCCAGGGTATTTGATACAGAATTACAGCTGGATTTGGTGCTACTGGGCAACATGGGACGACAATTTTATTAATTTTACAGAGGTCTTGGACCACCCTGTACTTTCCGTTTGGCTTCTTAATGCCAATTATAGGTGAATTACAAGGACTGCTCATTATTTCTTCCAGAATGCCTTGTTCAACCAAACGCCCTATTTCTTGTGCAACTTCTGCTTTTATTTCGGGACTCATTTTGTACTGTCGAATGTTTGGGTAAACTGAACCTTCTTTCACTGTTACTTTTATGGGATCTACATCTGCCATTAGGCCTACTTCTTTACCTGTAAAATCTCATAAATCAAGATTCACAAAAGTTTTTTGTTCTCCTGGTAAGTCTTCTAGGCACATATTTTTAACTTCTGCTTCTTGTCTGGCCAGCATCATTTTATACACTCTGTCTTCATCTGGAGTCTAAATTTTAACACCATTTGGTGTGCAAAAGATTGTGCGGGGGTGTGGCTAAGATGGCGACCTAGGAGGACGCTGATCCCCGAGGCTCCCCATGTCGGATCCCCTTACCGGCTATATCATGCACAAACTTCCACATAGGAGCCCGGGGGTGGCGGGGGGCTGCACTGCCACACTAAGCCTGCATCCGTGCGAAATCCTGAGGCTCAGAGGCCACAGGGAGAGCCCCTCGCAACTCGTCGCTGGCTACCGTGAAATAGCACCCTGAGGGAGGAGGCACCGCAAAGGACGAGACCGGGGCTGACGAGGGGGGCCCGAGCCTCTGCAGCCCAGCAGACTGACGAGAGGCATATCATCTGCCTAAGTGTGCTGCCCACAGACGGAGTCTGCGACAGGCAGGAGCTCCGGTGACCCGACGACATCCCCAGCGGGAAGCAAGTGACAGCAGCACACACTGAGACCTGAAACTCGAGGCCGGGGCTGAGAGGCCTTGTCTGGCGAGGGCGGGGCCATTCCTCCTTCTGAAAAAGTAGAGTCCTGGGTGCCAACCCCAGGGGGGCAGTGGCCGGTCCTCTCTTGTGAAGATGCATGGAGGAGGACTGTGCAGGATCTCCACACAGACGGTGAGGCAATGTGGGGCAACCGGGCCTGGATACTCGTGCTTCTGGGTGGGCCCCAGCGCTGGTAGGAGTATGTAAAGCCTATCAAGCGGGGTGGAGAATTGTGGCCTGCTGCTCCATGACCACTGACAACAAGGGCACACTCGCTGAAGTAAGTGGGGACCCTGTTGCCAGCTTAAGACTCGCAAACGAACTACGGCGACCCCCCCCAAGCGCTAGTACAGCGATCGGTTGGCCCCCGCAAAGACATCATCCTATGGCCTGGACACTAGTTGCCCCTGTGATCCCCTCCAACACAAGGGCCTGCATTATACGTATTGGGACCTCTGGGGCCACAACAGACGAAGGGAAGCGATAACTGGAGGGAGGTACTGTGCACCACAGAGCTGGTGGCCATCACTAAAGAATTGATAGGTCAGGGTGCTTTTTAGACAAGGACATACATGGGTGACAGCGGAACTGCACCACACAAGGCCCACAGGGAGAGCAAGAAACTAAGAGGGACCACTTTCTCTCTTTCCCTGCTGCCACACGGACCCCATACAGGGAGAAGGTCTGCCCTTCAGCCTGCGAGCGGTGGCTCCTGCTTGGCACCCTAAACGCATGCTGTCCAGGCGCGGAGGCCAGCCAGGAAGGACCCTAACACCCAAAAGAGGAACAATACGGGTGGACGGCAACAAAGTATGGCCAATGCGGGGAGGAGGGTGGGCGCACGCTCACTGACATGCTCCTCAAGGGTCCCCCCAAGGGATAAAAGGGATCCCCCTCACTAGCGGCGTCGAAGCAACTCACAGATCAGGGAGACAGGAGGTGCCCATCACCAAGTCATTCCTCGAAACTTTGTTCAACTCCTTCGGGAGGATTTTCAAACGTTGAAGCAAGAAATGGCCGGGGAGTTGCGAGAGATACGCAACGAGGTGGACGGTCTTTGGGACAGGGTGGCGGCTGTCGAAGACTCTGGAGTGAGGAAGTGGAACAACTCCAGCGAGAACTTCTCAGACTCCGAGAACTACAAGTTGATTTACAAGCGCAGGCAGAGGATCTTGAAAACAGGTCCTGCCGCAACAACATTCGGGTCCGGAGCGTTCCATCTAAAGCAGAAGGAGCGAACGTCACCAGCTACCTGCAGTAAATGTTTCAAGACATCTTGGGGGAGCCAGTAGACTTTGACATCCGTATAGAAAGGGCACACAGAGTAAGACTGGCACGGCACGCGCCTGCCCCCCCACCGGACATCCTGGCCTTCCTACCAGACTTTCCATTAAAAGAAAGGATCCTTTGAGAGGCGCCTCAGAAACAGCCTCTCAAATACCAAGGGCACCCTGTGGCATTATTTCATGACCTTTCAGCCATCACACTTCAAAAAGGTAGTCATTTAAAGTCGCCACGACGTTCCTGCAGGACAATGGGGTCCCCTACTCTTAGAGTCACCCCTTTCATCTGATCTTCAAGTGGAATGGAACCTTGCACCAACTGAGATCATCCAGGACACCTGCGCCCTGCTGGGTATTGAGCATGAAGAGGGATCTACCTCACCAGGACCTTCCCAGCAGCCTTCACAGGGTGGGTGGCAAAGTGTTGGCCGCTGATGCTCACCCAAAGTGGTACTGAAACCAGATCCAACCACCATAGCCCAGGAACAGGCCCTGGCCATTCAAGAGGTGTCTAGGGACACATTGTCAATACACTGACTTATATAAGTGATGGGGACTCTTTGGCAATACGACAATGCTAGTCCGGGGGGGCGGGCGGGGGGCCGGAGAGGTCGCCACTGCTACATGCTCCTTTTCGTAATTTTACTACAGGCCTGTGTTACGGGTTGCCTGGCCCGGGACTATGACACCATGTTGGGGATTTCCTGTTGGGTTTAGGGTTGGGGGTGGATGGGGGGGGCTTGTGTACTCGATTCCGAGGGGGTTTGGGGGAAGGGTTCAGGTGGGCTGGGGGGTTGGGGAGAGAGGGAGGGAACCAGTGTGCCGGCAAGGTCCGGGGCTCATGGGAGACACCCAAAGGGGGTGGCTCGTGACAGCATTGGCAGTTACCACACTCCCCCGGCGATCTGACCGGGGCCACACTACATGTCATCACTCTAAATGTAAAAGGGCTCAACATACCCTATCAAAAGGAGGGCGGTCCTCTCATATCTAGAAAACTCAGGTGCCGCTATTTGTTTACTTCAAGAAGCTCACCTCCTCACAAAAGATTGGCATAGGATGAGGTTCCGCATATTCCCTGAGCAGTTTTTCTCCTCCACTGCCGACAAAAAAGCAGGAGCTGCGATCCTTTTTGCCAAACACTTCCATGGACTGGTCGGGGACAAGGTCAGGGAGATCAAAGGCAGACTCCTTGCCTACAACATAAGGGTAGGTGACAGATCCATGACAGTGGGATCCCTGTATGCCCCCAACACAGGTAAGGAGCCCTTTCTTATATACACAATGTCAGAGACCTTGGGCTCCCCGTAACACTTCATACTCATAGGTGGGACCTCAATCTAGTCATGGACAAGGAGAAAGACAGGTCTGGTCACCGCTTCGGCAGCACAGGGGCACTCTCAACAAACAGCAGAAACTGGTTGACAGGAAGGGGGTTGGTGGACCTGTAGCGGGCTAAACACCCAGAGACTTCACACTAAACATTCTACTCCCACGTGCACCACACATAAGCTAGACTAGACCACTTCATAGGTTCCGCAGAGTTGGTGTCTAATGTGGGAGAGGTGGACATTATCCCAGCCGCCATTTCAGATCACGACGCTGTACAGTTATTAATCTGGGTCCCACGCTCTAAGGTACCGCAAAGCCTCTGGAGACTGAGGGAAACCATCTTACACCGCAAGGAGATAGCCCAGCAGCTACACAAACGCATAACTGACTATATTAAGCTTAATGATAGGCCAGACACTCCAGTGATGGCCATTTGGGGGGCGTTGAAAGCGGTGGGAAGAGGAGAACTGATAGCCATTTCGGCGGCGGATGTTAAAGAACGCAAAGACAAACGTGAATTATTGACTGCCAGGGTGACAGAGCTGGAGAGGGCACATATGGCACAGGGACTCCCAGAATATGGAAAAAGCTGAAGACTGCTAAGGCCCAGTTGGCAGGTCTAGACACAGATAGGGCTGAATATGCAGACCATAGGCTTCGTCACACATACTTTGTGGGTGGGAACAAAACGGGTCGACTCCTCACAAGCGTGCTCTGAGCCACGGTCCAACGCTCCAAAAATGACAGCCTTACAAGATAAGCACGGGAGAAGATACACGACAAGACACAGATCGCTGAGACCTTCAGGGAGAAAGATGCATCTCTCTATAGTGCTGATCCTCTAATCGACAACAATGTGGAGGCCTTCCTACAAGGAGCAGCCACCACAGCTCTCAACGTGGAAGGCGCAGCTTCACTTGATGCACCTATTAGAATTGAAGAAGTGATTAGTGCAATAGCCCACCTCAAACCCCTGAAATCTCCCGGCCCGGATGGTTTCTCCGCAGGTTTTTACAAAGTTTTTTGCCCCTTGGTCGTGCCGATTCTTACCAAACTTTTTAATTCATTCCAGGGTCCAGGTTCCATCCCTCCATATATGTTGGAGGCCGACATCATAATGCTACTTAAACAAAGTAAAGGTCCCACCCCATGCGTTGCCTACGGCCGATCTCCCTACTTAATCTCGACCCTAAACTCTTCACTGGGGCGCTCGCCTCGATGCTTGGACCGCATCTTCCGGGGAGTATAGATCCAGACCAATCCGGCTTCATCCCCGGTAGGCAATGTAGTGACAATACTAAACGTATTCTCCACTTAATAGATAAGACCAACTACAGACAGTGGGACTGGGTGCTCCTATCCATAGACGCTGAGAAAGCGCTCGATAGAGTGGACTGAGACTTCCTTGAGAAGATCCTGGTGCACTTTGGCATTGGGGAACGCTTCAGAGAGTGGGTCGCAAGCTGCTATCACCGCCCACAGGCTCGGATTCGGACTAATGGTCTAGGCTCCTGCCCATTTGAAATCCAACGTGGCACTAGACAATGGTTCCCGCTCTCACCCCTCCTCTTCGCACTCTATGTCGAAAGGCTGGGGCAGAGGGTGCGTGACAATCTGAACATAACTGGCACCACTTGGGGAGCCGCACCCAATTAGCCTCTACGCCGACAACATCTTAGCAGCAGTGTTATCGGTGCCAGCCTTCTTAGATGAGGTGGAGGCCTTTGGCCGGGTGTTGGGCCTCAAGATGAACAAAGGTAAGTCGATGCTGTTACCAATCTGCAGCAATGCCCGCGCACGAGCAATCCTTGTATTCCGGGGGACTATTGGTCCAGACGCAACTTCCATACTTGGGTATTGTCCTTACCCCATCAACTGAGCAGACGGTGGCCCTTAACTACTCTAAACTCACTTCACAACTCCAAGGGGATTTCAGGCGTTGGCAGAAATAGCCACTGTCGCTGCTAGGATGCATTGCAGTGGTAAAAATGTCAACACTCTCCAAAATACTTTACATCTTCCAAACTATTCCGGTGCCGCCCCCGCAGGGATTATCAAGACCTTGCAAGAGGCGATACAATACTTCGTTTGGGCAGGGAAGAGAGCGTGAATACGTAAGATCTTGGCCTTTCGTGGGTGGACGAGGGTGGCCTGGGGATCCCCAGTTTACAGCAATACTTCCAGGCGGCACAACTGAGGTATTTGGTGGAATGGTTCAGACCTGAGTCAGAGAAGAGATGGCTCTTCCAAGACAGGGCAATGGCTCATACTTTGCTCTGGAAAATACCCTTCCTCCTTCGGGTGCACAGGCCTCGATACCTTCAAAAATCACCTACAACCCGCACAGTGCTGAACATATGGGACTCGGTGGCAACCAAAAAAGGGTTCACGACATTCCCGTCACCGCTAATGCCCTTGCTTGACAACCCTGACTTCCCGCCAGGCACAGACCCGCACATGTTCCCACAATGGCGGGGTACACATTGTAGATCGGCAGGTCATCTTTTTGACCGAGAGGGATTCATACCACTCGCGTCACTCCCCAGCTTTATGACATCGTCCCTCTGCAGAGCTTTCAATACTTTCAATTCCGACACTGGTTAACGCACCCCAATACTAGCCCCCTGGTTGGTAGGACAATGACGGTTTTTGAAAAATGGCTAGTTACTTAAGATTTAGATCACAAATTAATTACAGAAATTTACAAGATGCTCTCCCCGCCTTCTGAGACACAACACTCGGCCCGACAGTGGAGTTGGGAGGAGGATCTGGGACTAACGCTTATGACCTGGGAATGGCAATCTATATATTTCATGGCTAACCACACAGCTAGAAACTGAGCGGGAAGAGAGACAGCAGTCAAACTGGCAACCTACTGGTACTTGACCCCAGTTAGATTACATAGAGACAACCCATCTCGCAGCTCATCTTGTTGGAGAGGGTGTGGGGAGGACAATATCCTGACCCACCTTCTGTGGGACTGTAGGGAGGTCACGGCCTACTGGAATTCGGTCCTCAACGACATAGACACTCAATTTGACACGGAAATCCCACGTTTCCTTGTATACACTGTCCTGGGGCTCCCGAACTCGCTCACGTTCCCGCTGAAATCCCCCAGGGGACGGCTAATGGGTCCAGCAATGCAGGCATCCACTCAGCATATCCTGTCCTTGTGGGGAACAAACACTCGGCCCACACACACGGGTTGGTTACACAGACTCTGGTACACACAGGGCATGGAACGCATCCAAGCCACACTTACACAATCAATGGCTTCTTTCCTCACAGTCTGGCAGCCTCTGTTATCCCACCTCTCAATGGAATTCAACAAAAAAACATGCCCTAAATACCTTCGCCTTCTACGTCTTACTGAGTCGCAACATGCTGTTGCCGACTCCGGACAGCAGACACCCTGAGACTTCCACTCACAGGGCCAAAGGTAGTTACACGAGATGGCACACTGGTTGGGGTGGGAGGTGGTTTGGGGAAGGGTGTAGGGTTTTGTTTCTGTTGTTTGGTCCTACAAAAGTCTTAAGTTCAGGGGGACCAGTCAGCCTTGTGGTGAACTACGAGACCACTTACCACACCTGAGGGCTTCCGATTTCAATGTTCAGACGAATGTTATACAAATGTCACAGTATGCATTCAATGTACCCTTGTGGACCGCTACAAGCACTGCAATGTATTTGTTCTTTTCTAAAATCAATAAAATAAATTTGAACAAAAATAAAAGATTGTGCAGTTCATTTTACACAGTAGATCCCTCCCTAGCAAGTTTACAGGGCTAGAATTGCACAATACAAATTTGTGCATTTCTTGGAAGTTTCCAATACAAACTTCTACAGGTTCTGTGAAAGGGGGCCTAATTTGTTTATTAGAAATGCCCACTACGTGAATCGCTTCTCCCGAGAGTGGTAGGTTTGGGATGTCTGCGGTTCTCACAGTAGAACGGGTAGCACCAGTGTCCAACAAAAAGGTAACATCATTTCCTTCCACTTTCCCTTCAATGTAAGGACCTGACTGATCTACCTGTAAGGATGCGCCAAGTAAGCAATCCTCTTTCCCCCGCTCAGGCACAGTCAATCTTCTTCAAATTCAAAAAAAGTGTCCTGCAAAAAAAATTCTGGTGTTACCGTATTTCTCCTACCACTTCCCTCCCGAAATCCGGTGGCCACACTGTATATGGGTTGACTCACAAAATATGGCACAGGGGCTTGAGGTAACTGATTCTGTATTACCTGTTGCGGCTGTCTCATTGACATCCCATTCTGCATCTGTGGATTTAAATTTTGATTTTGGACATTATTATTTTGTATTAATTTATACTTGTTTCTCCAATGTCCCAATTTTCAGCACCCATGACAAGGAAACTTCTTTACTAATTTTCCATCTTGGTTTGCCCCCACTTCCTTCACTTTGGCCTTCCCCTCTTTTCTGATTATTTACTTGCTGACTTAACTGAAGTTCCTGTTGTTCTGCCATTTTAACTTGAGCCCACATTAACTTTTCTTCTAATTTCTTTAGTTTATTATCAATTTCATCCTCACAGTATTTTACATACTTGAAAATTTCGTCAACAGGCTTTGCTTGCCAACCCAGTTTATGCTCTTTAATTGTCTGGGAGATTTCAGGTTTTAATCCGGACACAAAACGATAAATAAAATGTGTCATGTCCTTATTATCAATGTTTTCTAAACCACTGTACTGTTTAAATACCTGCAAGAGGCGTTCATAATATGCATGTACAGATTCATCTTTATTTTGGGTGGTTCTGTCTATTTTAGTCCAATTAGTTTCTTTCTGAGGAATCTTTCCCTTTAAGTAAGTTATCACCTGATTGTATTTCTTCATCACTTCCCCTGAAGGGGCTCCTGTCTTTGGGTCTCTAGGGTATTCATCATTAGCCCAATCTACTGTGATTTTACACTCGGACCACAAATCAGCTGGAACAACAATGTCAAGTAATCTATCTAAATCTTTTAACAGTACTCTCAACACCTTCACAAACCTTTCGACTTGTCGGTACCATTCTACAGGTTTTTCTCTAAGCTTTGGGAAATGATTAGTAAATGATAAAATATCCTGTCGGGACCATTGAACGTGTACATAACCTCCTCCTGGCACTTCTCTCATTGGACACAACCTTTCGACTTTTTCTGCTTCTTTTAATAAATACTCAGAAGACGTTTTATTTGCCTATGCCTCTTTCTTTTTCTTTGTCCATCTTACTTTCCATTTGTCCAAATCTCCCCATTTTTGCAACGACAACAATTCTTTTATCTGCAATTTACAACCTGACACATTCGTGGTTTCCAAATCTTTTTCAGAAAATTCATCTCTATATGGTTTCTGCAATACCTTTGATTTGCCAATATCAATTCCCATTTCCAGAGCCAACTTCATTCATTTTTCATGATATATTTTTGCATTTTGAGTAATACTTCTGCATATAAATAATAATTAATCTTCATCAAATGAGTTCAGTCTGTTCAGTCCCGCATTTCACCCTACCATTTCTTCTAATTCCACCCTCAATTTATATATTTCTAATACCTTTGACTGTGCTTTCAGCTTCTCCATGTTTTGGGTCCATCTATCTAATTTGTTCTTGAGGATGTTTCAATCTGTACCTCTTTTGAACTTGGGGGTGTAATTTTCCTGACTGAGTCAAATACTGGTTCTCGTATAGGTAAATCCATTGGGGAAATTACCGACTCACAATCACTCGCTTGATCATCAACAATTAGGATTTCTTTTCTCGGCTGAACTATGGGTGTAGTCAGAACGGGAGCTTTAGGATTAGCTTGCTTATCTCCATATAAACAAACTACAGGCCCTATTGTTACAGGTATTGTCAAAGCTTCAGGACTTGTATTTAATTGGGAAATTTTCTGAATTAATTTGCTATGTTGTTTATTTAAAGCTTCCTTTTCTCTTTCTTGGAGTACCTTTTCTAATGAGGTTTCATGGATAACCTGCAGAACTAAAGGTGGTTTCAAGAAAGGAGCACTAGGAGTAACCCTTTGAGTTTCTTCTTGGTAAGGTGGCAGATTCTTCATTAATAAGTCATCTAAATAAGCATCATCCGAATCACCACTAGTCATTACATTTCTAATTTTCCCTCTCCTCTTACTTCCTGACGGTTCTTCTGTGGTAAAAAAAACAGGATATAATCATTCTACTAACATAGATTTTCTCCATCTTTTCATTTGCTTATCTCTGGTCTCTTTCGGCAATTTAGGGTAAATATTATCCCAATTTCTGTCACTTCTGGACCTGTCTCACTCCAATGCCTTAATCTTGGTCTGGGGTCTAGCTTATTCATACGATTTCTTAAATTATATAAAATGCTACCGTTAAAGGTACCATATTCTGGAAATGCCATAATACCATCTTCTTTAGTGTACTCTATCCAGTTCTCTAACCACACACATGTGTGATAGCCCCTTTCTACCATTGTGTATGATGCGGGCATATTAGGTGGTGGAAAAATAATTCCTTCTCTGGTTTTAATAACTTTGTCTTTTTTTAAATAATTCTTTATTCAGCAGAAATGCGACATCTTTCTTTTTTCTCCGTACATAAAAGGTCGTCCTCTAATTTGTTATTCTCTTGTGAATCCTATATATTTTCTATCAGGACGGTTTTCTATACCTGATGGATCTAAATGCCACATATACCACTATTTAATTTTCATGGAATCTCGACTAATTCAATTGATTCATTTTGTTTACTCTGCAAAAATATTTCTCCAATACCAGTGCGTCTCTTAATTTTAAGGACCAATGAGGTTTAAACTTACAAGCAGCGTTAACCAATGATTGCGCGGCTTTTCTGTGACATGAATCTCACTCTCTGCACTCACCCCTCCTTTACAATTTTCTCACAGCTGCACACCCCCTGTTTCCACCAATCCCAGCCCTGATCTCCGTGACGTCAGTGCAGCACCCGCGACTGACTCCCTCCTTTGCAAGGTAATACGATAATTCCATTTCTTTCAGACTTTTGTTACACATTTCATTAATTGACAACATGAAAACATTCGCTACCGTGCCTGATTGACTAAATTCAAAGTAAAAGACCATTTTTCTTTCACAACGAGCAAACCTAATTCAGTCTACTCTTCAAAGACTGCGAGTAAAACAACCTTCCGTTTACTCTTCACTTAAGCAAAAAGAACCTGCTACTCCTTGAGAATTACCCTTTCTAGGCGATATAAGACCAAAGTTTCACCAGCAACTCCTTTGCTACCAATCACTCTCACTTTTATACTAAAAAAATAAACCTAACTAGTACTTCAAGTTTTACCTAACTTTACGCACCTATTCCTCAAGGCAAGGAACCTCTCAGCAGCGTGGCTTCTATTTACCACCTGCTTTCCTTATCCCGGGATATTCCAGACAACATTTAACAACACAAGCTGCGTTTGAGTAAGTGTATAAAAGCCATAATTCAACAATCAACAATCAATATTCGATACACAAGTAACTACCTAATTTTAACTAATCCCTAACCATAGCTCTGCTAACATAAAAATATACTGAAAGAGCGCGCAGGGACCAACTAGTTCAGTTTCACCATACTCACCTGGGCCCATAGACACATTCACACCGTGAACTAGTAGTCCTGCCTCACTAATTACTAAGTTTAATCACCCTATCAGTGCTTTAATTCCTTTTATGACTTATACCTCTAAACCATGACTTACCAATCCTTGTCACCTTTGCTATAAGTCCTAGGGATTGTAAAGGGAGTTAGAATAATCAGGCAATATTTAAACACATTTCCGTTTCTTATAATAACCACAGACTCTGGGAAAGTTTTAAAACCTTTATCTATGAGTGATTTTCTGAGTCAAATGAAAAGGTCCACAATCTTGTGACGATAAATTTTACAAGCAAGAATATAACCAGTAGGACCTAAAGTTTGTAAGAAATCACAGTAACTCCTTTAGACATTGGTAGCTGGGAAGGGTGAGAAAGGGAAATAGCACAAGGACATACCACTTAGATTATATTTACCTAAAATGGTGCAATGACCAATCCTGGTTACGGGCTGGGGCAAGAAGACCAGGGCCAGGCTCCTGACTAACGAGGTGTCAGGAGCACAAGACAGGTGCAAATCAGGATAGATGACCTCCTCTAAGTGCAATGCCAGCGTCACACAGCTCTCTCTAGGATAAGCAAATTAGTACCCCGACTGGGTAATCGATTCTACTGACAGAGTGCTCCGCCAGCACCTCTGCTCTCGATCGCCTATTGAGTACGTTGGGTCAGTGGCAGGTCAGCTATTCGGACAATCGCACAATTTCACTATCTAAACCTTCCTTAGTTGTACCATTTCGGAGGCAAATTACCACCCCTAAATGTTGCAAATCTATGTGTTCCCCTTCAGTGATTGGTTGGAAAGACGAGGAGAGGTCATCACACCATACTAAGATAAGATCATCTAAATTGACCTGAATTGATCAAGTTCCTACTCACAATATACTTTCTCGCATTTTTTATTCCGCCCACCAATATTGGCATACAAATTATATACATTGTATTTGTTTGAGTTTTCCTGCTTCATCTATAGAGGTCAGTAGAGCAGGTTCCCAGGAACATCGTGGGTAAGAAGGGTCTTGGCAGCCATTCAATGCCAATGACTGCATGACTTTCAGGGATTTGTTGCGCAGGCGTGGCTTATTCAATATGGAGTTTTCATCTCATTTAAGGGCCATAATACGAGCTAGTACCAAAGTCAAAGAAAGACACATTAGAATACAAAAATAAATGAATGCACTGTATACCACTTATTTCTACTCTAACCCCATTACTTTATTTTAACTTTTGCATTAATGGTTAAGCAAGACGAACAAGCTTAGTACAAGCTGCAGCCTAAGCGTTAACATGTGAGGTTTGATGCAGCCATTTCTGGCACTAGTGCGCAGAGGCAAAGATTTCCAACCAAAGCAGAAAAGCCATCACACCATGTGAGTGTGGTAGATGCATGCGCAGTGAAATACCCGTGTTGTGGCGGCCATTTTAATGCATTTGAGTTACTGTCAGTAAAAGCACATACGCAAGCTTCCCCTAGATACTGGAAATATCATGAAATGCAAATATTAGTTAACAAAACGTATTGGTTAATATTTTACAGGTTATTTCGAAAGGGTTGAGTACAAGCAAGTTTCTGTATGTATGAAACCTTGCTCCATCACTTTCTTTCTGTATACTTATCTTGCACCAATAATTTTGCCAGGCTGACTGATGAAGAGACTAATTACTACATTAGTAACACATTCAATTAAATGCATAGCAAGCAATGTCTTAATAAATAATAAAAAAAAGAATAACAGTCATTTCTGTTATGCAGAGTCCCTGGCTTATGTGTAAACAAATCAACAAAATACATCTTTGTATTCTTGTTATACTTATATTTAGAACATTTGTTAGGTTTTTGTGAGACTACAAACTTAAAACTCCTGTATCGTATGGGTACATTTATTTAGAAAATTCAATTGATTTGAACACCAGAGACTCACCTGGAAAACGCCATCGGGCAGAGCAGGGCCGTGAGGTGAACGGCGGCGGCATTTTCCTTTCCCGCCGAACCACAGCCCCCAGCAGCCTCAGGGGCGGCGCGCCCGTGACGCGCTTGGAGCGCCCGGAGGCGCTTGATAACCGCTGACCTCCCTCTCGCCCCGCGAGTTGCACGCAGGAGGCGCCAGGGAGAAGCCCGGGACAAGGGCGGGGCCATCTGTGGCCGTCCGGGGACATCCAGGGACGGGACGGGCTACCCCCCTTAGCTTCACTTGTGAGTACACCCAAGTGATAAACTGTGGATTTAATCTTATTATATTTTACTTTTTTTTTTTTTTTTTTTTGCTGATCATGTCTCCTGAACTACCACCCAATATGTCTATCCAATCCACTCTACCAGATAACTATTTATTGAAGGTAGTTAACAGGATAAATACTGACAGGAGGAAATCTTTAGGGAAAAGTACCTTACAAGACTCCCCTTTGGTTATGCCTCTGGATTCTAATACTGTCGATATTAATACGCCTAATGACACTGTTACAGTAGCTGAGACTGACAATATTAGCATCAACGTAGAATCCATTGAGGCTCTTGACAATGTGACTGTAGTGGAAGATGATCTGGGTGACACCTATGAGGGTACGCCCCAACAGTCTATCAGGGCCACAAGACTAATGAGAGCATGCAGGAAAACAGCACCCAAACGGGGAAATCATCATTCTGGCAGAAAATACAAAAAGGATATTATTCACACGGACAATACTGAGGACATAGGGGCACTAATTAAAGATAGTTGTGTATCTATTAATTCCGACCAATTAGATCTGCTAGTGAGCACTATTGATAATAAATTTAAAATGATTGTAGAGCCCCTGCTAGCTAAAATTGAGGGTTTGTGCGTGGAAGTTTTGAGATTAAGGGATGTGGTGGACCAGCATTCTGTCACGTTGGATAAAACCTTATCGATTATTAAAGACACAACGCGCCCAATCTTAGCACCTACACAGGAAAGGGCTCAATCACGAAATACAAATAGTTCCCCTGCTACTGCCACTACTGGGAAACAGCTACCCAAAGAGCTACCTGTACTGACATGCCCCGCAGCTCAGGATATGGGTCGATCTTCTCAGCTGCAGAGAGCGAGGCCAACTAGTATAGTGCAGGTTAACCCTAATCAGGATGTAAGATCACCATCATCCTCAAATGGGCAGAAGACTGTTTTAGTGCCAGCTGTGACACCTACACTAGCTGCCACAGGGGGGATTAACATGGCACCTGTAAGGACAAGTAAGCACCCCGTAGACCTCCCACCAGAATGTGTACCCTATGTTGTAGTTCTAACTAATGTCCCGCCCATAATTCACGCCCAATATACCCAAGTGTTGGCGGATTCTCTAAAAGATAAAGCTATCTCTTGACTAAATCGACACTGTGGTTACCCAGTTGGCTACTCTGATCAAATCATCTCTATCAGAAGAGTCAATTGGATTGGTAACACCAGAAAAACTTGTGGGGGCGACTGCGTTATTATCAACTTTAAACATCCGCAACACGTTGCGACGGTCCTTCTTAGAGCGGCCTCACTCACGCAGTCCGAGACAGATGTCGTTGCAAGGCCATTGGGATATTTCTACAACCATCTTAATAGGCTGCACTCGGTAAATTGCTGGGAAGGGCCGAAGAACTATAATAACCATCAATCTATCGTAAATAGACCTGGGTTACATACCTCTTGTTACGGTCCTCAGGATGGCCCACCTATCCCGCCGATGCATATGTTGAATTCAGCCCCTGGTGGGAATAGATTTACAACACTTGAACCCAATTTCCAATCAGCATGTGATAGTACCCCACCATCTGTTAACGGGATGTTTTATCAAGTCCCAACCCAGAATAGGTTTCAGTCATTGAGTATCCTGGATCAAAATGATTGACATAAGAATAATTCAGTTCAGGTGAGAGATGATACTGGAGAGTCAAACATGCTGTAATTGAAATGGTTATTAATACAAATGTGGATTGTACGTCTGTTGGGGGAGAAGAGGAGAATTTAACACACAACATAGAGCTTTTTAACATAGATGATAACATGCCCGTATTTACTGATGGAACGCCTATTGTCAGCCATGACAGGGACAGGGTAACTTGCTATATTGCTAGCTGGAATATTGCTGGTCTGATGGCCAAGGAGGAAATGCTGGGATGGAAAGATTTTATTTGTTTATTTGACATCATTTGCCTACAGGAAACATGGTGTAAAAACTTTAAGGGCATTGATGGCTTTATATCCTATGAGCTTCCTGCCTTGGCTTCGCCTCATGGCAGATCAAAAGGAGGACTGCTAGTATTGATTTCAGTTAAGTTACCTATTTTTGTGAAAAAGCATGTAAAAGTGGGGGCTTATTCCCAAATCCTATGGCTAGCACAAGAAGCAAGTAGAAATATACTATTGATAAATTTCTACAATAATATATTTGATGGCACTAGGCACATAGCTATTAATGATTTAGATAAAGCAGTGCGTAATCTTGTGGAAAATTTTAATGGTGTTTATGAATTTATTTTTGTGGGGGATTTTAATGTTTCAGTTTGCCCCTTATCATCTCAGAATCTATGTGGTGTTTATAATCAATCAGTGGATGTCGATGTTCACTTTCCTCATCATTCGTATGGTGAAACCCTGAATAATTTTTTGATAGATTATGACATGGAAATCATGGAAAATGTAAAGAATGATCTGGGAGAAAGTATACCGACTTTCAGAGGGAGGGGGGCTAATACTGTAATAGATTTTATTTGCATGTCTTCCAATTTAATCCCCATTTGTTCTGAGCCCAAGGTGGTTGATGTGATGCTTAGTGACCATAACTGTTTAATTACTGAAGTTAAGATCTGGAAACCTGCCACCACACCCGATACGGGTATTATCGTTAATATCGAACCCCACAGAATAAATGGTGTCAGGTTGAGGTGGAAAGGAGAAAAGGCCGAGGTAACGTCTGATTCTATTATTAATAGTTGTTTGATGGAAATCTCGGCAATCCTCGAACAGGATGAAATTGTGGTTGCTAGTATTGACCACTTTGATAGAATCAACTCCATGATTAGTAAGAAGTTTATCAAAGAGGTAGGGCTCAAGAATAGATAAAATAGGGGGTGGTTTGACCATGCATGCTCTAATGCCCGGAGAGATCTTAAAGAAGCTTTAGCAGCCAAACCAAGAGATAAGAGTCTAGTGATCCAACTTAGGCAGGATTTTAAATTGGTCCTTAAACACAGAAAGGTTGAGTTACAGCAGGAAGCGTGGGACAATCTAAGTCAAGCAGCAGAACTAAGGAACTGTACCTTGTTCTGGTCCACGGTGAATAGCCCATTCCTCAAGGATGAGAAGGCTCCAGTGCTCACATCCAATGTAAGCCTGGAGTCATGGATCCAACACTTTTCAATCATATTTGACTCTGGTAACAGATTAGTATCCAATGGAAAAGGTTGGCCTATTGCCGCCTTAAACATCACCATAGATGAGGTTATGGTTAGTATTAGAGCCAGCAAGGGAGGGAAGGCCCAAGGACCCGATGGGGTGCCCATAGATGTTTATAAGACCGCCCCGGAGATCTGGGGCCCACTGTTGGTTAAGATCTTTAATGCAGCTGTTAGCTCTAAAATACCATCTACTTGGGCAGAATCAATAATCATCCCTATATATAAGAAAGGAGACCGGGGCGATGCAAAAAATTATCGACCAATATCCCTACTGGACTCATCTGTTAAAGTTATGAGTCGGGTCCTTTTAGCTAGATTAGAGGAATGGGCAGAGACGAATGAGATTTTAACTAATAGCCAGTTTGGGTTCAGAAAAGGACGTGGCACAATTGAGCAGTGCTTGAATTTAGAACTTTTGGTCGGGAAATATACCCAGGCTAAAAAAGGGTCACTTTATTTATGCTTTGCTGACCTAAGCAGTGCTTTTGATATGGTAGACCACGCCATATTGTGGGCTAAACTGATTGAAATGGGAGCTCCCGACGGTATAGTCTATTTTCTGGCACGCCTGTATGAAAAACTTAGTACCAGTGTACGATATGGGCCTAATGGGGAATGCACAAGCAAGCTTAGGATCGGAAGGGGAATTAGGCAGGGGTGTGTTTTAGCACCCCTACTTTTTACACTCTTCATAAATGAGGTGGATTCTGTCCTGCAGACAGTTACGGCAGACGTACCTAGAGTTAACAACCTTAACATTCCTGTGTTACTCTAGGCGGACGACGCTGTGCTGCTGTCCAGGACCCCCCTGGGTCTCCAACGTTTGATGGACAGGTTTGTGCAGTTCATCACAAATAGGAAACTGGTGATTAATAGGTCAAAAACCTATGTGATGGAGTGTGGGCCAGGTCGAGCTAAAACGAAAGTTAATTCTCATTATTTTATAGAAGGAGAAAAGGTTCTAAAAGTTGACAACTTCTGCTACTTGGGGATCAATTTTTCTAAAAATGGTAGCTGGGATATTGAACATAAAGCTGTAAAAACTAAGATGATTAGGAGTGCCAACGGGGTTTTTGTATTTGCCAAGAAGCTGGGGAATAAACGCATTTCGGACATGTTAAAGATTTTTCAATCCAAATGTCTATCGGCGGCCCTGTATGGGGCAGGAGTTTGGGGAGTGACATCTGCCGGGAGCTTACAGGTAGAGGAGAATAACTTCTTGAAAAGGCTCCTGTGCCTACCCAAATCTACCTCCAACATCTTGGTTCATAAGGAAACAGGGACTCATTTCTTGAATGATCTAATCATGTTAAGACCCCTACTATTGTGGCGCTCTGTCTGGTTGAATGAAGGCACCTCATTGAACAGAATTATTATTGAGGATTGCCTTTCCTTGGACCAGCACCTGAAGATCCCTTGGATCAAATATAATATCGATAATTATCAAAAGGTCTTTGGATTTAATGTGATCAATGATCGGTATTGTGTATCTGATAACTCCAAGTCAAAGATGAAAAATATGTTTTTGAACTTTTGTATAGAGAGGCGGGCTTTGGAAGAATCAAAACTATCTACCTGTAAACTGTACAACAGCATGAATGAGCTTATTGGATTTCATCCTTATCTGACACAGGTGACCAGAGTTTCACACCAGTTTGTACTAACCAGAATGAGGATGGGAATAGTACATTATCTGGTTGCGTGCCCTAATGTAAAAGTACGCCCTACTGGCCCCTGTGCTTGTGATTATAAGACGGAACAGAGCACTATGCACTTTCTTTTATCTTGCCAATTGTATAGTGAAATACGGAAAATCTTTCTAAAGCCCATCCTGAAAAGATTTGGAGTAAGAACAATTACAGACTCTATGAAACTGCTTTTTAACCTGCACCATCCGGACATTTGCTTTTTTACGGCTACTTTCCTACTCAAGGCTATTGGTGCTAGGAAAAGTATGTGTTTCTAACTATTTTTAACTATTTATTCCATCCCGCACTGGATAACAAATGTATTATGTGTTTTCTTTTTCCTTTTTAATTAATGAAATGTCTGAATTTGAAACTGTATGTGCTTTTATGGACATGTTTTTTATGCTCCGAATAAAGCTTTATGAAATGAAAATGATTTGTTTCCAATGGTAATTGTTTTGTGTTTTCAACTACATTTTTTTAACCATCTACAATTAGACGTTCGCTGGCAGGTGCACAAGAATCATTAGATCCATTCAGGATTTTCCTGTTTGACAATTCAAATGATGATAGACAGTTCTGAAACCAACAAATAAGTAAAGACAATTTAAAGCCCACATCTGATCATCACTCCTACTAGAGCCCGGTTTTCCAATTTTCAAATAGTTTTACTGGACCAAGTCCACTGTTGCAAACTCAAACTGTGCCTTAGTTAGGAATGATGCATTTCTTACCATCAACAGACACTGAATCAGTATCTAGAAACCTGAATCATAAACATCATAGACATAAACTTTTCAATCACTTTCGTTAAGTACACAATGGCCCAGTGCTTCCTCAGGATTGCTTGTAGCCTTATATCTCAGTCTCCAAATCCATATCTCACATTAGCACTTTATTTACCATAGGTTAGGAGTTCTCCATGTCTCAATCTGACTTATCAACCGGGACTCCCATGGGTCTTGACTCTCGAAGAGTCCTAGTCTAAAAGGGTTCCATCATAGTTCACCTAGAAGTGCCCCTAATCTAATGTTTGTTCTCCATAGAAAGTCAATGGTGATCTGCAGCTGTGTTTAGACACTACACGCGTCCCCCCTCGGCCTCCTGCATTCTAACCTTAGGTGGTTATAGGTAGCCCCAGCGGTCCTACAGGGCCTAGGCCTGCTTTCTAACACTAATGTTGTTCTTATACCACTATTTTAGTATATGGTTTGTGAGGACAATAGGGCATAACGTATACTGTGTAACTTATCGTATGCTAATTAAGTTCATTGTATTTACTTTTACCTCTGACCTCATAAAGAATCCAGATGGGTTGTGTTAAGAACAAATACATAAATATTGGAGATATATATATATATATATATATATATATATATATATATATATATATATATATATATATTTATATATATATATATATATATATTACCTACTGGCGGTCGCCAGTAGGTATATATAGTTAGGATTGATTTCCATAGGGAAATTGCAACATTCTATTTGGAATAACTTTGGCGCCGGTTGAGCAATCAGGCTGAATTTTTCAGCAACTTTGCCTCGCGGCACTCCCCTCCTTCCCTGAAAGTTTGGGGGGATTCGTCAAGCGGGGGCTGAGATAAAAGGGGGGTCCCAAAACGTGTTTTCCCCATGTTAATTTCCTTAGGGCGGTCTGTCGCACTTTTAGCTCGAACGGCTGAATGGATTTTCACCAAACTTGGCAAAATTGTAGGGAGTGGTAGCCCGATGTGCCTTTGCTATGTCTCAAGATATGTGCTCCAGTGGATTTTGAGTAATGTAGGTTTAAAAAAAATGTATATATCTGTAAGCGCGCCCCGGAACGCGTACCGGGGAGCGCTCCGGGCGCGCCACGCGACTTGCGCACGGCAAGCTGATTGGTTCTCGGGTGTCTGTAAACATTCGAAACAGTCCGCAGCGGCCGCCATCTTGTGTCTCGGTAGGATCGAGACACAAGAGGAGGTAAAAACAAAAGGGAAAATAATGAAAAGGGGGCAGGGTAGACCCCCCCTGGCCCCCTAGGTTTGATGTGGGGGCCATAAAAGGGTCCCTCGGGTAAAAAAAAATAAAAAAAAAATCGATTTTCGCATGGGGAGCGCCCGGTACGCGCACCGGGGAGCGTACCGGGGAGCATACTTTGGTGAAAAATAGTGAAAATAATAGTGTAAAATAATCATTTTGAGTGATTACAGGTAGGGTAGCTCTGAATGTTGTTGTGTGGGTGATTTAAGTACCAACATGTAGGTACCAATGCAGAGTCTTAAATTCAATGTACACCGTTTACTCAGTAGATAATTTGCATGTTGTTATAGAAGTTGTTGTGGTATATGGAATGCATACCATAGTCTGTCAGGAAAACATAACGAACATGGAGGCAGGAGATGAAAAAGAGATGTCAAATACACTTTGGAGATAATATAGTGGGAGAAAGGAAGTATCTATGAGCAAAATTACTATGTAAAACAAAAAAGTTGCACAGTATACTATAAGTCTCACATTATATTATATTCATTATGGTACTATTTCATTGATTACATATAAAAAAGAATAATGTCTGGAACAATTTTTGATTATTAAATATAAATTTAGTGCTCTGATGTTTCAAAATTTAATAAAACTTCCAACATTATGTCGTCGGGAATGTCCTCATTTGGATTACATGATTCCATTTCTTCCACATATTTCAGAAACTCTTCATCAAGAGACTGATCGAAAAAATTTGAATCGTTAATCTCTTCCTCTGGGTTGTCCTGAAGATCAAGGTCGAATGAAATATTACATTTATTTAGATCTCCTTCCATTTTGTTGCTGTAAATTGCATAAAAAATAAATATATCAGTAGAGATAGGGCACTGTTGGGTTTAAGTTCAGACAGGTAGTTTTGATTTTTTAACAGTGAAGTTAACTTTGGGCAGTGTATGGTATCAGGCTGGAAGTAGAAATATAAAATAGTGTATGTGATGAAACCTAAGTAAATTCATAATTATACAAGACAAGCCTAAATCCATCCATAACTATAACAGAGAAGTCTATATAAATCTATAACTATTACAGAGGGATAGTATATAACTATCAGAAAAAGTTTTCCATATTAACTTAAAGTGCACAATATACTTCAGTTTTCAAAATAACTACTTACCTTTAAAAAGAAGTTGAAGTTATTAGTGAAAATCCTTTTGAAATGTACACCAGGAAGTAGTAGTCAAAATGGCTGTGTTTCCCTCTCTTTCTTTATATATATTCAGGTACATAACCAATCAAATGTCAGGTAAAAAAAGTAGAAAATGAAGGTAACATTTTAATTGGTTGTCAATTCTAACACTTCAGATGTGTTTTTGTGAAGTAATTTACCTCAGGATATTTAGACAGTGCTACAGCTCAATTGGCTCAATGGAATTCCATCGAATTTGGGGAAATGGTAGGGATTGCTATGTAGTATGAGCTATTCTATATTTGGTGAAAGTGTCTCCAGTGGTTTTTATGTAAATTAATTTTTAACATTTTTTGGGAGCGCTTACCGGTAAGAATGAGGCAAACGCTTTCTCATGGAGCTTCACAATTTTACAAAATACAATTCCTCTATTTCAAAAACTCAATATGCTTCCTACACTGAGTTAAAACACAGGTAACATCATTGTAAAGAGTAAAATTGACACCTATGTCTAAGAATGCAGACAGGGATATGCTTCATGAAGCCTAGTCCACTGCACACTTAGATACAATCCTCACCACCTAGGCTCCCCAGGAAAGCCCAAACATGTACCTTTTTTCCCCATATTTAAAAAGTGACGCATGTATGCGTCATTTTTTAAACCTTTGCGCCACATTATACTCAAAAATGTAAAATCCATTTATTTTCCCCAAAATCGTTTTTGACATCAAATTTAGGAAACACAGCACAGATCATATTTACAATCATCTGCCTCACAACAGGGATAAGACTGAGGCAAAATCTTGCACCTGCCTCACAACAGGAATAAGACTGAGGCAAACGCTTTCACATGGAGCTTCACAATTTTACAAAATACAATTCCTCTATGCAAACAAACTCAATATGCTTCCTACACTGATTTAAAACACAGCTAATATCACTGTAAAGAGTCAAATTGACACCTGCGTCTAAGAATGAAGACAGGTATATGCTTCATGAAGCCTAGTCCACTGCACTCTTAGACACAAGCTTCACCAACTACGCTCCCCAGGAAAACCCAAACAAGTACCTTTTTGCTCCATATTTAAAAATTGATGCATGTAGGTAGATGCGTCACTTTTTAAACCTCTGCGCCACATTATAATCAAAAATGTAAAAAACAAACATTTTCTCCAAAATCGTTTTTGACATCACATTTAGGAAACACAGCACAGATCCTATTTACAATCATCTGCCTCACAGCAGGGATAAGACTGAGGCAAAATCTTGCACCTGCCTCACAACAAGAATAAGACTGAGGCAAACGCTTTCTCATGGAGCTTCACAATTTTATAAAATACAATTCTATATAACTATATAACTCAATATTTTCTTGGGAAGGTCTGGTGGTGAAGCCTGTGTATAAGAGTGCAGTGGACTTAGACATAGGTCTGATCTTCTTTGTACTTGTGGACAGAGCTGTCTTCCACTATACTTTTCAATACAGGCCTCACCTTTTTTGCACCACTGGAGAATCCTCACCTGATCTGTAACCCTGTATAGATCGTTTGCTTTTTGTCATTGCTTTGTTGTTTGGTAATAGTGGTCTATAATGTGCTACTGTTTTTCTTTAACACAGATTGAAATCGTTATTTGAAGAAAAAGCAAAGATGCCCACAAAGGAAAGGACAAAGAAACAACGTAACCGGGAAAAATCAAAAACAGCAACGGAATTACAGCATTCTTCCACAACAGATACTTCAGAAAACAGGAACAAAGCTCCTGGTAAGACAACTAAGGGGTCGATTCCGATCCGGTAAAATGCGCTCCGAATCGTCGTACGGAGAGTTTTTTCCCCATACGAATCGTACCCGTAGACGTCCCGTACGTACGACGAAGTACGATCCATGCCAGGTGCCAAACTCCGTACGAGTCGTACAGGACTCCGTACGACTCAAATCTCCGTACGAGTTTCACTCGGAACCGGCTGTACGCAACATCACTACGGTTCACGGCTGGTTTTTACGACCCAGCAAGTACGATTCGTGTCGGGTACGCGCCGTACGACCCTTTTCCTACGGGAGCCGAAAACAGTCGTAAACGCAGAGTTCGCGCCAAAACAGGTACGGAAAGCCCCCCCCCGGGTATGGCACGTACCCCCCATGATCACAGGGGTACGCGCCGTACCCCTGTGATCATGCGGGTACGTGCCGTACACCCAGCGTACATGGGGTACGCACCATACCCCATGTACGGTGGGTGTACGGCACGTACCCCATGTACGCTGGGTGTACGGCACGTACCCCGCATGTTCACAGGGGTACGGCGCGTACCCCTGCGATCATGGGGGGTACGCGCCGTACGGTGTGTAGGTGATCGTGCGCTTTTCCGTACGAATCGACGTGTACCGTACGAATCGCGTCCGGGTCGGCCGATCGGGATCGGAATCGTCCGGTCGTACGGCGTCCGTACGAGTCGTATGGAAACGGCTCCGGATACGAATCGTACGGACGGGGATTTTACCGGATCGGAATCGACACCTAAGTCTTTTTTACGTAACATATGTACATCCAAAAAAAATGATGGACACCATGTAGAAAAAGAAAATGAGAGAGTAAAATTGAAAAGGAAGGAGAGAACTTCAAAGAATCCTAAAACTGGAGCAGGAGAGAATAATATGTATAGGAATAGAAGGCAGAATCAGTTTAGAGACATTCATAGACGAATGTTTCGCAATAGAGTGGTTTTAAATTTGTTAAAAAACATTAGGAAAGGTAAACAGAGAGCTGCTTTTTATAAGAAAAGTGTAGAGAAGATTGTTGATCAGGCTTTTGAAGTTAAGAAAAAATTATTTATTTTAATAATCAATAGAATTAGGACACTTAACAAGACAATTGATGTTTTCAAATCAAACAGTAGATGGAAAAGAGTAAATAATCGGACTAATTTTTGTAAAGTTTTTTCTGGAGAATGGATGCACAGTTCAAGTTGTGAGCCATTTTTTAATGAGGAGAGTTACTTCCAGGAGAATTATTTAGTGTATGCAGTTGACACCAGTGGTCGAGCGTATGAAGTGAAATACGGTTGTCCGATTGAAAAAGAGAAACTTGTGCCTAGAGAACCAGAAGAGGTGTTATCTGATGGAGTTTTAGGGAGACGTACTAAGGGTCCAGTGTACACTTGGAAGTGTAGTAGTATTTGTAGTGTGCGACAGGAATCAATTGATTTGTTTTGTAATTTCTTACGTACATATAGTAAAAAAAGTATAAAGGAGAAAGTGAAGTTGTTGCAAGACTTAGATCCTTGCAGAGTGAGAGGAATCACAGGTTTGCAAGGCCATTCACTGGCTTGTCTTTCTAGAAAAGTCTGTCAGAGTGTTTTTCATCATTTTAGGATGTTAGCAGTGCATCATACCAAAATGAGGAAATTAGTGAGAATGTTGTATTATGCAAAAAGTCCAGCACTTAAGCCTAAACAATTAAACAGTTCTCTTTTGCATGGAACAGAATTAGATGTGAAGAAGATTTGTGAAGAAATTGAGATTTGTTATTTTCGTGAACAAGAGGACAGTATAGAAATTGAGACAGCAATTCAAGGTAATGTGGAAGACAATGTACAGATTTTAAATACAGAAAAGTTTGAGAAGGAAATTACCAGGTTTAAGGTGAAATCAAGTGAAAGGCCGAATTTTACCTGTGTGTGTTGTCGACGGACTCATTATGAGATTCAGACTAGGTTAGTTGATTTATATGCAAAAAGTGAAAAGATGGATAATTATGAGTGGAAAGATTTAGCAACTTATTTGTGGGTGGAGAATTCTTTTGATTTGAGTTTTGATCAGCGTATTTGTAAATATTGTTATGACAAATTAAATCAAAACAGAATGCCTGCTAGAGCTGTTCATAATAATATGGAGTTGATAGACATTCCCGTGAATTGATGGATTTAAATACATATGAGTCTATTTTGATTCAATGTGTCCATCCTTTTCAGGCAATTGTTCGCATGGAGCCTAAGATAGGGAAATTGCCTCCTACAGATTTGCAGAGAGGATTAAAGGGAAGAGTTGTTTATTTGCCCCTAGATTTGAAAATAAATATTGATACAATTGGTATAGAAAAAGTAGAAGAGGAACCTTTAGTTATTCTAGTTAATGGGGTTCCAACAAAGAGTAAAAAAATCTGGCAAGATTTAGTGGATGTTAGGAAAGTCAAAAAGGCAACGTTGTATTTAGTCAAAAACAATGAGTACTACATTGATGTATGTGTTGCAGCAGAGGAAACAGCTGCAGATGAAGACAGTGATTGTTCAGGCGGCCAAATTGAAAAAGTTGATGTGTCTAGAAGTGAAGAAATATATGAACATTATACTGTTCATCCTTTGCTTTCCAAAGAAGTAATGGGGAATGCAATTGAATTGTTTCAAATGAAAACAGCAAAAGGAAGTCCCATTAGTGTATGGGAAGAAAGTTTGGAAGATCGTTGTTTTCCACAGCTATTTCCAACAGGTCGAGGTGGACGATATGACGATCGAGCACTTCAAATTCATGCATCTGAATATCGAACTGTAAGATTATATGCTGAAGATGCAAGGTTTCGTCAATGCATTCCCTATTTGTTTCATCTACTGTATGAAAGTGACTTGTCTGCTCTTTCTTATGCAGTAAATGATATACTGAAAAGTGGAGCACATCTGCAAAATGTTTCGGCGAGGGACTTTATGGAGAAAGTGAATCTGCAAGATAATATTTTGGAATCTCTTCTAATCAATCTCATGGCATGTCAGCGTGGTACAAATGAGTATTGGTACCGTCGTCATGGGGAATTGAAATGTATGCTAAGAAACTTAGGAACTCCTACATGGTTGTGCCGAGTATGCATGACGATAAGCACACACACCAAGGTTTCTCACATCCAGAATCTGGTACTTAGACCCAACAGACCTAATAGGACCAAGCCCTTGTCAAATGAAGAAACTCTAGCCTTACTCAGGTCTTATGAACAACCTGCCCATAATAAAGAGGAGAATATCAAAACAGTACCTATCGACTCTGGTAGAACGTCCAGAAAGAACGATAGGAAAGCAATACACCATAATCTACAACATATTCAGTTAATTGCATCCAAATCGGATAATGGAAAACTTGTTAAATCACAGAAACCCCTGAACTGCCTTCTACTTAACTGTCGTTCGGCAAATAAACATGCAGCAGACATAGCCGCCCTCATCATCAATAAGGAAATTGACCTAGCCATCCTCACGGAAACATGGCTCAATGATTCTTCATCTCCGACCATGGATCTCTTAGTACCTCCACAATATAACATCGTCAGGCTAGACAGACCAAGGAATGCGGGAGGAGGCATAGCTTGCATTCACCGGTCAGATATCGAGGTCTGCCAATTCCAATCTGACCCCTTAGAATCCTGTGAATACCTTGGTATTAATGTGAGAACACCAAAGAATCAAAGCTGCAAACTGCATGCATTCTACCACCCACCAGGAGAGAACGCAAAGTTCACAGAACAATTGATGGAGATCATAACGACCAACTCTAACCCGAACGCCAATAATATATTCCTAGGCGATTTTAACCTCCATTGGAATGATGACAGTGATAAACTGGTAAACTCGCTTAAAGACTTCCTCAGTGAGCTAAAACTGGTACAAACTTGCAACCAACCCACTCACTCACAAGGAGCGACCTTAGACTGGATTATCTCAAGAGAGAATGAGACATCTATCCTTGCCATAGACCCATGTGACTGGTCTGACCATCACATCATTACATTCACGATACCGACAATGACAAAGGGCAGGACCGTGCAACCACTCAAGCTCAAGAAGCTGATCCGAGACACAAAAGAGGCTAATACTGAACTACTGGTTGAAAGGTGTGAGAAGGACCTGAAACCACCCAACAATAAGCGAAATGTTAATGAGCTGACTGACCACTACATAACCTCGATCGGCAATATCGTCGATGATACCATGCCCCTAAAACTGAAAAAAGTATCAGAGAAACCAAAAAATCCTTGGTTTAATGAATCATTGAACGATGACAGGCGCAAACTGAGAATGGCCGAAAGGAGGTGGAGACAACATCCCTCCTCACCGGAGCTGAAAACACTCAGGAAAACAAGAAAAGAATACAACAAAAAAATAATCAACACCAAAAAAGAATTTTTCAGAGCTGAATTGGACAGTGCCATAAACAGACCACGAAAACTCTTTGAGATGTTAAAACAGCAGTCAAATAAAATAGCCAAAACGGTTCTAGAGAATACAAAAACCCCCATAAGCTGCGAGGAATTCTCCGCATTTTTCACGGAAAAATCTAAATTGCTTGAAGTTGAACTCACAACTGCAGCAACTAACCTTAGGGCACTGCCTCCACCTAAAAATGAAACCAATATCTCACCAGAGAATCTCCAAACTAAAAACAAGGCAAAATGGGACACATTTGAATTATACGACCAAGAAAAGATCGCCAGAACGCTGGCGGAGATTAGACCGAACAACCACTATCAAGACCCTCTACCAGGAAAGTGGGTAAGAGAAATCAGCCACACTCTAGTGCCAATCTGGACCGAGATAATAAACGCCTCACTTGCACAAGGAACCCTCCCTGACTGCCTAAAAACAGGGCAGGTGATGCCCATCCTCAAAAAACCGACAGCTGATGCATCAGATCCGAACAACTATCGACCAGTGACCAACATCCCTCTACTGGCTAAACTCATTGAGAAATGCGTGCAGGGCCAACTAAGTCAACACATCACTAAATTCTCGCTACTGGACGATTGCCAATCAGGATTCAGAGCAGGGCACAGTACTGAAACTGCGATCCTGCATATTGTTGATGACGCCCTACAAGCCCTAGACCGAAATCAAACTTGCCTACTGATCCTACTAGACCTATCATCAGCATTTGACACGGTAAAGCACGAAGTGCTTATGACCAGACTACAAGACAGGATGGGTTTGTCTGGAAACGTGCTGAAATGGTTTAACTCTTTCCTACAAAACAGGACTCAGCGTTTCCTGGTTAACCAAGCAATCTCTTCCTCGAGCCCCAACGCAATCGGGGTCCCACAAGGCTCAACGCTATCGCCAGATCTATTCAACTTATATGTAGAACCTCTCACGGAGATCCTTCAAGAATCTCAGGTATCCTATCATATGTATGCAGACGACACGCAACTATACATAAAGATCGCCTCCCTTGAGGACATTGACTTAATGAACAAGACACTAAGGAGAGCTTTGCAATGGTTAACAATGAACCATCTGAAGCTAAACGCCCAGAAAACAGAATTCCTGCTAATTTCACCGACAAGGAGCCAATCTGAAGTTAAAGAATGGATTAAACTGGTGACAGCGCTAAACTGCACCCCGACTCTAGTTAACTCAGCCAAATCGCTAGGAATTACACTAGATGAAAACCTCGACATGAAAAACCATATTAGCTCAATGGCCAAGAGCGCCCGCTTCCACCTGAATTACTTAAGAAAACTGAAACCCTTTATCTCTGAAACAGATCTAAAACTGGCTATCCAATCACTAGTCATCTCGAGGATCGAATACGGCTGCACCACATTAGCGGGCCTACCGAAAACCTCCACAGCACCACTAAAAGCCTGCCTCAACGCAGCGGCGAGACTCATTACGGGAACGAAGAAATTTGACCACATATCTCCTCACCTGAAAGCACTAAACTGGCTACCTTACGAGGCGAGAATCCAAATGAAGATGGCCTGTATTACGCACAAAGCGGTTCACTACAACACGCCTAGATACCTAGCCAAGAAACTTAAGCTCTCAGGAGGTAACAGAACAACTCGAAGCGCTAAAGATCTACTATTACGACCAGCCTTTTTCCACAAGAGAAAGACCTACAACCGAGCATTCTCCGGAGCTGCCCCCAGAATCTGGAACTCACTACCTCCTAACATCAGGAAGATTCAAAATACAGTAACATTCAAACGAGAACTGAAGAGCCACTTGATGAGTAAATTCCCTACTTAGAGAAACCTTCGGATCACTGGGATGATCACTTTCACTAACTGAGGGCTGTCCTCTCCATGGATAATTGGAGATCTGTATCTGAGAAGGAGCTGATGCCGGGCTCAAACCGAGACCGGACACATTACTGCTACCTCATACACGTGTGAACTTTTAAATATATCTCACGGTCAGACTATATAACTTCTACCTCACTTGATCTATTTATACATATATGTGTGAATTTATAACTATAGTTCTTAGTCACTCTATATAACCTCTACCTACCTCACTTGATTTATTTATACATATTATCTTTTGGTATGCACTGGAACGCCTTATAACCCTACCTCAATGATCATGGTTTGTTAGCACGATACAAGTCAAGCCGTGCTCGCCATATAACGCTAATTGCACAGTCTCTATGAATATATATATCTAATTTCCCCCATGCAGTATACTGCCTCTACCTCATTATTCTTCTGTGATTAATACTGCTACTATAATGTCTATATGCAATTCTATTCTGTTAAGCGCTCTGATACCCACGGGTCTTGTTCGCGCTATACAAAACAATATAAATAAATAAATAAATAAAATAAACTGTGTTCTTTGGATCCAGTGAATGTATGCAGATATTTCAATCATAGATTTGAAGCTATGATGTCTTTTATTACCAACAAAAAAAATCCTCCCCTTGGAGAGGTTTTGGATTTCTTTTGGAGAAAGGAGTATCAAGCGAGAGGTGCTCCTCACTTACATATGTTGTTATGGATTAAAGATACACCCAAATTTGGAACAGATTCGGATGAGACAGTGATGAGTTTCATTGAAGAGTATTCAACATGTGCTGTTCCGAAAACTACGGAAGAAAACAGTTTAAGGCAACAAGTTTTACGCTTTCAATCCCATCGTTGTGGAAAGTACTGTCGTCGAAAATTCAGAAACAAGGACAAGTTCTACACAAAATGTCGTTTCGGCTTTCCACGACCAGTGATTTCTAAAGGAAGAGTAAATCATTTGATGTCTTCTCTGCGACATACTGTGATGAGGAAATCACCAAAAAATACATACAATTTAAAAAGAGGCGAAGAGTCCAAGTACATCAACGACTACAACCCAGTGATTTTGTCCATGTGGAATGCTAACATGGATATTCAATTTGTTGCTGACAACTCTATTGCTGTGGCTCGATATGTGACGTCTTACATCACAAAAAAAGAAAAGACAGAACTAAAGGAAATGTGGGAGGACATTTCACATGAAAAGAGTCTAAGCAAGAAATTATACAGTTACAGTCTGAAGATGTTGTCGCATCGAGAAATTGGAGCGTATGAATGTTCTGATCGATTGTCGTCAGCAAGTCTCTATGCCAAATCTAGAACCATCATTTGGGTGAGTCTAGGTCTTGCTGCAACACGAAATCGAGTTTTGAAATCAGTACAAGAGATAGAGTATTTGGCGGAGAAAGAACCAGAAAGTACAGATATTTTGAAGACAAACATGTTGGATACATACTATCCAAATAGCAGTCATCACCTTGAGAACGCTTGTCTCTATGAAGTTCTGCAAAGATATATTTATAAGAGGAACATCAGAGAAGATATCAATATTGGAATATATGGAGTCATTGGATGTGAAGGATGTCTAGTGAAACAGAAAAAAGGTCATTTGATTAATCATCGCAAATTGAGTTGTGATAATCCAGATAAAAGAGAATTTTATAATTTGGCTCTTTTGCAACTGTTTAAACCATGGCGTGAAGAAGAGGAACTTCTTGGAGATTTTCTCTGTTATGAAGACTCCTTTAATGCAACGAAGGATACCATAGAATGTCCTGTTTTTCCAAATTATCTGCAAATGTTGAATGAAGAAATAGAGCAAGAAGCCACAATTGCTGCAGAGATTGCGAGAGACAGTTCTCAAGGCAGTCAGAGTTCTGCTTCATTGAGTCAGGATCCACTAGGAGGACCAATTATCCAAAATGAAGCTGCTACTGCCATGGATGAGGTGGAAAGAGCTATGGAACAAGCTCAAGATGATGAAGTTAACTTAGAAGATTTGGTGAAACAACTAAACCTTGAGCAGAAACAGATATATGACGAAGTCACAGAACAGATTGAACATGGATTCAGTCATGAGAAAAAAGAGTGCTCATGTACATCATGTAAGCCTGTCCAACTGTACGTGAGTGGAGAAGCAGGAACTGGAAAAAGTTTTCTGATTAAAGCCATTGCAACTTATCTGCAGAAAAGGACTGAAACACCGCTGTCTTGTGTTGTTACTGCTCCAACTGGGCTGGCAGAACATAACATTAAAGGGATTACTTTACATCGTTTACTGATGCTGCCAGTGGAGCATGATAACAAATTGGAGTATCACAAGCTATCTGGAGATGCGTGTTCCGAAGTTTCGAGAGTCCTGAAGAAAATGAAACTTCTTATCATTGATGAAGTAAGCATGGTGTCAAATATCATGCTTGCTTTTGTGCATTTGAGAATGCAAGACATTCTTAGAACAGACTATGATGTCTTATTTGGAGGAAAACATATTATTGTTTTTGGAGATCTTCTGCAGTTGACTCTAGTGAAAGGACAACCTGTGTTCAAAATACTCACTCATGAAGATACTAGGAAGTGCTTCGGGAGCATTGGAAACGTTAATATATGGTTAAACTTTAAATATGCAGAACTGCTTCAAAATATGCAGCAGGCAAAGGATGAAGATTATAAAAATATTCTACAAGATGTAAGGATCGGAAAAGTAAGTCAGCAAGGGAAAGAAGCTTTACATGCACGATTAATTTCAAATTTGTACCCAAATGAAAACATTCTTCCAGAGAACATTGTTAAGAAAATTAACGAGAAGAAATCTGGCATATGTTTGTTGCCAACTCTGAAAGAATGTTCCATGTTCAACAACAAAATGTTACAGTTAGAAAATGAAGAGATAGTGAAACTGGAAGCTATTGATAAAATAGAGCATATGGGAGCAACAATTATTTTGTCTGAAAATTTGAAATCAAAATTGGATTCATTAGAGAAGACTATATCTAAAACTGCTGGTTTTGAAAAGACTCTGAATGTGTGTTTGAATTGTCGTGTCATTTTAAGAAGGAATTTAAATGTTGAAAGAGGTCTAGTAAATGGAGCAATGGGTTATGTTGTTGGTTTTGTGAATTACAAAAATAGAGATGGAATTGAAATTTTAAAAATTAAATTTGATGACATTGATGAAATAGAACAAATTTGTCGTTGTTCAGCTAGATTTTTGCTCGTGAAAGACTTATATGTTCGCCGAAAACAGTTTCCTATTTGTTTGGCATATGCGGTGACAATTCATAAGTCTCAAGGTTTAAGTGTAGATAGCGCTTTGGTGAACATTGGAAGTTCTGTGTTTAAAGAGGGTATGGCATATGTGGCATTATCACGAGTCAGAACTTTATCAGGATTGTTCTTGATTGAGTGTGATGAAACAAAGATTTGTGCAGATCTAGATTGTGTAAAAGAATACAACAGGTTAAGAAGAGAGTATGCTCCATATTTGCCTCAATATCCTCTGATTGAAAAACGTGTGGTAGGCCGAAAAAGAAGAAAAGAGAGTAATTGCAGTGAGGTATCAGCAAAAAGGCATAAAGTAGATAAAAGTGTAATTGTAAAGAGAAACAAAAAGGATTCTGTTGAAGATGTTGTTGGATTTCAGTTTGAAAACAGTTCTGGTGTCAACTGCTATGCTAATGTAGTAGTTAATGTTGTTTTTTTTCTTCAAAATTTACAAAGACAGATTGTTGAAAATCGGGAACAAACATTGTGCTGTTTATTGAATTCTGTGTTAGACAAATGTAGTAGTGATAGAGCAAAAATAGAAAGTGTTTCAGAAATTAGAAATCTTCTAGATGTATGTTCAGGTCAAAATCAATTTTCACAGAATATTCAGCAGGATTGTCAGGAATTTTTAATATATATGTTTGATGTATTACAAGATGAAGGAGTAGATATAAAAAATCTATTTGGCCTTTCTTATCAATGGCAACATGACTGTGATAACTTTGCTTCATCAAGTACTACTAGAATAGACTCTGAAAGATTTATATATTTAACATTACCAGACTGCAAATCAGTGTCTTTCAATAATCGAGATAAAGCAGCGGATCACAATATGGTGTGTACCCAATGTAAGTCTGCAATGCTGTCCACATTATTTCTACAAAATGATGGTCACTATGTTATTTTAATGTTCCAACGATGTAGACCTGATGGAACTAAATTGACAACTTCTATAAAAAATTTCGTGGCTTCTCAGTTATTGATATCAGGAAGAACCTTTGCAACTGTAGCTATTATTTTTCATGACGGTCCTTCTACAACATCAGGGCATTACACATGCTATTTAAAAACTTCTAAAGGTTGGACCCAATGTAACGACAATCATTTGACTTTCAAACAACGTTTGCCTTTTGGCTTTATAAATTCATATCTAGTGTTTTTACAGCCAAAATTTAGGTAAAGGTAATTGGCCTATGAAGACGGGAGGAGTACTCATATATACTCATACATCTGACACTATTTGGCCAAATGGAAAGGTGCAAGAATGAGTAAAGAGTCATGACTGAAAAAAAGGAGTATATTAAAATTTTGAAAATATTTCAGATGTTCTTGGAGCTTTTCTTGTAGAAAGTCGATGAAATGGATTTCTAAGTGAACAGCAAAGTACTTTGCAACGAGAAAAGGACCTCCATGATATACTATTTGGCCTCAAGGAAAAGTAAGTCAATCAAATATTAGCGTACATTTGTCATTTGTCAGTATATAAGGTTTTTTTTAAAACACAATCTTTAAGATTGTGTTTTTTTTTCCCGCTGTCATATGATGAGTAATTTGAACTCACTGCTTTAAGTGAAATTCAATATATTCTGAGAACAGCAAAAATAAACTATGTAACATGTTGTAGAAGTTATTCTATACTTTGGATTGTGTAAATTAAATTGTATTCCCATTCTCTGACATCCACTCTCCCTCGCTTATCTTTGTTTGCTCCTTACTTTTGACCTCTTCTCTCTATTTTTCGTTCACTACTTCTCTGTGCTCAGTGCCTCACTCTACTTGTGTTATTTTCATTTGTGTTTATCTACCTTCTATCACTTCTTTTACAACAACTTCACTGCTCCTCTCTCATCGTTCTTCATCCCATTTCTTTTACTCTGGTTCCGTTACTATCCATCATTTCCTTTCTTTCAATGTCCTTCTCTTTACTTTCATCACCAAATTATTTTCTCTCAGTACCACTGTTTTAGTCGTCTTCTCCTCTCTTTCCTTTTTTTTGCTGACTTACTTTTTTTCTTTTCTCACTCATTGTACTCCACCTCGCTCAGTTTTTCTCTTAGTATGTCTACCTTATAACTTCCTCAGTCCATTTCCTTCAATTGCTGTATATTATTCTGTCTCCCTTCATCCTTTCACTCTATGACTGTTCTTCACTTACTCTCAGTTATCTTCTATTCCTCATTCTTCTAAATGCATCCTTAATTAGACTGTTTTCTGTCTCAGTCATTATCTTTTTACTTACTTCTGTTTCCTGATTTAGTTTTGCTAACTCACATTGTTTTAGTATCTTTCTTACCTTCAGTTCATTTCTCTGTACTTCTCTCTCTTTTTCTTAGTGAATCTATATGCCTTACTCTTTGTAATTTGCTCTCCTTCTATTTCTTTTTTCCTCTTTTTGTCCTTCTACCTTAGTTTATTTCCCTTTCTGTGATCTTCACTCTAACTTTATTTCTAAATAGAGTGTTATGATGTTTTTAGCTCTTCATTTGTATCTTTTAATTTAAAATACATATTTTACTAATTATAACTTCTCTCTTTCACAGATACCAACTGTAGTAAAAAAAATTAAAGTTAGATTTATTATATGGTAAGTATGACTAAAAAAATTTAGTTTGTTATCACCCTTTGCTTTAAGGTCACTAACATTTTCTCAATCTACCTCACTCCTGTGTTTTTACTCTGCTTCCCTCACTTATTCTTATTCTCCATGTTTATTCCCCTTTCCCTATTTACCGTCTCATATTCAACTTTTTGATCCCTATTCTTTACTTCACTTACCCTCTGTTCCCTTCCTTTGCTTCTTCACTCATTCTCTTTTTCTTAATTATTTACCTTACTCCTACACATATAGCTCATCCCCCTCCCAACACATACACACACCTGTAACATACACCCCACACACACACCACACACACACCTCATACACACAAAAAAAACCTCCCACACACACTCTTCAAAAACACACACACATTCCATACACACACATACATCGAACACATGTACACCCCACACTCATACACTTCTCACACATATTTCACACACCCTCATCTCTACCCACACCAAAACACTCCACACAATCACACCCACAGACACACCTTACACACCCAAACTCCGACCTACACCCACTGACTCCCTGTAAGTCACACACATTGCATTACTTATCTTTTTTTGCTGTTTTACTCAAGCCCATTCAGGTACTGTTTCCTTTACTCTCTATGTCCACTCTCTATGTCACTCACCATGTGTTATCCTAATTCAATATTTCTCCCTCTTTCACCCCTCTTTACTTATACTATGGGTAGCGCACCGGGGAGCGTAACAAGGGGAAAACCAAGAGAAACAGTAAAATAATATTTTATAGTGCTTTGAGGTAGGGTAGCTGTTGTGTTGTGTGGGTGATTTACTTACTGCACTCCTTCCACTCCTTTTCTCAGTCCCTCTGTTCTCACAGTTCCTCACTCCCGTTCACTCAGTCCATCTCTCTTACTGTAATTGTCTCTGTCTCTTCACTCTTTCACTACTTGTTCATTATGCTTTCTCCCTGAAGTTCAAGCACACTACGTTATTTACATTTCTTTGCTGCTTCAATTATTCCCTTTCTGTTACTTCTTCTTTTCTCCTTTCAGTTTTTTCTCTCTGTCAATCCACATGTTTTAACTTTAGTCGATTTTATCCATCTTATTTCATCCCTCTTTAGTTATGCACACTACTTTTTTCTCTCTCTCCCTCACCAGTGTTATTTAAATCTGGTTCCGTTATTACCTTTTATTTGTACATCATTTTTTCTCTTTCCTTTTACTCTTTACAGCCACTCACATTCTTCATGTGCCTCTGCTTTAGTATTCTTCTTCTCTCTTTCTTTGTTTCACAGCCTTATATTTTTTTCATTTTCTCTCTTACACTTTCTTATATCTTTTACACTGTTTTACTATGTATTACACAGTACCTATGTGTTGCTCTCTCTTGCTGTCTGTCTCTTAACATTACTCTCTCTTTCTCTTTCTCTTATGCTCTCCTTCTCTTGTTTTTTTTTTCTTTTTTTTTTTATTGCGCTAACGGGGCGCTCTCCGGTGCGCGCACCGGGAAGCGCACCCATGAGAAAAATGAAGTCAAGAGTGCTAAAAAATTTTGTAATTTTTTAGAAATGGGAGGTAGTTCTGAAAAGAACTTTTTTTAAATGTTTTTGTTGTTTTATATTTTTTTTATTTTTCTGAACATTTTTTATTTTTTTGTATTTTTTGAGCAATTTTATGGGTTTTTTTGGTTTTTTGCGGGGGAAACAACGAAAAACAGGCATTAGAAAGGGCTCAACAAGAGCAAAAAAAAATATATACTTCTTGGGGCGTTTTGAGCACTCGTGGTTTTCAAATGCTCTATTGATTAAAATGATACTCATATTCCCATATGAAATTAGTTCACCACAATAAATGCACACTAGCTTCATGTGCACAAAATTCTGTTGAATACTTGGGACCGTCTCCCTCGCCTCTGGTCCCGATAGAGTTACCTGTGACGATGTAGTGGCCACAGGAGTTGGTAGGTTATCTTGGAGGTGACGCAGCTCAGCAACGCTGTAATTGAGTGGATGCCACCTCTGCATGTGGCGGTGCATAGTAAAGTTTCCAAAACTATACTTTTTGTTTGTACCTCTAGACAAAACATCTTTGCAAATGAGGCATGTCACGTATCAGGCATTGACCTTTTTTTGGTCTCGAGGATAAGAAAAAAATTGCCATATAAAATGGTCTTTGTGGTGGGATTTCCGGGGCTCTTCAGGCAAGAACTGCCTCGGCTCTACGTCCTCTTCCTCTTCTTCTTCCTCTTCCTCTGGGTTTGGAAGGAACTGTGCTGGTGGTCCTTCCTTCCTAGGTGGTTGTGGTGGGGGTCCACCAGCTGCAGCTACTACAGATGCCATTATTTTAACAAACAGAAACAGGTCTTCCTCTCACAAAGATGAAAGTCAGAGTGAGGAAAAAAGGAGGGGTTTTCATCATTTGGGAAAAAAAATAGTTCTAAACCAATGAAAAGTGTTATTTACAGGTCACATGACCTATCACGCTTACGTTACGCGCCCCGCTCTGCGCCCGGAGCGCTTCCGGGGTGCTGCGCTTTGCGCTTTGTTCGCGCTCCAGAGCACTTCCGAGTTCGCGAACGCGGCGCGTCATAATACGCATTACGCGGCAACGCGATACGTAGCGCTTACGCGACGCGTCACGATGTTGTTCTCGAACGCGGCAGTTGTGCAAACGGAACGTTTCCCGGTACGCGGATCGGGTCGCGGCATAAAATTGAGCTAACGGGAAGCTACCCGGTGCGCGGACCGGTAGCGAAACTAAAAAAAAAATATATATATATACATAAAAAAATTATATTAAATACATATAAAATATATTTTTCCTTTAAAAAAAGAATACATTTAACAGCTTTTAATATTTGCTATTAAAAAACCATTGAAATTCACTGTAAAAACCATAGGTTATAGACCATATATAGTTAGGAATTAGCATTTACAAAACCTTGAAAATTCACTGAAAAACCATAGGTTATAGACCATATATAGGGGCCGATTAGGATGGCGGACGGAAATGGGTACTGTCCGCCATGGTGGGGGAAATTTTACTCCCGGCTGCGCCGCGGAGAAACCGCGGTTGGGATTAGGATATTCATGTCACGAAACTCCGACCGCGGCGGACGGAACACAACCAACACCGTCCGCGGTGGACGGAACACAACCAAGTCCGTCCGCGGCGGACGGAGTCCAATGAACAACCACTGCCGCGGACGGAAATGACCGCGGAAAATAAAACATGTACCGCCATCCCAGAGAATACTCCGTGGCCGCAATTAGGATAAATCCGCCCGTACTACGGAACTCACAGCCATCCAGGTCCGCGGCGGAAACAATGCAACGAGAACCACAGCATCAGGGCGGAAGGCCAACACGCACAACATCCCTAGCGCCTAACAAATGTATGAAAGTGCACCGCAAGTCCTAAGCAAACATACGAACATTGACAAGGCCCCCCCCCCAGCACAAGCCACCATGACACGTCCCAATTATCCAATAATGCACACAAGTCAACACGCCCACCTACCACCTGACTGCCAACAACCATCGAGACACGACTATAAAAAGACACCCCCACACAACCACAATCCCTTGCACCACAGCATTGCTGCCAGCAAGAGGGCCATTCGAGACACTGCTAACTCACATAAAATCACATAGAAGACACCCACCCACCACCCTACCACACAAACACCCACCACACAAATCCTACACATCACACACCACACACCTGCACCTCCCAACTCACTCAACTCACACACTGAGCACCACACACCATGGCACCCAAAAAAAAAACCAAATTCACGGAGACAGAGTTGCGGGTAATGGTAGATGAAATTATCCGTGTGGAGCCCAACATCTTCGGGGCCCAAGTCCAGCAGACGACCGTGGCGCAAAAGAACCACATGTGGGACAGGATCGTCACTCGTGTGAATGCGTCGGGGACTGTGCCGAGGACCAAGCACGACATTCAGAGGCGGTGGCATGACCTTAAGACCAGGGTCAAGGGCATCCGAGCGAAAAACCACGCCAGAGCCAATCTTACTGGCGGTGGCACACCCCCGGAGCCCATACCCTACACCGATTGGGAGGAGAAGGTGCTGGTGATACTACACCCAGAGAGCCTAGACGGCCTTGACGAAGGAGAAGAGACTGGTGAGTACAAACCAAGCACCACGATCAGCACAACATGGTCAGGCTCACACAACTGAGAATAAACATCCCCCACGCCCCAACCCATGCACGTTGGACACCAACACACTAACATGTCCATGGCTCCCAACAGGCCCCCATGTGCACGGGGAGGGTGGTGGTGGTGGCGGAGGGTGGGGTGTGTGAGAGGCCCAAACTACAACTCCCAACAGGCCCCCATGTGCACGGGGAGGGTGGTGGTGGTGGTGGCGGTGGTGGAGGGTGGGGTGTGTGAGAGGCCCAAACTACAACTCCCAACAGGCCCCCATGTGCACGGGGAGGGTGGTGGTGGTGGTGGCGGTGGTGGAGGGTGGGGTGTGTGAGAGGCCCAAACTACAACTCCCAACAGGCCCCCATGTGCACGGGGAGGGTGGTGGTGGTGGTGGAGGGTGGGGTGTGTGAGAGGCCCAAACTACAACTCCCAACAGGCCCCCATGTGCACGGGGAGGGTGGTGGTGGTGGTGGCGGTGGTGGAGGGTGGGGTGTGTGAGAGGCCCAAACTACAACTCCCAACAGGCCCCCATGTGCACGGGGAGGGTGGTGGTGGTGGTGGAGGGTGGGGTGTGTGAGAGGCCCAAACTACAACTCCCAACAGGCCCCCATGTGCACGGGGAGGGTGGTGGTGGTGGTGGCGGTGGTGGAGGGTGGGGTGTGTGAGAGGCCCAAACTACAACTCCCAACAGGCCCCCATGTGCACGGGGAGGGTGGCGGTGGTGGTGGAGGGTGGGGTGTGTGCGACAGGAAACAGAAATGTCTACAAATCAATGTAACCATGTACTGTCCACATTACTGACCTGCTCGATCTTGTCCCTCAGGTGATCGTCAACTGACTGGGGAAAGCAGTACCCGGCCGCCAGCCTCGCCTCCCACACCTACAGGACTCTCTGCCGACGACGACACAGGCAGCTCCGGGGCGGAGGATGGAGCGGGACCAAGCACGCAGCCAGGGCCATCTGGCTCACAGGGACTCCCAGGACCGACCAACGTCGCAAGTGTCACACCAGCGACACCTGTCTCTGTGATCTGCACAGTCCCCACCACCACCAGTACCACCAGTACCACCAGTACCACCAGTACCACCAGCACCACCAGCACCACCACTCCTGCCGGTGCCACCCAGCATGACCCAGCGCGCAACGCTGGTCCAACGGCCCCACACACAAGCAGGGTGAGTGGGCCACAGGCAACGGGACAACTGCCAATCAGGCGACCCACACACCGCCGGTCAGAGGAGGGACAGCTACCCGAGCCAGTGGCACAGTCCCTACAAGCTCTTGCCAGGTGCCAGGCCTCATACGACCGGTCCCAGGCAAACGCCGATCGTGTTCACCAGGACTCAGTGGACAACACCAACAGCCTGCGCGAGATCTCTGGCATCCTTGGCCAGATGTTGGTGATCATGGGCCAGCAGGCAACGATGTGGAGGGAATGGGTTGCCCGGAACAACTCCCCCCCCCCTCCACCATGTGTGTCAGCGCCACCGCCACCGTCACCTCCGCCTCCCCCGTCACCTCCGCCTCCGCCTCCACCGCCGCCACCACCACCTGAGCCCCTGGCGACGGATGTGGCCCATCACCAACCTGCCCTCCCAGCTGCCTCTGTACCACCTCCGAGACGGAGGGGGCGGCCGAGGCAGGAAGTTGCTGAGAGCAGTGTTGGAGCGCCAGGCACACGCTCCAAGAGGGGACGACCTTGACAATGCCACTGCCTGTGCCAGACATTCACCCTGCAAACCATCCTGTCCCACATAGACAATCATTGCCACTGGTCTGCTGGACTAGCCTGACACCCCCCAATGTGGTGTCAGCACGGACATTTCATCTGCCATTACCTACAACTCCAACTCCCTCCCTCCCACTTACTTGTAAATATTCACCAGCACAAAAGCACAACCTGTCAATAAATTGCATTTACTCACACAATGATGTTTTGCCTCCATGTTTATTCACATGATTGCCATCAGATACAGACCTAAACAGGTACAGGGATCATAGTCGCACATGATCATGGCGCTGCGGGAGTGACCTAGAGAAAACCAGAGACAGCAAACACACGTCAGTAAAGAGATTCACACACATCACAACACAATGCACAGCAACATTACACAAACGACAACCATCACACAAGCATGGGATGGGAGCACACACATCATGGACACTCCTATGTCCAAAGACATGAAGACACACATGTGCAACCATCACAAACCACACCCAGCTGAATAACCCCATATCCACACAACACCAGAAAACATACATGAGGCATTGTCAACCGCCACTAGAGGTAGATACTCACATTCAAGGGAAGTAGCGATCAATGAGCTGGCGCCTCTGGTCCACACCTTCCTCCTCACCACTATCCTCATCAGTCGACATGGGTGGGATGGGAGGCCGAGGAACTCCTTCGTCTTCAGGGTCCAACAGCAGTTCAATGTCATTGCGTACTGCCAGGTTGTGGAGCATGCAGCAGGCAATCACGATCTTGCATACTTTTCCTGGTGAGTAAGGCAGTGCCCCTCCGGTCTTATCGAGGCACCGAAACCTAGACTTCAGCAGTCCAAAGGTACGTTCGATGACTCTCCGTGTCCTTCCATGTGCCTCATTGTACCGCATTTCACCCGCCGTCCTCGGATTACGTAGGGGACTGAGGAGCCAGGGCCGGTTTGGGTAAGCCGAGTCGCCTATGTAGGGGGATGACAGAGACAAACATCAGAACAAGATATGGTGGGTACCCCATGCAACACAGAGATCACAAGAGTCCCCACTGCACACTCACCAACAAGCCACGCTTGACCGGGTGGCAGATTTGCCATGAGTCGTGGGACATTGCTGGTTCGCATGATGTGGGCGTCATGTGCGGATCCAGGAAATCTTGCACACACATGGGAGATGATGTTGCTCGCCAGGCACACCACCTGCACGTTCAGCGAATGAAAGTGTTTGCGATTCCTGAACACTTGTTCGCGTGCCCGTGGTGGAATGAGCGCGATGTGCGTGCCATCAATTGAGCCCACAACGTGAGGTATGTGGCCCAGTGCATAGAAACCAGCTTTGACAGCTGGCAACTCTTCCGGACGTGGGAAATGTATGTACTCATCCTTGTACAGCATCATAGCTGTTAACACATCCCGAAGAACCGTGCTGAACATTGCCTGTGACATACCCCCGGCACCTCCAACTGTATACTGAAATGTGCCAGTAGCGAAGAAATGTAGTACCGCCATGACCTTTGCAGTGGGTGTAAACGAGCCAGGATACGTTCTACGTGGCTGCAGATGAGGAGCCAATTGAGCCACAAGCTCCAGCAACCGACGTCGATCCAGCCTGAATTTCCGAATCACCTCCTCGTCTACCATATCCTCCAGCTGAGTGTATGGGCGATGCACATTTGGAGCCCTCCTGTGTGGGAGAGAGATGTAACTTAGGTCAACGTACAAACGACGCATACGTGTACAACTCCATCACATGTGTACCTTACTGACATAACTCCAGTCGTCACCCTAATGTATCGTAGACACATCACAGACACTCATGCAACTGCATGCACACAAACGATAAGTTTACACACGCCATGTCATCAAGCACAAATGCCACCACCAATGATGATGTGCATACGGTAATGACATGCATGGTGACAGAACGTATAAATCACATACACGGAATGCATGTGTACCACCACCACTGTAGTCACCTCGACACAACAATAAACCGACAACAGATGCATGAATTGGCCACACAGCCGTGATGTACTGTGTAGTTGTGAAGATGTAACAACGTCTGTAGGGTCAAACCCGACGTCAACACGTACGAATGCACATCTGTTGGCCATTGTGTGCCGACCGATGTCCATTGTATGGACACACATGCTATATTGTATGACATATGACCTTTCACAATCACCCTCACATCCCTCATGACGCAACTGCACACAACACATCACGGTGCAGCGTCTGACAAGATCACATATTTGGCGCCGCCATGGCGGTGCTCAACTTCCGCTACTTCCCAAAGGCCGAATGCGGCCTGCGTCCCTCTTCCCATTGGCTGCATGTGCAGGGACCGTCACGGGCACACATCGGCAACCGCACGTGCAAGCTTCAGGCACGGATGCTTCAGTTGCAACAATGTACTATCACTGGCGCCTCCATGGCGGGGCACGTACACAGCGGGGGAGGTGCAGGCCTATACACCCTGCAGATGTACTCAATGGACATGCCAGTTCATGACCCCCCTTACAGTCACCTTGCATCATCCACCGTACACCGGCCGGAGCGGCCGGCCCATGAACAACCGCCGTGCCCGGCCATGAACACAACCGCCATGGCCGTGCCCGGCCATGAACACAACCGCCATGGCCGTGCCCGGCCATGAACACAACCGCCGTGCCCGGCCATGAACACAACCGCCATGGCCGTGCCCGGCCATGAACAACCGCCGTGCCCGGCCATGAACACAACCGCCATGGCCGTGCCCGGCCATGAACACAACCGCCATGGCCGTGCCCGGCCATGGCGGTTGTGTTCATGGCCGGGCACGGCGGATGTTCATGGGCCGGCCGCTCCGGCCGGTGTACGGTGGATTATGCAAGGTGACTGTAAGGGGGGTCATGAACTGGCATGTCCATTGAGTACATCTGCAGGGTGTATAGGCCTGCACCTCCCCCGCTGTGTACGTGCACCGCCATGGAGGCGCCAGTGATAGTACATTGTTGCAACTGAAGCATCCGTGCCTGAAGCTTGCACGTGCGGTTGCCGATGTGTGCCCGTGACGGTCCCTGCACATGCAGCCAATGGGAAGAGGGACGCTGGCCGCATACGGCCAATCGCAAGTAGCGGAAGCTGTGCACCGCAACAACAGGGCCAGTCATTGGCCCATTTCACGATCACGCTTCCAGGGCTGACCAATTGCTGGCGACGTATGCCACTGACACGTGCTGAGGGCCCTATATATGTGTCTTGGCCAACATGAAACTTCCTACCCTGGGGACCAGTGCTGCCTGTGACCATCACCTCGACCTGCTGCTGCTGCTGAGCTGACCACCGACTGCTGCCTGTGACCATCACCTCGACCTGCTGCTGCTGCTGCTGAGCTGACCACCGACTGCTGCTCTAGTGCCATACTCCGTGATCTTGCCATGTCGAGAGGCAAAGAGATCCGGTCTCGACCCTTCACCGCCGCGGAGCTTGATGTCCTCGTGGACGGTGTACTCCGCAACTATGGACGCCTCTACGGCGCACCGGGACGGGTGGTAAGTGCAGTGTGGGACATGTTGGTGTGCATGAGGGGGCCAAATGATCAGGCCTATTTATATCTTAGCTGTGTAGTGTGGGCTAGACATATGTTCCTGATTGTGCATGGCTGCTGACAGTAACGTCTTGCCCCTATGTGTGTGACAGGCCACCTGTCCACTGACTTAAACCCTTTTGTCTCCCATCATGGTAGGTCAAGCTGCACCTTCGCAAGGACCTGTGGAGGACCATAGCACGGGAAGTACGGGCATTGGGGGTGTGCAACAGACGACATACACACTGCCACAAACGCTGGGACGACATTTCCAGGCTGAGCAAGAATGTAGCGGAAGTAACACTGGGCCTGATTCCAAGGACGCCCCGTCTGGCCCGACGCTCCATGACCCCTCTCATGCACCGTATCATTGCAGTGACGCATCCTGAACTGGCCGTACGTCTGAGTGCCGATCAACAGCAAACTAGCGGTGAGCATACTGTCTGTGTAGGAAACTTGTGAGTGCTATGCATGTATTGGTGCACAGACACACTATTGAGTTCCGTGTTGCGTATGTATGCCTGTGATGGCATTTTGGTCCCATTGGGTGGTACTCATTTGACATCCAGGTCCGCCATGTTGACACGCCACTTGCTTAGTAGTTGAGTGTTAAAGCACATCCCCTAGTGGTCCATGTCCCCATGGCAGAAAATGTGAGGATGACTGGTAGGGGTGGGCCATGTGCAGGATGAGGGCTCATGAACCTTTGTCTGCTATGTGATTTGGCTATCCTGTTCCTTCTGTACGTGAGTGTGCCCATGACTCACACATCTTTTCTGTGCATTTCAGCTTTGACAGAGGACACTCAGCCACAGACGGTGGAGAGTAGCCGAGGAAATGAGTCCGGCTCAGACTTCGCACACACGCAGACTGACACGGAGGAGGCCAGCGCCGGAGAGGGGGACAGGACCGTCCCTGAGGACTCGCATGTGGAGACACCATCGTCCTCCTCGTCGGACACTCTTGGTGAGCCTGCACTGTTGTCACAGACTGGGAGTGGGCACTCATCACCTTCTGTCGGAAGACAGCACACAGGGCCCACACTTCCGCCAACTGCACCATGTACTGTTCGTGGCCGGAGGAGTAGGGGGAGCAGAGTGGCGTTCGGTGCAGGCACCGCTGCCCCTGCCACGGTGAGCCAAAATGCACTGTGTGCTGAGGCCGTTGATCTGCTGCGACAGCTGTGTGTGGGTCAGACCAATATGACAAATGCTTTCCAGGATCATGATAGGAAGTTGGGGCAGGTGGTGGCATTCATGGAAGGGATGCATGGCGATCTTGCAGGTCTACACAGGACAGTGCAGTCATTGGCAAGCAGTGTGTCGTCTGCAATAGTACAGTCGAATGAACAGGGTGCTACTTCTGTTTCCCCATCTACACCGCTGGATGTCTCAGGGGGTAGTGATTATTCAGAGCAGGACTCAAATACAGGTTATTGCACTAGAAGCAGCGTCAGACAGCACGTCAGGGCACGCAGGGCACAGACCCCATCCCCTAGATCAGCTAAATCTGTTCACGTAGACGACGTCAGATGCACTGGAGTACACACACAGGATCCACAAGTGTTGTTGGGGGACATGCCTTCCGGAGCTACACAGGCATTCAACACGAAAGGTACTCCGAAGGCAAGGGATACTCACATGTCCATGGACTGTTCCTTGGACAAGGCCAGTCAGAAGACTAAGGCACCTACTGAGAGCAGGGAGACCCCCAAGAGCAGGCCCACAGCAGTGGATAGGAACACTCCCAAGGACAGTGAGAAGACTAAGGCACCTACTGAGAGCAGGGAGACCCCCAAGAGCAGGCCCACAGCAGTGGATAGGGACACTCCCAAGGACAGTGAGAAGACTAAGGCACCTACTAAGAGCAGGGAGACTCCCAAGAGCAGGCCCACATCAGTGGATAGGAACACTCCCAAGGACAGTGAGAAGACTAAGGCACCTACTAAGAGCAGGGAGACCCCCAAGAGCAGGCCCACAGCAGTGGATAGGAACACTCCCAAGGACAGTGAGAAGACTAAGGCACCTACTGAGAGCAGGGAGACCCCCAAGAGCAGGCCCACAGCAGTGGATAGGGACACTCCCAAGGACAGTGAGAAGACTAAGGCACCTACTAAGAGCAGGGAGACTCCCAAGAGCAGGCCCACATCAGTGGATAGGAACACTCCCAAGGACAGTGAGAAGACTAAGGCACCTACTAAGAGCAGGGAGACTCCCAAGAGCAGGCCCACAGCAGTGGATAGGAACACTCCCAAGGACAGTGAGAAGACTAAGGCACCTACTAAGAGCAGGGAGACTCCCAAGAGCAGGCCCACAGCAGTGGATAGGAACACTCCCAAGGGCAGCGACACACACAAGGAGCAGGTGTCTGCTGGAGGCAGGTGCACCACAGACGACAAGTCTGCTGGCAGGAACAGGGCGGCGAGCAGGGCACAGGCTACATCCAGAGACAACACTCCACCTAAGGATAAGGCACATCCTACGGACAAGGCATCTAGCATGGACAATGGCGCAATCAAGGACAGGCATACTTCACCCCTGGCTGCACTGAGGCTGATGTTTTCTAATAAACGGCAAACTGATGTCTCCGCGGCGGAGTCCCCCCATACCTCCACTCCCATCCAGGCCAGTCAGAAGCAGAGGAGGGTGTCCCCTGTTGTTGCATCCCCCATTACACATCATTCCGAGTCCAGGCGGCAGGCACAGAGCAAACGACAAGCAGGCTCCAGCACGTCCCCCGAAACCAGATCCCCGGCAGCAGTTGCTCCACCTATGCTGGGTGGTGATTCTTTGGAGTCCCCACCACTTGGCAGTCCTGTCCTGTCCAGGGTGCACTCACACCTCCCTAAGAAACGCAGACACACACCATTGACACCTGCAAACCCCGATTTGGCTCTAGGTGAGCTATCCCCAGCTCCCAGGCCCACCCTGCCTCCTGGCCCATACAGCCCTGTGGCTCATCATTTCAGTTGTCCCAGTGGCGCCGGTGCAGTTGACTCTCATGTATCAGATGGTAGCACAGTGTCAGTTGTGCCCTCTCCTGTTGCAGGTCCTGGCAGTGTATCTGGGTCTATGGCTCACGTGTCAGTTAGAAGATCTGTGGCTGTGTTGCACACTCCTGTTTCTGGTGCTGGCAGTCTGTCTGGGTCAGTGGCTCACGTGTCAGTGACTACATCTGTGGCTGTGTCTCACACTCCTGTTGCTGGTGCTGCCAGTGTGTCTGGGTCCGTGGCCCATGTGTGTGTCACTCGGGCTGTGGCTGTGTCTCACACTCCTGTTGCTGGTGCTGCCAGTGTGTCTGGGTCCGTGGCCCATGTGTGTGTCACTCGGGCTGTGGCTGTGTCTCACACTCCTGTTGCTGGTGCTGCCAGTGTGTCTGGGTCCATGGCCCATGTGTGTGTCACTCGGGCTGTGGCTGTGTCTCACACTCCTGTTGCTGGTGCTGCCAGTGTGTCTGGGTCCGTGGCCCATGTGTGTGTCACTCGGGCTGTGGCTGTGTCTCACACTCCTGTTGCTGGTGCTGCCAGTGTGTCCGAGGCAGGTAGTTCACGCAGTCCCCCCTGATTCTGTGATGTGACGTGCTGTACACTTCACTCAAATGTTAATTCACATGGTGTGTCCATTGAGAACTGCGTGGCACTCTTGTGGTCCCTGTGACGGGTTGGTAGGGACACGTAGTTGTGCTGCCTCTGATGTACCTGCTCTGTACTCTACAATGCCCTGTTGATGCTCTGATACTGCAACCTGCCCTCTCGTTACCTGCCTCTGATGTACCTGCTCTGTAATGCACAATGCCCTGTTGATGCTCTGATACTGCATACTGCCCTCTCGTTACCTGCCTCTGATGTACCTGCTCTGTAATGCACAATGCCCTGTTGATGCTCTGATACTGCATGCTGCCCTCTCGTTACCTGCCTCTGATGTACCTGCTCTGTAATGCACAATGCCCTGTTGATGCTCTGATACTGCATGCTGCCCTCTCGTTACCTGCCTCTGATGTACCTGCTCTGTAATGCACAATGCCCTGTTGATGCTCTGATACTGCATACTGCCCTCTCGTTACCTGCCTCTGATGTACCTGCTCTGTAATGCACAATGCCCTGTTGATGCTCTGATACTGCATGCTGCCCTCTCGTTTCCTGCCTCTGATGTACCTGCTCTGTAATGCACAATGCCCTGTTGATGCTCTGATACTGCATGCTGCCCTCTCGTTACCTGCCTCTGATGTACCTGCTCTGTGATGCACAATGCCCTGTTGATGCTCTGATACTGCATACTGCCCCTCTCACGTGCTGCCTCTGATGGGCCTGTTCTGTGCAATGGACTGTTGATGCACTTAGCCCCTCTCACGTGCTGCCTCTGATGGGCCTGTTCTGTGCAATGGACTGTTGATGCACTTTGCCCCTCTCACGTGCTGACTCTGATGGGCCTGTTCTGTGCAATGGACTGTTGATGCACTTTGCCCCTCTCACGTGCTGACTCTGATGGGCCTGTTCTGTGCAATGGACTGTTGATGCACTTTGCCCCTCTCACGTGCTGACTCTGATGGGCCTGTTCTGTGCAATGGACTGTTGATGCACTTTGCCCCTCTCACGTGCTGCCTATGATGTACCTGCTCTGTACTCTACAATGCCCTGTTGATGCTCTGATACTGCATACTGCCCTCTCGTTACCTGCCTCTGATGTACCTGCTCTGTAATGCACAATGCCCTGTTGATGCTCTGATACTGCATACTGCCCTCTCGTTACCTGCCTCTGATGTACCTGCTCTGTAATGCACAATGCCCTGTTGATGCTCTGATACTGCATGCTGCCCTCTCGTTTCCTGCCTCTGATGTACCTGCTCTGTAATGCACAATGCCCTGTTGATGCTCTGATACTGCATGCTGCCCTCTCGTTACCTGCCTCTGATGTACCTGCTCTGTGATGCACAATGCCCTGTTGATGCTCTGATACTGCATACTGCCCCTCTCACGTGCTGCCTCTGATGGGCCTGTTCTGTGCAATGGACTGTTGATGCACTTAGCCCCTCTCACGTGCTGCCTCTGATGGGCCTGTTCTGTGCAATGGACTGTTGATGCACTTTGCCCCTCTCACGTGCTGACTCTGATGGGCCTGTTCTGTGCAATGGACTGTTGATGCACTTTGCCCCTCTCACGTGCTGACTCTGATGGGCCTGTTCTGTGCAATGGACTGTTGATGCACTTTGCCCCTCTCACGTGCTGACTCTGATGGGCCTGTTCTGTGCAATGGACTGTTGATGCACTTTGCCCCTCTCACGTGCTGCCTATGATGTATCTGCTCTGTACTCTACAATGCCCTGTTGATGCTCTGATACTGCATACTGCCTTCTCGTTACCTGCCTCTGATGTACCTGCTCTGTAATGCACAATGCCCTGTTGATGCTCTGATACTGCATACTGCCCTCTCGTTACCTGCCTCTGATGTACCTGCTCTGTAATGCACAATGCCCTGTTGATGCTCTGATACTGCATGCTGCCCTCTCGTTACCTGCTATGTTGTACCTGCTCTGGTGCCCACTTTGCCCATGTTCACGCATACACTGTGATTTGACCCCTATTATTTGACAATAAAGGTAGTCTATCAAGTCTCGTGGTCTGTCGTTGTCATTCCTGCTTGCGTACTGCTAATGTGTATTCGTATATGCTTCTCATCAGTGGTTTCGGTAACATGACACTCCCCCTCCCTACGTCACGTCCCTTGCTGGTATTCCCCTCCAGACAGCCAATGGTTTGTACCTTACCTGCGTCGTCGTCCATAGTAGGCCATGACTAGGACGTGGTGGATCGCGAAGAGCATCGGGAAAGCGTGTAGCGCCGGGTCCATGGTGGTGGTCAGCTTGCGGTGGGTATCTCGGCTGTGTCACCTATGTTCGCTGTGGGGATTCCGCCGTGTTAAGACAGGTTGTATTTCCGCAGCGGTTTTATGTGTGTTTTCCGCCATCTTGATTTGGGGGACGGTCTTCGACGTCAGTGCGTACGGCGGAGCGTCCGGATGTGTTCCGTCCGCCGCGTGGTCGTGTGTAGTTGGCCGGCGGAGCGTGTTTTTCCGTCGCGGACGGAAATTTGACACGTTTTCCTATCCTGATATGGCGGACGGAGTATCCGCGGCAGGCGGACACGGAAAAGGCTTTTTCCGCCTACTCCAGGGCCGCGGTGGCTCTTCCGTCCGCCATCCTGATCGACCCCTAAGTTAGGAATTAGCATTTATAAAGCCTTATTTTAATCACACAAAACCATTGAAATTCGCATATATAGTTAGTTGCACTAACTATATATTTCGCGCACCCGCAATCCACTGCTGATGATGTCACATATTACATCATTCATGACATGGTCAGTGACATCACTGATGACATCTCAAATGACATCACTGATGACATCACTGATAACAACATCTAGTGTCTGTATGTTTCTGTAAACTTTAAATATGTCTTACATATTGAAGAATGAGTGGATGTATAAGTGTCTGGATGAAGGATTTAGTAGGTGCATGACTGACTGTATGAGTGAGTGATTAAATGTGTCTCACTGAGTGCATGGGTTAGTGACTAAACTGTCTTAATTTGTGCATCATTATGTCTGTTGTTCTGTAAACTGCTGCATGTGTTGATCAGTAGCTATATGAGTAACTATATGGGTTATTGATTGGTTGCCCAAGTATTTGTATGGGAGACTGAGTGTGTGTGTGGGTGGTTGGGAGGTGTATGACTCTGTGCATAGATGTGTGAGCAGTTGATTCACTAAATGTATGGGTTCAAAAGTGCATGTGGAAACAGCTGTATGGGCGGTTGACTGTGTGCATGAGTGTATTGGTGAGTGAATGGATATCTCAGTGCTACATGTCAAAGTAAGAACATATGTAAAACACAGTATATGTGAGAGTTGACATATATAAATAACTGTGCATAAGAGCCAGTGAATGTGTGAGTGGCTGTATGGATCATTCTGAAATTGTATCAGGGATTGTATAAGAGAGTAAATATGTATTAGTATCTGTTTGAATAAGTAAGGTGTGTATAACTGTATAGTTGAGGAAATGGAGGTGTGATTGATTCTTTGCATGACTGACTAGGTGTGTGAGTAACTCCATGGATGAGTGACACTCTGTGAGTGTCTGTTTACACTGAGTGTATATAAGGTTATATTAGAGTCTGAAGAAGTTCATCGTATTATCACATGAATGATGTCATCAGTGATGTAATCAGTCATATCAAATGAGATGTCATCAGTGATGTCATCGGTGATGTCATTTGAGATGTCATCAGTGATGTCATCAGTGATGTCACTGACCATGTCATGAATGATGTAATATGTGACATCATCAGCAGTGGATTGCGGGTGCGCGAAATATATAGTTAGTGCAACTAACTATATATGCGAATTTCAATGGTTTTGTGTGAGTAAAATAAGGTTTTATAAATGCTAATTCCTAACTATATATGGTCTATAACCTATGGTTTTTTCAGTGAATTTTCAAGGTTTTGTAAATGCTAATTCCTAACTATATATGGTCTATAACCTATGGTTTTTTCAGTGAATATATATATATATATACCTTGTGTGGTGTGCTTTCATTTAATCATTCAAGAGATTATAATTGGTAAAACAACTAGCTTAACTCGCCTCTAAGTCTTAGCCTGAAGGCTGCTCTCCACAGCTACCACTAGGATAGCTTTCTATAAGGTTGACTTTACAACCTACCATCAATAAGGGTTGTTTGAACTGGTGCAAGTTGCCCAGTAGAATAGTGGACATCATATACCAGGCCAACTTCTCACAGTGGTGTCACAAGAATTGAGTTGCCATCCTGTGTCACCCTTTGAAGTGCACCCCAAGTATAAGAAGTAAAATGTAGAGACAGAATACTCATAGTTCAAAAGCAGGGTTTTCCAGCAACCAGACACAAGAATTGTTTTGGCATCTAGTTTTCACCCTTTGAAGTGAGATCCAAGTAGTATATGTTAAACCCAGCAGACCTGTCAAGTTGGATTTGACACTCAAGCAGGATTCGGCACTACAACATCAAAAGCAGGATGCTCACAGACTCCACCCTGCATAACCTATGATGTTAAGAGGAGTCATCTCTGTCCATTCAGACCCACCACATCAATTACTGTGACCTACTGTGTAGCTCCTGGCAGTACTTTCATACGGTCATTCATACCTATTCAAATATTGGCTGGGAAACGTTTGAGAGCAAATGTAAAATAGCATCCAGGACTTTTAGGCAGGGAAAAGATAACTTTCCTAAAGTTACTTTTCATATAGATTTGTTAACAATCTGATTTCAACATATAATTGGATTTTCAATCACAATTAAAAATGGTTGTTTCATTATTTTCAAGGTAGTCTGATTCCTGACATACAGTATTAGGATTTGTATCTGTACTCTGGTTTTCTACACAGTACAGCTAGGCCTGCCACAGTGACAAACAGCTTTTGGGTGCTAGTCACTGTAATTAGGACATGTTAACATAACATTTCGACATGTCCTACCTTTAAATACCATGATCCCTGCCTTCGTGGCAACAAGGCCTACTTAGGGTAGCTATGCACTCTATAAAACGTGTATTATTATTATTGTGCTTTTAAACTCTGGGATTCCCTTACGCTGCAGCTGAGGCGATCCCCGTCAGAAGCCCAGCTTCACAAAAACCTCAAGACTTGCCTTTTTTAGGCCCCATCGCCCATCTGTCTTTAGCTTCATTCTGACTGCTCAGGGCAGGGACACTCCTTACTGCAGTATCTATGTGCGCCATTAAACGTGACCTATTGTTAGTTACAAGGTTGGTTTTTACCTGTCACAAGGATTTATTGGTTTTTGATGTTGAGTTTTAAGAATCCAGTCATGATTCTATTAAGTGGAAGTCCTGTGCAGAGGGGCCTACATTTGCATGATAGAATGGAGATGGAGGAGCCACATATTCGCAACTAAATACTCATCTATTGCAAGAGGTGGCTTCATCTGGATTAGGGCTGGAGTCCAGTTCCCTGCTTCACATACTGTGGTAGATAAAGATGAATGAAATGTGCTGGTGGAAGGTAAGTTAGATTGGCAGTAGTTATTGTCAGGAATTATTTATGCACCTAACCAAAATCAAGTACCATTCCTTGTATTGCTTCCTTATCAACTGAATCAGTTGCCAGGGACCTCTATGTTTATTGGAGGAAATTTTAGCTGTGCTCGCTCTATGTCACCTTTGTCAGGTGCAGGTGCTGGGTCCGGTAAAGTATGAAACCAAGACGAGGGTTTGGGCTTATGCAGTAGGGTCAAGCCTCACTAAACTGCGTAACAAAACAAACTACCAGTACTGCAAACTTGCTCTGGAGTAAATCATCACAACATAGTGAAACAAAACACCATGTTGACAGGACTCCTTTTTCTGTCTGAAATTAATTTTTTATTATTGTAATTTTTTCAAAAAGAACACAATTTTGTACATTTTTTATCACATCACTACATCAAGTACAAAAATTTATCAATTTTTGGAATCAAACATATACCATATAAAATTGAACAATAAACATTAGCAATCTCCTTTCACACCTTCCATACACACATTCTTACCCAGACTCACTAGAGCCACTCATACTTATTATTTACACAATATACATTTTTGTCAATCCTTCTGTCAATGATTGATACTTTTTAATCAAGAACGACCTTGGAGTGTATTATGAGTTTTAGAACATTAATACATTCTTTGAAAAATCCTAAGGTCGCGGAAAGCTGGTCTACGCGTTTCGAGCACCCTTATTAGGGGGTGTTCTCGTCAGGACCACATATCTGAAAGACATAGGGGAGGTGATTTAGGGTCAGAGCTAGAAGCATAACACTGTATTCGCAAAAGCGCCACACTACTCTTACCTCTGTCTAATGACAGAACGAAGTGCGAGGAGATCTGTAAATAATCAAAATAAGGAAAACAGACTAAGTTTCTTTACCAACATCCAGGAAAAATCACTACAAGTAATGCCATCATAACCGTCGCTTGACAATGTCACACACTGTACTTACATATATGCTTTCTTTTGGACTGCCTTTGCTTTGGTGGATTGATTTAATTTAGACCTGTGACGTGGCGAAATGAAAGGCACAATGTCAGAAGCCACTATTTGCATTGATTGATAGGAAGTTAACAGACTGTCTGTCATGGGGCTTACTTGTGTTCGAAGACCTTCAAGTATTGGTGTTATTTCTTCGTTTATCCTTCCGGTTATAATTTGTGCAATCCGCCGCCGAACTTGTAGGTAAGAAGAAAACGCGAGCGCAGCAGTTTTAACTTCATTGTCCAAATTAGAGAAAGAAGAGTACATGATAAACACTGCTCTCTGCTCTCCCTAGACGGCGGATTGCACAAATTATAACCGGAAGGATAAACGAAGAAATAACACCAATACTTGAAGGTCTTCGAACACAAGTAAGCCCCATGACAGACAGTCTGTTAACTTCCTATCAATCAATGCAAATAGTGGCTTCTGACATTGTGCCTTTCATTTCGCCACGTCACAGGTCTAAATTAAATCAATCCACCAAAGCAAAGGCAGTCCAAAAGAAAGCATATATGTAAGTACAGTGTGTGACATTGTCAAGCGACGGTTATGATGGCATTACTTGTAGTGATTTTTCCTGGATGTTGGTAAAGAAACTTAGTCTGTTTTCCTTATTTTGATTATTTACAGATCTCCTCGCACTTCGTTCTGTCATTAGACAGAGGTAAGAGTAGTGTGGCGCTTTTGCGAATACAGTGTTATGCTTCTAGCTCTGACCCTAAATCACCTCCCCTATGTCTTTCAGATATGTGGTCCTGACGAGAACACCCCCTAGTAAGGGTGCTCGAAACGCGTAGACCAGCTTTCCGCGACCTTAGGATTTTTCAAAGAATGTATTAATGTTCTAAAACTCATAATACACTCCAAGGTCGTTCTTGAATAAAAATTATCAATCAATGACAGAAGGATTGACAAAAATGTATATTGTGTAAATAATAAGTATGAGTGGCTCTAGTGAGTCTGGGTAAGAATGTGTGTATGGAAGGTGTGAAAGGAGATTGCTAATGTTTATTGTTCAACTTTATATGGTATATGTTTGATTCAAAAAATGTATTAATTTTTGTACTTGATGTAGTGATGTGATAAAAAATGTACAAAATTGTGTTCTTTTTGAAAAAATTACAATAATAAAAAATGTATTTCAGACAGAAAAAGGAGTCCTGTCAACATGGTGTTTTGTTTCACTATGTTGTGATGATTTACTCCAGAGCAAGTTTGCAGTACTGGTAGTTTGTTTTGTTACGCGGGTCCGGTAAAGTGGCGTTGGGCTAACAAATTTTTTGGGACCCCTTTGGAGAAGGTGATTATGGAATGCTTCTTCACTAATGAAGTTATGACATGTGATGTGAGGGTTTAATAGGAGACCTAAATGACAAACTATGACACAACCATTCATGAGTTGGAATTAGTCACAGTAGAGGCCTGGGCTCCTAAAAATAAATTAGCTGACAGTAGGGAGAGGTATGTATACATATCATCAGGAAGTTGTGTTGTTATAATTACAGAGTATAGAGTATACAAATAGGGTACATACAGAGGTCTGTAGGCATGGGAGGATGTCCCCAGACAGTAGAGGGTCTCAGATCACACAGATACGGGACCTTGCTGGTCACACACTATATAATATTTATTTGAAAGTTTTATATAGGCAAACTTGACCCAGGTGGGCATCCGAGCGCTTCTAAATTTTGGCGGGAATTACAAGAATATACATAATACAGAATAGTCCTGCAACATAGTTAAGGTATGTAGGATACAGGCCATGGAGAAGAAAAATCGATAATCTTCGCTACATAAAAGAGCATGGCAGGCGAGTACTGGGATTTAAAGGTGTCCAGCAAACTTACTGTCAATCTGGCGGTAATCAACGAGCAGTGGGCCAGAGCTTATTAAGGCAGGAACTTAGCCATTATGACTTGTTTTACTTCCTTTTTGAAAGTAGTCGTGGAAGAGATTCGTCGGACTTCCAGAGGAAAGTAGTTCCAGATCTTTGGGGCAGTGCCTGAGAAGACTCTGTGACTTGTTCTCATTTTGTGAAAGTTCTGTGGTTTAAAGAGCCATGAACTTGCACTTCTTGACTGTCTGCAACCTCCAGACAGTTCTAGTTTATGGATTTGAGGGCTGGGAGATATGCTCATTACTTTTTGAACCAGTGAGCACTGAAGCTGCTGTATAAATGGATGCTTTTAAAGGGGCCAAGCTAAATTTGGGAAATCCACAGAGCGTGGAACTACCATACTCTAGCCTTGGCAGCACCAGAGCATGTACTGCTATCTTGAGGTTCTCTTGTGGAAGGAAAGGTCTTAGATTCCTTAGGGTGTTCATACTGGTGATTAGCACCCTTGCTTAAATTGCTAATATGATCCTGCATGCCAAGGTGCTTATCTAGTGTGATTCTGAGGGATTTCGCAAAGTCTATAATGCAAGAAGTGCAGTTGAAGGCCGTAAGATGTTCCAGCCAGTAGTCAATCTTTGGGATGTGATTAGGCGGAGCAATGAGAAGGAATTCAGTTTTGGAGGTGTTGAGCATGAGGTGGTTGTCAGTTAGCCAGTTTTGAGTATCCAAAAGGGTCGTGTTGAGTGAGACGAACTCTTCAGGGGAGGTGATTTTCAGATAGAGTTGAGTGTCATACGCATACATATGGAAGAGGATGTTTGTGGTATTCAGAGCATTTGCCAAGAGTTCTAGGAATAAATTGAAGAGTATTGCTTTATCTTGACTTTTTATGATCTATTATGGAGGAAGAACATAAACCATTGCAATACCAGCCCTGAGAAGCCCATCCTATATTCAATGCTGGATAAGAGATTGTCGTGGTTAACAGTGTCGAAGGCTGAAGAGAGGTCAAGGAGAATCAGGAGGCATGATTCTTTATGGTCTAGCATAATCAAAATGTCATCCAGGATATGAGTGAGACCAGATTCCTTGCTGTGGCCTCTTCAAAATCCGGATTGATGTTGGTCCAGAAGTTGGAAACACTCCACGTGTTCACAGAGTTGCATTTGCACACATTTTTCCAGCAGTTTAGCCATCATAGGGATGGTGGAGAGGGGCTGGAAGTTGTTGAGATCAGATCTGTCGGCATTAGGTTTTCTTAGAATGTGGGAGATCTGCGCTCCCTTTAAGCAGTCAGGGATCGTGCCTTGTGATAGCGAGGCATTGATAATCCAAAGGGGGAGGATGGTATCCTAGATGTCTTTGAAGATGGGTGGTGGCAGCGGGTGAATGAAGTGATTAGGTGGTTTGATCACCTGCATTGTGTTGTAAATATCTCTTTTGCTGAGGGGGGTGAAGGAGGACCAAGAGGCATTGTTCCTAGTGCCAGTATTGGATGGGCTAAGTCTCTCAAGTTGAGATGGCTCATCCCTCTCAGCTGATGGGAGAGAAGCTCTCTTTGCTTCAGGGTCGCTACTAATGCTCTTCGTTTTCTCAGTGAAGAAGATCGCAAGAAGGAAGGCCATCATTAAGGTCAGAGCTGTTGGGTGTCTTGCTCAATTGATGTGTAACAATTTCAAACAGTTTCTTGTGGTGGTTTGTGGCTTGATTGAGTTGTGTTCAGAAGAAGTCAACCTTTGCAGTTCAGATTTTTTTGTTATATGTCTTCCTGACTCATCTGAGGTGAATTAGATGTTCAGTGAAGGGTATTGATCTCCAGGTTCTTTCATCTGACCTCAGGTTGCGGCTTTCAGAGTTTAGGTTGTCGCTGAACCAAGGTTTGGAGATTTTGACTGAGTCATTTTTTTGTTGTAGAGGGGCTATTTCGTCCAGGATGTGAGCAATGGTGGTCTTCTAGAAGTCGGTGAGTTCATGCACGTCTGACATGTCGGGTTGGGGGAGTTAGCCACTTTCTACAGAAGAATGTTAGATCAACAGAGGTAATATTCCTAAAGTACCTTTTCCATTGTTTCATTTTGTTGGGTTGGACCCTCCGGAGATACCTACTTGTTAATTAGGAAGAAGGTGCATTAATGGTCAGACAAGTCACAAGGGATAATGGCATCTATTGAGATAGTTTTTCCTTTGAAGATGATGAGGTCCAGTGTTTCACCCTTGTTTTGGGTTGGTCTTTCACTATATAGTGTCAGCTCATGCTCCAATAGGAAGGTTTTTAGACAGTTTACAGCTGGATTATTTGCGTTAGACCAGTGAAGGTTGAAGTCTCCCAGGAATATTTGGGAAACTAGGGTGTCATCATTGGAGGAGATTGTTTCCATTAATTGTTCAATGAAGGAAAGATTGTCTCCAGGGGGTTGTAGAATGTGTGTAATTTGCATTTTAGGCAGTGGATGCTGGAGATGTTGCTGCATAGGTACTCACTGGAGGTCAGCTCGGAGGGATCGCAGTGAGAAACCGAGAGTGTATTACAATATATGCAGGCTAAAGCTCAACCCAGTTTTATGAATCTGTCTAATCGAATTATGGCATGGCGAGGTGGAACTAGAAGGTCAAGGAAAGGGGTGGGCAAGCCTTTTAACTAGGTTTCTGTGAGGATGATGATGTGCAGCTCGTTGTTAAGGATGAGGTCAAATATATTGGCTGCATACTGAGGTTTATTCACCGATCCACAATTAAGTAGCACACATTTCAATGGGAGAGGTGTGTGGAGGGTTGGTGCATGAAGTTCACTTGTTTGAGGTTGTTGTTGTATATAGCTCTGAGTTTGTGGGAGGGTTCCCTGTTCGGCTTGGCCTGGATGGTTTGAATTAAGCTCATATGGGTCTTGCTTGAGACCAGAGGTGTCTTGTTGGTGTTTAGTGGGAGGGCATAAGAGAGGAGAAGAGAATCAAAATCATTGTTTGATTGTACTTTATTCTTCTGGGGCGGGAGGGGACATTAGGGAGGGGAAAAGTATCCGGGGTAAGGTGAGAGGGGCACATGTCGGAGACAAGGACAATGCCCAAGTGGCTCAAGGGTGGGTTCCCTAGTTCGCCTAGCCTTCTGAGCAGAGGTAGATGATAAATGGAGAGGGTTTTCCGATCAAGAAATTCTTCTGTGAGAAGGCACAGGTGTAGAGACATCTTTTCAAGTCTTGCCACCAATTCTCTTAGCTAGAGGATAGTGAATGTGTGGTTCGTTCCACCTGAGATGTGTTATTTCTCGGGGAAACTGGTGGGGCAGAGGCAGTCATGGAGAGATCTGGGAGAGCCAATGATTCAATAATGTCCTGTGTAGAACCAGATCGTGTGTTGAGAGGAAAGGGGGATGGGATCATGGGGTGAGCTAGAAGCAAAGGATAGGGGTGGGTGATGGGTGGTGGGACAGGGTAGGTTGGGTAGAATCCATGTAGGGCAAGAGCCTAGACTTCGATAGCAATGGTGGTGTGTTTGATGGTATCGTGCATGGGAGATCATCAGGGTAGAGAAAGGACGGTCGTGCGTGATGGGATGGCCTGCCACTGGGCTCGAGGTGTGGTCGCAAAGAGATCAGAGAAGTGTATGTCGATGTAGAGCCAATATTCCTTGAAATCGATGGTCTAGCTGAGTGTGAGGGGTCGACTGGGACTAAATTAGGGGATTGAAAGGATTCGATATCACCTAGGAAAAGAGGAGGGTTATATGCGGTTGAGGACTTCCCAGTAGCGGCAGAGGGTATGAGGGTGAGATCGTGTGCTGTTGGATGGATGGATTAGGCAGGGAAGATTGCCCTTAGCTATCACAGCTTTTTTGAGAATAGGGAAGGTTTTATCCATCCTAGCGAAGTTGTCCATGCTATGCTACCAGACACAAATTAATGACACCTTCCTAAAAAATCGTAGGGCTCTATAAGCCCAATTTGATGGGCACTATGAGAAGAGGTGAGGGCATTTTTTAACAGGGCACCTCTGAGCGTGCTGGACCGAGACAGCAGAGAGATTCTGGGGTGCCCAACCACATAAAATCAGAGCAGGCAAGCCATTAAAGACATGGCTTTTGGTAAAATGACAGGGAGTGACAAGATGGCAGCTGAGTCTACTTACTCCATTCACTTGGCACCACATTTGGTCATGGTATAACCAAAGGCTTGGAAGAAGGGCAAACTACCAGCTTCAGCCAGGGTAGCATTAGCCGCTCCTTAAACGTGGAAAGAATCTAAATATTCAGTCAATCAGTGGATTTATATAGCGCAGATAATCACACCAGAGGGTATTCAGAGGCTTGAGGGTCATAATGGTTCAGGTAAATCAGTTGAACAGCCAGGTCTTGAGTGCTTTCCGGAATTCCAGTAGAGAGGTGGTGGTGCGTAGCTGCAGAGGGAGGTGGTTCTAGGTTTTCATTGCAAGGTGGGAGAAGGAACATCTTTCGCTATTGCTTCAGTGGATGTGGGAGTGTAGGTGAGTGGTGCGTAGCTGCAGAGGGAGGTGGTTCCAGTGGGAGAAGGAACATCTTCCGCTATTGCTTCGGTGGATGTGGGAGTGTAGGTGAGTGAAAGGGAGGCAGAGCATAGTAGTAGGTAGGGTGGTGGAAATTCAGGCAATACTTGATGTATGCTGGTCCCTGGTTGTGCATGGCTTTGTAGCCATGGATCATCAGTTTTTATTGGCATCTCCTCTGGATGAAGAGCCAGTGGAGTTTTCTGAGGTGGCAGTTGACCGGCTTATCCAGGTGGGTTGAGAATGAGTCTGACAGTGTAGTTTTGTATGCTCTGCAGTCCCTGCAGAAGGTGTGTGGTGATCCCAGCATAAAGTGTGTTTCTATAGTCTAATCGACTGGTGATTAGGGCTTGAGTGATGGTGCATCTGGTGTTCATGGGGATTCATTTGAAGATGTTGTGTAACATGCAAAGTGTGCGAAAGAAGGTCAAAGGTGACAGCGTTGATCTGGGACTTCATGGTCAGTTTGCTGGCCAGGATTAAGCCTTGATTTTGGTCAGTCCGTTTGGGTGATGGTCCTAGTTCCGAGGTCCCCAGGAGTAGTTTCAAGTGGGGTGCATTGCCGAAGATCAGGATGTTCGTGTTATCCATGTTGAGCTTCAGGCAGTTGTCCTTCCTTCAGTTTGCAACATTAGTCATGTACCTGTGGAATTTGGTTCTTGTGTTAGTTGCATCTTCTGAGAGTGAGAAGATGAGCTTGGTGTTTTCTGCATAGAATATGATGTTTAATGTAATGTAATGTAATGTAAAAAATATTTCTATAGCGCAACTAACACTTTTGAAAAAAATACTTATAGCAAACATTAGATTAATAAGTGCCAAATCTCTCAAACACAAATGTAAATAGAACAATAAACAGAGAATTGTGCGACCTTACATGTATTGTTGTAAATTATAATTTACAAATTTTTCAAAAGTGTTGTTTCCCTACATATGGCAAACCTATTAGTGTAGGGGTCCCCTGTTTTTCAAATAGTATAGCGCAACTAACACCAGACGGTTTCTTGGTGCTCAAGCACGAGGGGAAAGACAGTCCGCAGAACAAAAGATGTTAGTGATAAACATTACAGAACAAATGGGTTTTAGAAGTGACCTGAAATAAGTATAGGAGGAAGCAAGTCTAATACATAGGGGGAGTGAGTTCCAAAGGGAAGGGGCAAGAAAGGAGAATTGCAAACCTCCATGCTTCTTGCGTTTATAGACTGGAACCTTAAGCAAGGCAAGATGAGAAGAACGGAGGTTGCGAGAGGGAACATAAGGGTGTACTAGTGAGGAAATAAAAGCAGGACCCGTTCCGGCAAGGTACTTAAAAATAGTGCAACCCGGTTTGAATTTGCAGCGCTCGGACACAGGAAGACAATGGAGGGATTTTAGCAAAGGGCGAACATGTTGGTGTCTGGGTTGATGATAAATAAGGCACCCAGCCTGGTTCTGAACAAGCTGTAACCTCTTCATTAGGTACGCCGGGATGCCAACATAAAGAGAATTGGCGTAATCCAACCTTAAGATGACTAAGGCTAACAGAACTAAAGTAAGAGCCTCAATGGTCAGAAAACGAGCAATCTTACGGACTTTCCGCAGCTGAAAAAAACTGGAAGAGACTACAGCGTTAACCTGGGGCTTCAGTGAGAGGTCATTGTTAATGATTACCCCCAGACTTTTAGCTGAGTCGACTGGACTGGGGGGGAGACCCAACCTCGCTGGCCAAAAGGTGGATTTCCATGGGTTGGCAGCGCCCCCAACAAGAACCAACTCGGTCTTGTCGGGGTTGAGTTTGAGGTGGTTAGCCCCCATCCAGTCGTTGATATGGCATAGGGTTAACTGGAAATTGGCAATGGACTGGGCCGAGGAGTCGATATTAAAGACCAGCTGAATGCCGTCCGCGTAATTAAACGCGGTGACATGGCTGCCTTGCAAAGAACGAATAAGGGGAACCAGATATAAATTTTAAAAAAGAGTGGATAAGGAGGAACCCTGCGGGACACCACAGGTCAGTTTGACCCGATCCGCAGTAAACTGCGAGAGTCGGACCGCCTGCTGGCGATTGCTTAAAAAGGAGCAGATCCAGTCAAGAGCCGTGCCCCGAACGCCAGCCTCCCTGACACGGTCGACCAAAATATCATGGTCGGCCGTGTCAAGGCGGCCGACAAGTCCAGGAGCACCAGAACCTGACTGATGTTAGAGTCCGCTCCTCTTCGCAGTTCCTCCATAACTGACAGGATGACAGACTCCGTAGAGTGGGCAGGTCTGAAGCCCGCCTGTTGGGGGTTGAGGTATTGGGAATGCTCGATGAATGAGCTCAGAGTGTTGGTCACATGGGACTCAAGAATTTTGCCAAGGTAGGGGAGAAGGGAAATGGGACGGTAATTGCTCATGACCAAAGGGTCTGCCATTGTTTTTTTAAAATATGCACAACCTCTGCAACTTTAAATAGGCTGGGGACTGAGCCAGAGGAGAGAGACTTATTCAGAAGCCCCAAAGGGGGAAGCGGACAGGCTGTAAAGGCCTCACGAAGAATTAGGGGGGGCAACAGTCAGTGGGGGACCCAGAGGTAACCTTATTTAAAAGAACTAAGAATTCCTCCTCCAAACTAGGAGGGATCTGAGTCAATAGCTGAGGGTTGAGAAAGGATAAGGAGGGATTCAGCATAGAGGGAGGGGAAGGACCCACAAGGGAAATACTGTTTTTAATGTGGGCAATTTTCTCCACAAAGAATTGATTAAGGGAATCACAGAGCGCACGAGATCGGGGAGGCTTAATAGTGACCCTATCTGGATGTGACAGCTCCTCCACAATAGAAAAAATATCTTTAGTTTTGGACGCCGATTCCACAATCTTTTTGGAAAAATAGGAGGTCTTTGCGAGTAAAACCGCTGCTTTGTACTCTTTAAGCAGGGACGTGAAATGCAGTCTCATGTCAGCAGCGTAGCTTCGTCGCCAACAGCGCTCGGCTTGCCTAAGACCGAGCTTTAGGCCTTTAAGATCTTCAGTAAACCATCTTAGGGCGTCGTGCAAATGCTTGAGCTTAATCTGCTTAAGAGGTGCCACAACGTCGCTGGCTGATTCGAGCCAGCCCGTAAGAGCGCAGGCTTGCGTGTCGATATGGTCAGAATCAGAGGGAGAAGGAGTTGAGCTTCTAAGAAGGTTAACAAATTCGCTAAGGTCAGCTCTATTCCAGTTCCGGGCCGAAAGGTTGCCCTCTAGGACCCTGCTGGGATAAGAGGTGACCGTGAGGAGAAAAAAAATAATGGAATGGTCTGACCATAAATAAGGGGAGATAAGAGGGGCAGAGATATCCAAATTCAAAGTCCAGACCTGGTCTAGGACATGGCCTCTGATGGGAGTCGCTGCGTTTATGTGATGGCTACAGTTCATACCGGATAAAAGATCAGAAAACATAATAGAACAAGTGCTCTCCTTCTCGTGGGTGGGCCAGTAATTAAAATCTCTCAAAACTAAGATTTTAGAGTGATTAATCACTAATTAGGAGATGATGTCACCAAACAGGATTGGAAAATCAGGCATCGGCTGAGGAGGACGATATGCTAGGACACAAGTGAGGGGGGTCATTGGAGATTCCAATCTCAGCACAAGAAGGTCAACCGAAGGAATACTAATAGTTGACAGAGTGAAAAATCTAATTGGATATTTAATAATCGCTGCCACCCCACCTCCTGACCTGCCGCAGGCTCTATTCGCTTGAAGAATGTAGTACCCAGAGGGCACTGCAGCAAGAATATCTGGGGAGGACTCCTCATTAAGCCAGGTCTCAGTCAGCAGCAGTATATCAGGTTTAAAGGAGTGTAGATAATGAAAAATTTCCAGCTGGTGTTTTACCAGAGATGGAGTATTAAGATAGCTCACATTGAGTTGGGAATATGTGGGCCCTGTGGTAGGAAGGGAATCACAATCTGGAGAAGGAAGTAAAATGGGGAGAGGACCAGTGACCGGAGCCAGGAGAGAGTCTATCTCGGGGGGAGTTTGACTGTCACAAAGTAACCCCAGTGACTCAAGTCTAGTCCGAGTAATCGTGGTGAGAGGCCAAAGGGCACCCAATGAGAATAGGTCAGAAGATGAATATTTGAACAAACAGGCAGCGGGACTGGCCCCTGGCCCCGGTCGGCCGCGGACGGGCACAGACGGGCTTACCTTAGGCGCACTTTCGGCGCTTGCGCTCGTCTGCTGCGCTTCCGGGGGGCATTGCAGTTTGAAGTAAAACCCCACCCCCAGCTAGAACGCAGCGCGCATCACCGCCGGGGTCCAGGTCCTCACCAAAGATGGCGCCTGCCCTCCACAACAAGCGGCATGTCAGCCGTGATGGACCGGGGCAGGGAGGCACACCTTGCTGGAGGAACGGGTATTAAATCACCCGCAATCTGGCCCAAAATAAATTCAGGTAAGGAGAGTGATGGAAATGGTATTAACAATTATCGGGCGGGAAGCGCGATTAAAAGGTTATGTAGCAAAAAAAGGGAACGGGTAGCAGAAGAGCTCCACACAGTGTAACTAGCTCGCAGTCTGCCCCCAGCGCTCAGCGGACCTTAGGGAATGCTGCCACCACACCTTCGAGCACCGCAAGACGCCCCTCGCCAGTGGCCAATTTGAAGTAAAACCCCACCCCCAGCTAGAACGCAGCGCGCGTCACCGCCGGGGTCCAGGTACTCACCAAAGATGGCGCCTGCCCTCCACAACAAGCGGCATGTCAGCCGTGATGGACCGGGGCAGGGAGGCACACCTTGCTGGAGGAACGGGTATTAAATCACCCGCAGTCTGGCCCAAAATAAAATCAGGTAAGGAGATTGAGGGAAATGGTATTTAAAATTATCGGGCTTGAAACGCGATTAAAAGGTTATGTAGCAAAAAAGGGAACGGGTAGCAGAAGAGCTACACACAGTGTCACTAGCTCGCAGTCTGCCCCCAGCGCTCAGCGGACCTTCAGAAATGCTGCCGCCACACCTTCGAGCACCTTGTTGTCGTATCTGACAATGTAGGCCAAAGGCTCAAGTCAGTGCTCAAGAGGGAGGGCCTAAGGGAAGATCCCTGAGGTACACCGCAGATGATGTCCTTAGGTTTGGAGGTAAATGAAGGTAGGTAGAACCTCTGCGTTCTTCTGGTGAGGAAGGAGGCAATTCGCCTGAGGGCATTTCCTTGGATACCAATGTGATACAGTCTTGTTATCAGTGGTGATGACATACGGTGCCAAAGGCTGCTGAGAGGTTGAATAGGATCAGAGCCGCTGTTTATCCCTGGCTGAAGAGGTCTCTGAAGTCATCAGTGGCTGCGATAGAGGCAGTGTTGGTACCGTTGTTGGTGTGTAATCCAGATTGGGAAGTGTCTGGGAGAAGGATCTGCTCGAGATATTTTGTGAGTAGGAAGTTGATGGCTTTTCCCAGGACTTTGGTGGTGCAAGGGAGAAGGGAGATGAGGCTGTAGTTTTCAAGTTCACTCGGGTCGGCAGATGGTTTCTTGAGGAGTGGTTTGATTTCTGCATGTTTACAGTCTTCGGGAAAGGTGGCCGTGACAAGGGAGGAGCTGAAGAGGGTAATGAGTTCACTGCTGATTCTGCATCTTCCAAGTTTGGAAATGTGGTGAGGGAAGGGGTCCAATGGGGGTTCCTGAGTGAACGGAGTTCATGATAGTGGTGGTGTCTTGGGAAATGAACTGGCCCCATGAGTTAAGTCAGTGGTCCATTTTGATTTTGGTGAGTGTGTGAAGGAGATCTGAGGACTTGGGCTAGGGTTCAAAGCTCTTATAGATGGTAGTGATCTTGTCATAGAGAAAGTTGTCAAGTCTGTCATATAGCTTCTGAGAGGGGGTGATGTTGTTTTATGTGACTGTGGGGTTGATGAACTCTGCCATTGTTGAAGAGCTCTTTGCTGCTGTTGGAACTGGCCTTGATGTGGTTGGCTAGGGCTTTCTTCTTGGTCTTTCTCAGTAACCAGTGGTAGATGATGAGGGAGGTCTTGAAGGTGGTCCTGTCTTGGGTGTCCTCGCTTCTGAGTCATTTCTCCAGTTAATTTCCTGTTCTCAGTTCCTTGGTGTACCATCTTGCCTGTTTGTGGAACTTCTGTGTCTGCTGGTCTTGATGGCAGCAATGATATCATTGCTTCATTATACAGGCCCATTTTCATTGCTGAGCCTGGATTTTAAAATCGTCAGTAAGGTTTTGGCAAGAAGACTCTACTAGCATCTGCTGGGTTTGATCCATTTGGATCAACATGGTTTCATACCCACATGTAACATGTATAATAATCTCCGGAAACTATATAGGATTCTAGATGAGTCAAATGTAACCTTATTCCATGATGAAACAATCACCTCTGTCGACCTTGAATAGGCCTTCAACACTGTGAAATGGAATTATGTTGATGCAGTTATGGACAGAATGAAGCTGGGACTGGTTTGGATTAAATGGATTAGGGTATTGTACTCTAATCCAGTGACTCGGGTAAAAACCGGACGGTATATATCCCAACAATATTCTATATATCATGGAACACAAAAGGATTGCCTTCTTTCTCCCCTACTTTTTGCTATTGAACTTCTAACAGTGGTAAGCCAGAGGGTAGGAGGAGACCGGAGGCATACCATTATGGGACAATTTAATATCATGTATCAGCAGCGGGATATCAGCTTTAACACTAAGGGCCAGTTGTAGGTAGGCGAATACCGGTCGGTAACGGCCCAAAATCGGTAAAATCGTCCCTTACCGACCGGTAATTAGAAAACTGGATGTAGGTGTCTAAAAAGTACCGAATCGGAAAATATTAGTCGGTAAAATACCGATTCTGTATTTACCGATAACATATTTACCGAGTCGGTATTCCCCGACACCTTATTTACCGAGTCCTTATTTACCGAATCGGTAAATAAGAAATCGGAAAAAATGCCCATCGAGATGTAGGAAAGGAAAAAAATACCGATTTCACCAAAAATCGGTATTTAAGAGTCGGTAATTACCATGGACTGAAAGCAGGTGGTAACCAGGTGCACGCTATAAAAAGGGCCCAAAATGCAACACTGTTGGCAAAATGGCGGCACTCTATGTGATTGCGAGGAGGAGAAGGCTACAGGCTGCAGGTCAGAGGGTATGGCAAAGGGAGGAGCAGGTGTACAGGCAGAGGATCACTCTGTTCCAATTGACTGAGCCTGAGATACTCCAGAGGTACAGGCTGCACCCCAGGACCATCATGGACCTAATAAGGGACCTCCACCCATACCTGGATCATCCAACACCCAGGGCCCACGCCATCCCTCCCCATGTCCAGGTGCTGTGTAGCATACACCTGCTTGCCTCTGGGAGCTACCAGAGTGTCATAGCTGCAGTAGGAGGTGTATCCCAGAGCTGTCTGTCCCGTTTCTTCAGGAAATTCCTGGATGTCATGACTCACAGAATGGGACATTACATACAGTTCCCTGACACACCTGCGGAACTTGCCAAAACTAAAACAGACTTCTATGTACTGGCACACTTCCCGCATGTGATAGGCTGCATCGATGGCACCCACATTCCCCTATGCCCACCTGCAGCCACCGAACACATATACCGAAACCGTAAGATTACACACTCCATCAACGTGCAGGTGATATGCAATGCAGGGAACATCATCACAGACATAGTTGCCAAATTCCCTGGCAGCACGCATGACTCCTACATATTCCAGAACAGCGGAATATACACCAGGCTATTGAATGGAGATTTTGGAGATGGATATCTGCTAGGTAAAAAAGTTGTACACACCCTCAAGTAGACCTCATCTAAATGTGCAATGTGAATGTAACTCATGTACCTCTTGTTCACTCCCAGGTGACAGTGCATATGCCCTGCGTTCCTTTGTGCTGACACCGTACCTGAACCCAACCACCAGACCAGAAAGGCGATACAATGTGGCACACAGGTCCACCCGCAATGTAGTGGAGAGAACTTTTGGACTCCTGAAGAGCAGGTTCCGGTGCCTCCACAAAAGTGGAGGTGCGCGACAGTACACCCCCATCCTGTGTTGCAAAATAATAGTGACCTGTGCCATCTTGCATAATCTTGCTACCAAGGAAGGCACAGAGGTTGAGATGACCCATCATGAGGACATAGATGACGACCAAGAACGTACAGAGCCCCAGGCACCAGGACCAGCAGCACTAGATGGTAGAATGAGACGGACAGATATAACACAACGCTATTTCTAGGTAAAGTATGACACATACACAGGTTTACTACATGACATGTGTAGTTTAATCAGCACTACATCATCATTGTAACAACTGAAGAGGATCCATGAATGTACGTGAATGTCACTGGCTGCACCTTCTCAGTTCCAGTCACTGTGTGCAGTAGAGTCAATCTCCCACATAGGTCAGTGCTTGCGTCCTCGCACTACATTGCGGGATTTTGATGCCTGACCTTCCAATTCCCTGCTGGTGCCTGACTCAGCTTGGTTGTGCCTCCCGCTCCTGCGCACCTCCTGTACAGGTGTACTAGAGCCACTCCTGCTGGTTGACCCCTCAGTCTCCTCCACACCCGTGTCACCAGCATTGACTGTGTTGGAGTTCAGCATCTGCTCCACCGCAGAGGTCACTCTACCCATGCCCCGTGTTAAGTCTGTGCAGCAGTGCACTAATGCTTCCTGCATAGAAATTGAGCGTCTGCAGAGGAGAGCTGTATTGTTAGCAAACCTGTTCATGGCCTTAGTATGTTGGCGCATGTACTGATGTTCCTTGGCACGCTGGAGATGATCCCTGTCTAACTTGTCCGACAGGACTCCCAAGTATGTCGAAATGTCTGTGATCCCTTCTGCCATTTGCTCCAGGCTAGATGCCATTTGGCTTATGCCCTTGTCCATGTTGGACATTTTGGTGTTCATACAACGGACCTGCCTATGCATGGCTTGCATTGATTTGGCCTGCTGGCGCTGGACTTTTACCATTGTGCCCTCCAGGCCGCAGAAGACGCTCCCCCCTTCCTGGCCCTCCCCACCCTCACGTGCCCGCCTGCCAAGGACACTGGTGTGTGCAGCGCCTGCTGCTGGAATTGTTGGTCTTGGCCTGTCAGCCACTGTTGCACTATTTTGGGGCACACCTTCCTCAGCCTCTGATTCAGAGGTCTGCAGGATCCTATGCGCGGGCTCCGCATGCCTACTTTCCCCTCCCGGCAAGGACCCTCTGGACATTTGTATGGGTGTGTTTGTGAGCTCAGGTGATCCGAACAACAGAGGGGACAGTGGGACAGGTGTTGTGGCTCGGACAGGAGTTGATGGCTCCTGGGTGTGATCGTTTCCTCCTTCAACTGCACTCTCACAACTTTTCCTCTTTGCTTTATCCCCTTTCTTAGTTGCTGCTGCACTCTCCTCCCTCGGTGGAAGAGAACTGCGTGAGGACTCTCCTGTAGAAACAAATTGACATAGGGTCAATGTTGTTGTTCATGTGTGTGTGTCTCTCAATAAAATAGTCTGCACACCTTGCATCTCTGTTTACATGACTACGTCTACCATGATGCATTGCTGTCAGTGAGTATGAGCTCATCTGCAGTGTGATGAGTGTACACAGTGGGGTAGGGGTTGGGGTTGGTGGGGGTGGATGTGGGAACATGCCTCTTACCTTGTTTTTTGGTTGCTTTCGCTGTGCTATCCAGGTCTCCAATCCCATGGATGCATTCTGCCTCCATGGTGCTTTCCACTAGCTCCTCTATCGGTGTAAGTTTGGGTGCTTTGCTCCTGCCACCTTCAGTCAGACCAGCATCCTTTTTCTGCCCAGCAATCTTCTTCTTTGTCACAATTCGCAGGTCGTACCACCTCTTCTTGATGTCCTCTATATCCCGGTGGGTGACACCTATGGCATTGACCTTAGCTTGAATTGCTATCCAAGTGTTCCTTTTCACAGTCTCTGCAACATGCAGAGACTGCCTCCCAAAAATTTTTGGATAGTGGGCTACTATCTCTTCCACAGCCACCTGTAGTTCCTCTTGGCTGAACTTTGTCTTCCTTTTTCGCTCACAACCTTCCTTTTGGCCTTCCTGTACCTCCATTCTGTCACTCTGCTTGCCTCTGTATGCTGTGCTCCTCTCACCTCTGAAGATTTGTTTGTTCTGTTGGTTTCCACCTGCATGGGTGTGGCCACACCCAGGTGCTGGGGTGGGGTGCTTCACTCTCATTGGTTGGAATCACAGGGCCTTAGTTGTGGGGTGTGTAGGCTGTCCCTGATTGGTTGGCAGGCTCACATGGCGTTTTTCAAAATCCCGATTCGGTAAATACCGAATCGGTAAATACCGAGTCGGTTTTTTCCGCCTCGGATTTCTCCGATTCGGTGACTCCCATTCATTCCTATGGGCCATGTGGCCCATAGGGGTGCATGCCTATCACCGACTCGGTATTTACCGATTCTGATTTTTCTGAATCGGTGGTTGCCGATTTGGGTTTCCGACTCAGACCGAGTCGGTATCTTTTACCGATTTTTTACCTACATACCATTTACCGATTCAGGAATATCGATTCGGTAGGAGTCGGTATTTATGAATCGGTAAATGGCATTTACCTACATCTGGCCCTAACTATGCCCCTTTTAGCTGAGTTTTGAAGTGTTTCTGGTCTTAAGCTAAATACTACTAAGTCTTATATCTTCTTCGTTAGCTGGGATGGGCAGGAAATGGACCTAGCTGGAATCTACATACAGTCGGCCCCCATACCTTTAAATCTATCATTGACTGATGGACCTGAGAGATGGTAGTATGGGAGTCATATTATGGGAATTGAAAGGATCAGTGACATTTTAGCACTTCCCCAGCATGCCATGTATGGCAAGAACCACTCTTGCCAAGATGGTGGCCCTGCTCAGGCTGCAATACTTCTTATACACCTGCCAGTTTGTGACCTTATCAAGTAGTTTTGATAGTTAGACTCTCTCCTTCGACCACTAGTATTGAACAGAGGGAGACAGAGGGTTACGTTGGAGATGACTAAACAAAATTTGGGATGGGGTCCTTGGTGTTCCTAACTTAGAGTTATATTACTTGGCAGCTCAACCACAGTGCATAGCAAGGTACATTGATGGTGTGAACTTTGAGGAACTGAGGGTACCGGTGTAAGAACCAAACTAGAGTACAATAATTTCAGGTCTAATGAGAAAATCCACCAAACCCCCTAGAACCAGCTCATTGTTTACAGTACCATTGAAGTTTTGGAAAACAATGCGTTGCAAGGACCTCTGGTCTGGACAGCCACTGCATACTTCAGCTTTGCCCCGATTGGCCTCCCATGCGCAGAGCCCCCTGTTTTTTCACTGCAGAGTAATTATTGCATTGGACGGAGGTGGGGATATTCACGGTAGGAGAATGTTACGCTAGTGGAGAAATGATCTATTTGGATACATTTATGGATAAAAATGACTTGGACCCTGGTGAAGTTTTGAACTAGGGTGCACTGAGACGAACTTATAAGAGACTATGGGGCACAAGACTAGCCAAACTGCCTTAAGATGCATTACTTTAGCACTCATGATGGTTGGGGAGAGAAGGCACAGTTTACATGTCTCAATACAGCAGCACTGAACTGAATATTTAGGAGGGGTCTAGGCTAACCTAGAGAAAGATGGAACTAGTGTAGGACACGGGTAAAGGACAAAGCATGGGAGATAATTAAGCACATACCTATAAAGTGTCAAGAAAGACTAGGCTGAAGTACATACAATTAAACTTGTTACACTAGTCATACCTCTTCTTCATTGAAATTGGTCTGAAAAAAACAAAGGGAACCTTAGTCCTTGTGCCCGATGCCGTTCTCTATATGCAAAGTACTTCCACATGATGCGGTTCTGTATTGAAACTAGGGAATACCAGGCTCAAATAAGATAGCATTTAAGTGGGCCTCTTGATAGAGTGATTAAATGTAGGTCAGCCTTTTGTTTATTAGGTTGATTCCTTTGTCCTAACACTAAAAAGAGCATAATAGTCTATTAGACTTATTTATTTATTTATTTATTTATTTATTTATTTATTTTGTGTACTTGTATAGCGCAGTCCTGTCGCCCCAAGGGCATCCTGGCGCTTGAGACTTGATACTCACATTGGCCAAATGACTGGTGGCAGTCACATGGAAAACTAATCACAAACATTTTCTACTGGAAAAGGGATGTTGAAGTTTGTGCTAGGGCAGAGGAAGAGGCATAGAGGAGAGAGAGAGAAGGCATGTGGGATGTGTAGGCACCATTGTAAGATTTGCGGTGTGAAGTGTTGCAGAATTTTGTTGTTGAATGCAGGCCTATTCAAGGACAACTACAGGAAGATACAGAAGTAGATAGGTTGCATAGCAGAGCCTGATGGGTGCCTTTGTAATATAATATTTATTTGCATTGGCAAAGTGGTGCCCAAGTTTCAGGAACAGACTGATAGGGCTCATGGTTTACTACCAGTTAGGCAGCTAAGTTACACCATAATCAATAGGTCCAGTGAAAAAATATTCATTGACTGACTTTTTATTGTTTGTGTTTATACATTATACTTTAGCCTTCTGAAGACATGCACTTAATACCCACAAACAAACATATTTACATATATTTAACAGCATGTTTGTTCACAAGTGGTATGTAAAGTGAGATGTAAACCGAAAACAATAATGAAAAGAGATTTAATTTTTTTTAAATAATTTGAGGCCAGAAGTATGTAAAATCAAATTTGAGTATCCTTAATAGCGAATTTTACAGATTTGCTATTAAGGACTCGCAAAATTGAATGTAGGTAGGAATCGCAAAAATATTAGCGAATCCTAAATATTCCTTAATAACGAATCGCTAATTGAGATTCGCTATTAAGGAATACCTACCCGTTCATTCCTATGGGTTTGGAGGCCCATAAAAATGAATGGGAAGATACTATCCATTTGCGATTCACTATGACGCTATTTCAAGGGTGCTAGGGTGTGAGAAAGACACCCTGTTGCACCTCTGAAATGTGCATGTGTGCACATGTGGCATACATACATGCCCTAATGGCATGAATGTGTGCCACATGGCACTTTAAAAAAAGCAAAACAGTGCTTTTTTAAAGGAAATCGCTAATTACCACCAACTTGTAGTTGGTGGTAATTAGCGATTCCTTAAGTCTAAAGTGCACTTTCTTTTGTGCTGCTTACATTGCATTTAAGGAATCGCAATTACCAACTCCTTAATGCAAGAGCAAATTAAGGAATTGCAATTTTGCGATTTCTTATTTTGCTAGTAGGTTTAAACTCACCTACATTGCTCGCAGCCAAATAGCGATCACAAAAGCTGAAATTCTGCTAATTTCAGCGTTAGTGCTCGCTATTTGGCCCTTGGGTCCTTGAATTGATATATCTTGCTTCATAACGAATTTTACAATACAGCATGTCAGTTCTGCGCTGCGCTCGTCTGCTGCGCTTCCGGGGGGGCAATGCAATTTGAAGTAAAACCCCACCCCCAGCTAGAACGCAGCGCGCATCACCGTCGGGGTCCAGGTCCTCACCAAAGATGGCGCCTGCCCTCCACAACAAGCGGCACGTCAGCCGTGATGGACCGGGGCAGGGAGGCACACCTTGCTGGAGGAACGGGTATTAAATCTCCCGCAGTCTGGCCCAAAATAAAATCAGGTAAGGAGAGTGATGGAAATGGTATTAACAATTATCGGGCGGGAAGCGCGATTAAAAGGTTATGTTGCAAAAAAAGGGAACGGGTAGCAAAAGAGCTCCACACAGTGTAACTAGCTCGCAGTCTGCCCCCAGCGCTCAGCGGACCTTAGGGAATGCTGCCACCACACCTTCGAGCACCGCGAGACGCCCATCGCCAGTGGCCAATTTGAAGTAAAACCCCACCCCCGGCTAGAACGCAGCGCGCGTCACCGCCGGGGTCCAGGTCCTCACCAAAGATGGCGCCTGCCCTCCACAACAAGCGGCATGTCAGCCGTGATGGACCGGGGCAGGGAGGCACACCTTGCTGGAGGAACGGGTATTAAATCACCCGCAGTCTGGCCCAAAATAAAATCAGGTAAGGAGATTGAGGGAAATGGTATTTAAAATTATCGGGCTGGAAACGTGATTAAAAGGTTATGTAGCAAAAAAGGGAACGGGTAGCAGAAGAGCTCCACACAGTGTCACTAGCTCGCAGTCTGCCCCCAGCGCTTAGCGGACCTTCGGAAATGCTGCCACCACACCTTCGAGCACCTTGTTGTCGTATCTGACAATGTAGGCCAAAGGCTCAAGTCAGTGCTCAAGAGGGAGGGCCTAAGGGAAGATCCCTGAGGGACACCCCAGATGATGTCCTTAGGTTTGGAGGTGAATGAAGTTAGGTAGAACCTCTGCGTTCTTCTGCTGAGGAAGGAGGCAATTCGCCTGAGGGCATTTCCTTGGATACCAATGTGATACAGTCTTGTTATCAGTGGTGATGACATACGGTGTCAAAGGCTGCTGAGAGGTTGAATAGGATCAGAGCCGCTGTTTATCCCTGGCTGAAGAGGTCTCTGAAGTCATCAGTGGCTGCGATAGAGGCAGTGTTGGTACCGTTGTTGGTGTGTAATCCAGATTGGGAAGTGTCTGGGAGAAGGATCTGCTCGAGATATTTTGTGAGTAGGAAGTTGATGGCTTTTCCCAGGACTTTGGTGGTGCAAGGGAGAAGGGAGATGAGGCTGTAGTTTTCAAGTTCACTCGGGTCGGCAGATGGTTTCTTGAGGAGTGGTTTGATTTCTGCATGTTTACAGTCTTCGGGAAAGGTGGCCGTGACAAGGGAGGAGCTGAAGAGGGTAATGAGTTCACTGCTGATTCTGCAGCTTCCAAGTTTGGAAATGTGGTGAGGGAAGGGGTCCAATGGGGGTTCCTGAGTGAACGGAGTTCATGATAGTGGTGGTGTCTTGGGAAATGAACTGGCCCCATGAGTTAAGTCAGTGGTCCATTTTGATTTTGGTGAGTGTGTGAAGGAGATCTGAGGACTTGGGCTAGGGTTCAAAGCTCTTATAGATGGTAGTGATCTTGTCATAGAGAAAGTTGTCAAGTCTGTCATATAGCTTCTGAGAGGGGGTGATGTTGTTTTATGTGACTGTGGGGTTGATGAACTCTGCCATTGTTGAAGAGCTCTTTGCTGCTGTTGGAACTGGCCTTGATGTGGTTGGCTAGGGCTTTCCTCTTGGTCTTTCTCAGTAACCAGTGGTAGATGATGAGGGAGGTCTTGAAGGAGGTCCTGTCTTGGGTGTCCTTGCTTCTGAGTCATTTCTCCAGTTAATTTCCTGTTCTCAGCTCCTTGGTGTACCATCTTGCCTGTTTGTGGAACTTCTGTGTCTGCTGGTCTTGATGGCAGCAATGATATCATTGCTTCATTATAGAGGCCCATTTTCATTGCTGAGCCTGGATTTTAAAATCGTCAGTAAGGTTTTGGCAAGAAGACTCTACTAGCATCTGCTGGGTTTGATCCATCTGGATCAACATGGTTTCATACCCACATGTAACATGTATAATAATCTCCGGAAACTATGAAGGATTCTAGATGAGTCAAATGTAACCTTATTCCATGATGAAACAATCACCTCTGTCGACCTTGAATAGGCCTTCAACACTGTGAAATGGAATTATGTTGATGCAGTTATGGACAGAATGAAGCTGGGACTGGTTTGTATTAAATGGATTAGGGTATTGTACTCTAATCCAGTGACTCGGGTAAAAACCGGACGGTATATATCCCAACAATATTCTATATATCATGGAACACAAAAGGATTGCCTTCTTTCTCCCCTACTTTTTGCTATTGAACTTCTAACGGTGGTAAGCCAGAGGGTAGGAGGAGACCGGAGGCATACCATTATGGGACGATTTAATATCATATATCAGCAGCGGGATATCAGCTTTAACACTAACTATGCCCCTTTTAGCTGAGTTTTGAAGTGCTTCTGGTCTTAAGCTAAATACTTCTAAGTCTTATATCTTCTTCGTTAGCTGGGATGGGCAGGAAATGGACCTAGCTGGAATCTACATACAGTCGGCCCCCATACCTTTAAATCTATCATTGACTGATGGACCTGAGAGATGGTAGTTTGGGAGTCATATTATGGGAATTGAAAGGATCAGTGACATTTAAGCACTTCCCCAGCATGCCATGTATGGCAAGAACCACTCTTGCCAAGATGGTGGCCCTGCTCAGGCTGCAATACTTCTGATACACCTGCCAGTTTGTGACCTTATCAAGTAGTTTTGATAGTTAGACTCTCTCCTTCGACCACTAGTATTGAACAGAGGGAGACAGAGGGTTACGTTGGAGATGATTAAACAAAATTTGGGATGGGGTCCTTGGTGTTCCTAACTTAGAGTTATATTACCTTGCAGCTCAACCACAGTGCATAGCAAGGTACATTGATGGTGTGAACTTTGAGGAACTGAGGGTACTGGTGTAAGAACCAAACTAGAGTACAATAATTTCAGGTCTAATGAGAAAATCCACCAAATCCCCTAGAACCAGCTCATTGTTTACAGTACCATTGAAGTTTTGGAAAACAATGCGTTGCAAGGACCTCTGGTCTGGACAGCCACTGCATACTTCAGCTTTGCCCCGATTGGCCTCCCATGCGCAGAGCCCCCTGTTTTTTCACTGCAGAGTAATTATTGCATTGGACGGAGGTGGGGATATTCACGGTAGGAGAATGTTACGCTAGTGGATAAATGATCTATTTGGATACATTTATGGATATAAATGACTTGGACCCTGGTGAAGTTTTGAACTAGGGTGCACTGAGACGAACTTATAAGAGACTATGGGGCACAAGACTAGCCACGGTAGGAGAACTGCCTTAAGATGCATTACTTTATCACTCATGATGGTTGGGGAGAGAAGGCACAGTTTACATGTCTCAATACAGCAGAACTGAACTGAATATTTAGGAGGGGTCTAGGCTAACCTAGAGAAAGATGGAACTAGTGTAGGGCACGGCTAAAGGACAAAGCATGGGAGATAATTAAGCACATACCTAGAAAGTATCAAGAAAGACTAGGCTGAAGTACATACAATTAAACTTGTTACACTAGTCATACCTCTTCTTCATTGAAATTGGTCTGAAAAAAACGAAGGGAACCTTAGTCCTTGTGCCCGATGCCGTTCTCTATATGAAAAGTACTTCCACATGATGCGGTTCTGTATTGAAACTAGGGAATACCAGGCTCAAATAAGATAGCATTTAAGTGGGCCTCTTGATAGAGTGATTAAATGTAGGTCAGCCTTTTGTTTATTAGGTTGATTCCTTTGTCCTAACACTAAAAAGAGCATAATAGTCTATTAGACTTATTTATTTATTTATTTATTTATTTATTTATGAATTTTGTGTACTTGTATAGCGCAGTCCTGTCGCCCCAAGGGCATCCTGGCGCTTGAGACTTGATACTCACATTGGCCAAATGACTGGTGGCAGTCACGTGGAAAACTAATCACAAACATTTTCTACTGGAAAAGGGATGTTGAAGTTTGTGCTAGGGCAGAGGAAGAGGCATAGAGGAGAGAGAGAGAAGGCATGTGGGATGTGTAGGCACCATTGTAAGATTTGCGGTGTGAAGTGTTGCAGAATGTTGTTGTTGAATGCAGGCCTATTCAAGGACAACTACAGGAAGATACAGAAGTAGATAGGTTGCATAGCAGAGCCTGATGGGTGCCTTTGTAATATAATATTTATTTGCATTGGCAAAGTGGTGCCCAAGTTTCAGGAACAGACTGATAGGGCTCATAGTTTACTACCAGTTAGGCAGCTAAGTTACACCATAATCAATAGGTCCAGTGAAAAAATATTCATTGACTGACTTTTTATTGTTTGTGTTTATACATTATACTGTAGCCTTCTGAAGACATGCACTTAATACCCACAAACAAACATGTTTACATATATTTAACAGCATGTTTGTTCACAAGTGGTATGTAAAGTGAGATGTAAACCGAAAACAATAATGAAAAGAGATTTAATTTTTTTTAAATAATTTGAGGCCAGATGTATGTAAAATAAAATTTGAGTATCCTTAATAGTGAATTTTACAGATTTGCTATTAAGGACTCGCAAAATTGAATGTAGGTAGGAATTGCAAAAATATTAGCGAATCCTTAATATTGCTTAATAACGAATCGCTAATTGAGATTCGCTATTAAGGAATACCTACCCGTTCATTCCTATGGGTTTGGAGGCCCATAAAAATGAATGGGAAGATACTATCCATTTGCGATTCACTATGACGCTATTTCAAGGGTGCTAGGGTGTGAGAAAGACACCCTGTTGCACCTCTGAAATGTGCATGTGTGCACATGTGGCATACATACATGCCCTAAGGGCATGAATGTGTGCCACATGGCACTTTAAAAAAAGCAAAACAGTGTTTTTTTAAAGGAAATCGCTAATTACCACCAACTTGTAGTTGGTGGTAATTAGCGATTCCTTAAGTCTAAAGTGCACTTTCTTTTGTGCTACTTACATTGCATTTAAGGAATCGCAATTACCAATTCCTTAAATGCAAGAGCAAATTAAGGAATTGCAATTTTGCGATTTCTTATTTTGCTAGTAGGTTTAAACTCACCTACATTACTCGCAGCCAAATAGCGATCACAAAAGCTGAAATTCTGCTAATTTCAGCGTTAGTGCTCGCTATTTGGCCCTTGGGTCCTTGAATTGATATATCTTGCTTGATAACGAATTTTACAATACAGCATGTCAGTTCTTTGAAAATACGTGCTTCCCTGGAAGACAAATGTATATATAGATCTACATGATAGGATGTTTAAATGTAAATTGTGACAAGCAGGTGTTCTGTGTTTAAAAGAAGTCACCCTTTGACAGTCTTTCAAATGCAGAGAGAAACAGACACCTTACCCATTCTCCTGCTAAACCTTTGCAGGTTAGTTTGTTGTTGCACCACCCCCCACCTCTAATTATAGCACCACTGAAACTCTGTGGGTGTCCCGGAGCACAGTACTTTTATCTTCTTCCTTTGCTATACCCAATGGCCTCCTCTTAAAGTCTATGGCATGCCTTACAAGGGTAAGGACTGTCCCTGGGCACTCTCGATGGCACAAAAAAGTGCTTTGTGTAATGTAGACTCAGTACTTCAGAGGTAATTTGCTGTAATGGTAATCTTTATTCAAATTCCAATATTAGTTGTAGTAAGCTTATAGCGTTTTGATCATATTGCATCATATGATGAAGTCCAATTGATTGGCATGCTTACTATTCCAAAATTCTAACAATGATGAATTTCACAAATAATTTTTTGGGGTAATCCCCGATGCATTTCGTGCAACACTGCACTTCTTCAGGGGGAATCTATAAGAAAATGAAAACAATATGTGGAATGCGAAAATGCAGGAGCCTGAAAAACTAAGAACTGTAATGAGGTGAGTGAAGTGAATAAAACTGGGTAGGACGACAGTGAAAAGCGACGTGCTTGATAACTGTTACCGTATGAGAGAATTCAAAACCAATATGCGCAGGAAAATGAAAGGCGAAAGGGAAACCAACCACCGTGGTTGTATGTGAAACGAATCGTGACTATGAAAGCACAAGAGTGATTAGGTGAACAGGTAACGTATAGTCCGGTAGATAGAAAGAGGAACAGGCTATTTACTCGAAGTTGCGTGAATGATTAAAACGAAAAAAAGATTGTGCATGAAGAACCAAGCGATCTTGTGAATATTAGTCGGGGCGGAATAAAAACAAAAGTATTAGTGACTTACCAACCAAAGGTACAAGGAGTAGTTAGATATTCTACTAGTGATGTTCGGTCCGTGTGTGCGAGACCCGGAAGACGCCGAGCATGCGCAAGTGTGCTCTAATGAAGACAGAAAGAGAATGTGCATAGAAAGCGGACTATGTGGTAACGCGACTGGTGTGGAGTGTGAATCGGGTGCAGAAAAATGAAACATAGGGAAACTCTAAGACGAAAAGATAACAACTAAGAGACAAGAAACATTATAGTACGTGATAACGGAGAATAGGGGAGAAAAGACCAGGGCAGGACAAAAGGTGCGGAGAGTGAAGAGATACAACAACAAAAAAAGGGGGCAAGAATAAATGAATTTACTGAAAGAATGAAGATGCTGGAAAGGAATTAACAGGAAAAGTAGAATGTGGGGGAGCGGGGAAAGTGTGAGATAATAAAGAACAGCCTATGTAGGGGTACGGAAAGTACAGAAAGAGGGTCAAATGTACGACGGCAAAGGCTGTTACAGTGGGGTATAACTGGAGAGAGACAATCACTGAAGAGCTATAGTCGATAAAAGAGAGATCAAACAGGTACATCAACGAATATTATAAGTGGCAACTATATTCAAGTCTGTCATTGAGCCCCTTGGGATGCAGGGACTGAAGGTGATAAATCCAATAAAGTTCACGTTGAAGTAAATTTTTGTTATTGTCCTTATGGCTCTGTTTCTCCACACATTCAAGTACTAGGAAACGTATTTGGCTAGGATTGTGTGAATTATGAACAAAATGAGCCGCTACACAAGATTTCAAATTTTTTGTGCGAATGTTACTGCGATGTTCAGTCAATCTTGTTTTGATTTTGCGTTCTGTTTTACCAACATATGGGAGGCCACAGGGGCACCTCAACATATATATAACATTCATGGAGTCGCAGGTGGCATTGACTCGTAAAGGTATCGGTGTTCCCTGGGTTGGATGGGATAGTGAGTTCCCTGGAATAATACTATTACAGTGTCCGCAATTGTGGCATGATACCGTGCCTCTGAAAACTCTATGCTCGGTATTTTGCGGCTGTTTTAGTAAGGTTTGAATGTTCTTAGATCGCTGGTAAGCAAAGATAGGTGGTTTTTTAAACACTTTGTTAAAATCTGTTTCAAGTTGAAGCAATGGCCAGTGTTTACGAATTGACTCTTTGATTTGTTTCGATTGTGTTGAAAATTTAGATACAAAAACAGAACGTGTGTCTTTTTCTGCAATCTTCTCTTTTGGTTTTAGAAGGTCTTGTCTTTGTTTTTGTGATACTCTTTCTTCTGCAGTTTGGGTAAGCTCTTTAGGATATCCACGTTGGTGAAATTTCTTGGTGATAGTGGCACTGTTCTGAGTAAACAAATCAGTGGTAGATGCAATCCTTTTGGCACGAAGAAGTTGTGAGTAAGGTAAATGACGTTTTAGACTTGGTTGGTGGAAGCTGTGGTAGTGCAAATAGTTGTTACGGTCAGTGTCCTTTGTATATATTGATGTGATGAATTGATTGTCTGATAGCGTTATTTGTACATCCAAGAAGGGTATGGTTGTGGTATTGCAGTTGTGTGTAAATTGGATACGGTCATCCACTTGGTTGAGAGAATCAATGGCATTGATTAATTGAGTTTCATTCCCTTTCCAAACGATGAAAATATCATCAATGTATTGGTAATAAGTACATAGGAATGGTTGCCAATCCGGGTGATGCAAAATGTTTTGATTCTCAAAAAAGTACATAAACAAATTTGCGTACGCTGGAGCCGCACAATTGCCCATGGCGACTCCAGATAACTGAAGGTAATACTCATTTTTGGGAGACTTGAAGTAGCTGTGATGGAGAGTAAACTGCATCAGTTCAAGAATAAAGATCTGTAGTTCTGTGGGTTTGTCAGTCTGTACCAAGGCAGATTCCAGAGCTTCTAATCCCATGTTATGGGGGATTGATGTGTATAAGGAATTTACATCGATGGTGCATAGAATGACTGGTTGATCTGATGGAAGGTTGATATTGTGAAGCTTGGTTAAGAAATCAGTAGTGTCTTGAATAAATGTCGACATATTTTTGACGCAAGTTTGTAGATGTTTGTCAATATATCTGCCGGTAGGTTCGTGAATAGAATCACAGGTACTGACAATGGGTCGAAAAGGAGGTTTGGTGGCATGTTTGTGGATTTTAGGTACTAAGTAAATGTATGGTACCTGTGGGTAATCTTTGATTAGATATTTTTTGTCTCTTTCTGTGATGGTGTTAGTGGAAACAGCAGTATTGATGATGGTAACAAGTGTTTCTTTGAAGTCATTGGTTGGGTCGGAATTCAAACACATATACAGGTCTGGGTTGTTGAGGTGATCATCCAAATTTTGCATGTAGTAGCTGGTGTCTAAAGCTACAAGTGCCCCACCTTTATCCGCTTTACAGATTTTAAGATCTGTATTAGAAGAAAGTTGCCGTAAAGCTTGAAATTCACAAGTTGTTAAATTAGAACGAGGTTTTTGGGGATTTCTGAAGATGGTATGTAGATCCGGTTGAACAGCAATTTCAAACATATCCAGAATTTTGTGACTGATAGGTGGTATGAAAGTGCTTTTGGGTCTTAGGTCCATAAGTGTTCCTGGTTCTTGAGAGCTTTGAGAAGGGCAAATATTGGTAAAAAAATGTCTTAAACGTAAAGTTCTCATGAATTTGTAGAAGGAAATTGTAGCATCCAATTCAGTAGTGAAGTACGTAGGTACAAAATTCATACCTTTTTGGAGAACTTGTTCTTGAGTGTTAGTTAATGGAGTTTTAGAGATGTTAATTACTAAATTCTGTGACTCCTGGTCGATTTCGCAGGTGGTGGCAAGTCGGTGGGTCCGGCGGGACCTCCTGGGTCTAAGGTTGGAACTTGGCCTGTCTCTAAAAAAGACTCAGATGGTGTAGTGATGTTTAAATTTGGTGTCTGGTCGCTCGATGTTCTTGAGGTTGATGGATGTTCAGATCTGTTGGTGCCAGCGGGGGGAGGTTGTGGTCTTGGTGGCCCTCTGGTAAATCCTTTGCGTGATGTATCTTCTGACAAGGATGTGTCACCGTCAGTTGATCTGTTGTTCTGAGTGCGATTCTGTCTTCTAGCGGCATATATTTCAGCCCAATTGTATACTTCATCCAGTTTATAGTCAACTGTATCTCGTTTAAATTTTCTTAACTTCCTCTCATTGATTTCTTTAACATATTTGTCCAATTGCTTATTGATGTCTTCAAGAGATGTTGCAAGTTCTTCAGGTGTAAGTTTTGTGCTTAGATCATGTTTGAGTTGGTTGACTTCATTCTCAAGTTCTTCTAGTAATTTAGATAGTTCTTCAACTATCAAGAGTATTAAGTCTAAGGAACACTTATTTAATATACCGAACCACTTTTCGGTGAATCTAGGATTGTTTTTACACAATGTGGATTTCAAAGGTATTCGCAGGCCTCTGGGAATGCGTTGTACGCGATGGTATCTGATAAGCGTTGAGGCGTGTAGTCTTTGATTAATCTCTCTTTTAGCGGTGTATAATAATTGACGAATGTTGGCTTGAGCTGAACCGGTACTGGAAGAGATATATTCAGGCTCCTGGTAAATTCATTTATTCTTGCCCCCTTTTTTTGTTGTTGTATCTCTTCACTCTCCGCACCTTTTGTCCTGCCCTGGTCTTTTCTCCCCTATTCTCCGTTATCACGTACTATAATGTGTTTTGTCTCTTAGTTGTTATCTTTTCGTCTTAGAGTTTCCCTATGTTTCATTTTTCTGCACCCGATTCACACTCCACACCAGTCGCGTTACCACATAGTCCGCTTTCTATGCACATTCTCTTTCTGTCTTCATTAGAGCACACTTGCACATGCTCGGCGTCTTCCGGGTCTCGCACACACGGACCGAACATCACTAGTAGAATATCTAACTACTCCTTGTACCTTTGGTTGGTAAGTCACTAATACTTTTGTTTTTATTCGCCCCGACTAATATTCACAAGATCGCTTGGTTCTTCATGCACAATCTTTTTTTCGTTTTAATCATTCACGCAACTTCGAGTAAATAGCCTGTTCCTCTTTCTATCTACCGGACTATACCTTACCTGTTCACCTAATCACTCTTGTGCTTTCATAGTCACGATTCGTTTCACATACAACCACGGTGGTTGGTTTCCCTTTCGCCTTTCATTTTCCTGCGCATATTGGTTTTGAATTCTCTCATACGGTAACGGTTATCAAGCACGTCGCTTTTCACTGTCGTCCTACCCAGTTTTATTCACTTCACTCACCTCATTACAGTTCTTAGTTTTTCAGGCTCCTGCATTTTCGCATTCCACATATTGTTTTCATTTTCTTATAGATTCCCCCTGAAGAAGTGCAGTGTTGCACGAAATGCATCGGGGATTACCCAAAAATTTTTTGGGGTGAAATTCATCATTGTTAGAATTTTGGAATAGTAAGCATGCCAATCAATTGAACTTCATCATATGATGCAATATGATGAAAACGCTATAAGCTTACTACAACTAATATTGGAATTTGAATAAAGATTACCATTACAGCAAATTACCTCTGAAGTACTGAGTCTACATTACACAAAGCACTTTTTTGTGCCATCGAGAGTGCCCAGGGACAGTCCTTACCCTTGTAAGGCATGCCATATCCTTTAATTCATTGCACCTTGTGGACCCAGAAGGTGATCTCCCTGAGCACCTAAAACAATTGGTATATATATTTTTGGACATACGTGATACACCCATCTTATTTCACCCTAGGAGTGCAGCGGGTCCTATGTACGTTTCTATTCTCCTCTTAAAGTCAGCAGTTGGGTATGTCAGAGGAGGCCCTGGGAGATTACTTTGTTGTCCCCTCAACCCCCCACCTTGTCTCCTGTGTACCCCCACTCCAAATTCTGGGGGGATAAATCCCCCACGTCCCTGACACTTCCAACATCTATGCTGCCATCTGACTGGGGGTACAGGAAGAGAGGGGGGAAGGCCTGATTGGGATTCATTACTGTCCTGTTCTCAGATTGATTTACCCAGGTCCCTTCCTGGCCTGTTCTCTGCATCTGGAGAGCTCCAGCCATCAGATGACTTATGTCTCTATGCAGGCCACTCATCACCTCAGCAAAGCAGTTTGGCTAACCCTGTTAAGGCTGGCCAATTAGGAGACGTTGCCATAAGGCTGAGTTTTGGCTCACAGAAATTAAAGTCCAGTGGTAAGTGGTAGTATTTACCATTACCAATCTTTTAAGTTCTTGAAATCTTTTTTCAGCTTACTCCTATCAATAGTTACACTGCATTACAGTATCCGCATGTTTGCCTATGGAGTTAAAATGCTACAATGGGGAAAACAAAATATGCAGTTTTTCCCTCACCAGGGCATATAAACATATTTTATAATGCCCCTGCTTATAGTTACCTAGGGAATACCTTGGGAGCGACCTATATGTAAACTGCTAGTGAATTACAGGGGTCTGCCATTGCCAACTGTAATTATACCTAATTATCACAAACATTGTCAATCAGCGCTCTTGCCCTGGGCCTGTTAGCAGAGCCCAGGGCACAGTCAGAGTCAGTTACTACTAGTATCAGTCAACATATGGGGGTCATCAGGGCAAAAAGATGAATTTTCCCCACATTACGAATGTTCTTCCTGGGCTGGGTAAGAGGGAGGTGGGGCGCACTTACATTTGTATAGGCTTTGTCCTGAACTCACACAAAGGGCTAGTTTACTCCCCACTGTATGTCCGGAGCCAGGGCTGAGTTAAAAGGGAGTGTTTTGCAATTCTAAGGTTTCTTGTGAAGTTATCTCCACATCAAAGACATTTTGAGTCTATGTACAGGGGCTTTGACCCCATGTTTTTATGCTGCTAGGAAGAACCACCATTGAACTTACTTGCTTGCTGTGCTGACCTGCGGCCTGCTGGGCTACATGAAGGACTGCCACTTTGCTTCAAGGACCCTAATGTGGTGACCTGCTGCTCGGTCCCTGCTCTCATGCTCTCCAATTGTTCTCCAGAGATTGTGTGGTGTGCACCCTCCTGTTTTGCTAATAGTGCTTCTTCCAGCATGTGGTAGCTGTGCTGGAGTGCCCCTTCATCCTCTTGCCAGTGCATGGATAGTGTTTCATACTTTCCCCGCATACTGCATGTGGGGAGAGCTTGAGGTGAGAGGGGATGGGGAGAGCCATTCACTTTCATTTGTCAGATGCAGCACATAGTGAGCACTGCTTTTTATGTCCTCTCACCAATAAGCAGCGTTTGCTGAGCATGCCGCTCTATGTAGGCCTAGAAGGCGGGCCCAATATAGGGTGTGGTGAGCGCTGCAGCTTTGCTTCTTCAGAGAGTAATGATTGGGCTGCCCATCACCAGCAGCACTGCGAGAACCCACTACATGGGGCCCTGACAGCCAGACCAGAATGCTGGATGCTGCATCACATGTAGAGAAGCCCCTCAGTCCGTCCACCACACCTCGACCTGCTAGCTGAGTTACACTGGTGGAAACCTTTTACCGGCATTTCTGAAACAGAATTCCTACTGGAGTCTTCCCTACCACTTTGTGGGAGTGCCCCTGACTGGGGACATACCCACCAGGGTGGCTCTGCCCCGACAAGTAGTGCTGGTGCGAGCAAGGGCCTGGGATACCAGAAAGTCATCCAGTGCTCCTTCGCGGGTGGCTCTAGAGAATCATCCGAAATCCCCAGTGAGCCCCTGAGTTATTGTCTGTGACAGCTGCCACAGGCGCTTGAGGGCAGTTGGTTTCGTTTTATGAAAGGAAAGTAAGGGACTAAGCCAGATCCTTTGCACACCCCATACGCTTTTGCCTTATGCTATTGGCTGACCTTAGGGTAGTTTGTGATATGTATTATGATTCATGTGTGATTACTCTGCTTCATTTCTTACACTCATGTTAGGAGGTATATCATGTTGATTCTTGCATTACCAGGATATGGGTACCATCTCAGTTAGTTCATTGTATGCACAGTGTTTATAATTCATGTGGTTTTGGTCCATGTCTTGTGCACAATATACTCTATATAAATATACTTTTGTAAATATTGTGAGGAGTTACTTTTGTGATGCATTCATTGTGTCACTGGTGTGAGTGTGTTGCACAAAAGCTTTAAAAATTGCCTCTGGGTATAGGACGTCTGGTCTCAAGCAGCGATGCAGACTCCAACACCTGAAACCATGATGCTGACAGCATAACTGGCCTACAGTGGCTACCACCATACACTACAATGGCAATGACAGTCTTTATAAAGGTAAACCCTGTGTAATGCATCAATTGCAGAAAGCTGATTTACTGCCTCGCTTCGGTCTCCTGATTCAGAACAAGGAGAGGCAGGTAGCTGGGAAAAGGCAGCCCAGATTTAAATACGTTGATTTGGTTGTTCAATGCATAATCCTAGCTTCCCATTCTTCTTCCTGGCCACAATCAAAGGAGAAAGCCACTCCATGATTTCTTCAGGATCAATGATGGCTTTTTTTCACATTCCCAATTCCCTAGCTACTTCATCCCTAACACTCAATGGAATGTTCCTTACTTTATGGCTAACAGGTATTGCTCCATCCTTCAAAACTATTTTGTGCACAAATTTCTTTAGCTTTCCCACTTGGCCAGAAAACACTTCCGGAAAATTACTTTTCAATTTACTTACAAGATTCTCCTCTGATTCTTCCAGCAAAAACACCTGATCTACACTATTGGGATTCAACACTATAATCAAGGTGTTTTATCCATCCACCTTACAACGGAGGGGCTCTACTTAGCCACATACAACTTACTCATACTTTTTCTGCCCTTAAATACAAAGGGTAATAAGCTATAACCTAACATTGGATATTTCGACCCTGTAAACGTGACCAGATAAATGTCAGTGTCCTCCAAGTGTTTACCTAGCATGTCAGTAAAATTGTCCTCTTAATCCTATCATTAATTATTGTGTATGGAGAGCCTGAATTTGTAATGATCGCAATCTTTGCAGCACCAATAGTAATTTGACACATAGGATTGATTTTAGACATCATATATGGGTTAAGAATAAGACAATCTATGCATAACACCGCTTCAATTTCATTCCCCTAATCAACCCTGACTGTTTGGACTGTGACTTTCAGTGACCAGTTTTTCACTCTGGGCCTGATTACAACTTTAGCGGTGCTGCGCCAGATCCACCCCGCCGCCAGCCTGTAAAAACCATAGTCAGACTGACCGCCAGATTAGAAGTTTCCTCCTGCCTGGCGGACTTTGTTTTTGATGTTCACACAGCAGTGCCCTGGAAATAGGCCCCACAATTGGAACTGCAAAACATTTTCTGCATGACATGGACTGAAAAGTCCATGCCATGCAGGAGCTGGTGTGCAGGTACACAGAGGGGGGGCACATCTTGTGTTACTCTTTGTGCATCCACAGGGCATGAGGCACTATAGGGCCCTGTAGGGCCCACTTTGTTTCCTCTCTGCCACAGTTTTCATGGCAGTGCAACTGCCATGAAAACCGTGGCAGAGAGTAAACTTGTAATGTGCTTGGCGGGATTGCAGCGGTCCGGACAAACATACTACAGCCCCCTGACTGCCGCAACACTGCCATGGAACGGCCGTTCACTGGAGGCTGCGGAGGGGTTGTGGCCGTCCCACCACCCATATCATAATAGGGTAGTCGGTAAACCACCACCTCTATGCCACTACAAGAATGGCAGTCCACGGACCACCAGACTCGTAAATGGGTCATTTGAATCTTCTTACTTTTCTTCCTGCATACTTTGGCATAATGCCCCATCACACTACAACATTGACATCTAATTTCAAGTGTGGAACTGTTCTTATCTCTTTTCAGATGATCCTTGTTGCTACACCAAGAACAACTGAAAAACTTATCCTTGTATGGCCCCTTAACCTTTCTTTTTGTCCCATCACTTTCTTTTATTTTCTCACACAATTTGTTGTCTACAACAGAAACCTTGCACAATGCTTCTTTCTCTTTAAGATCAGATGAGGTAGTAGAACAATTAGTAGCCGCTTTAGCTAATCTCTTGGAAAGTTCATTTTTTTAACCAAGGCAATTATGTCCTTGAGAGTAGTATCACCACTAATCCACAACCGGTCCTGTAAACTAGAATCATTAGTGTGCATAATAATTTGACCACATATGAACTCCTCGTGCAAGGTGCCAAATTTGCAAGAAATAACCAACTTTTTAAGAGCTGATACGTAATCTTCCACAGGCACAATTTACTTGTTTCCTCTGGAGGAAATTGAACCTACCAATTACAGCACAAACCACAGGTTGACAGTACCCATCAAGCTTTTACAATGCATTTAGTAAATCATCTTGCTCCCCCACTCTGGATGTTTTCTCTGCCTGGTTAAAAACTCTTAACACTTCTGGTCCCAGGCTGTGCAAAATAATTTTCTTCTTCCTGGAAGCCAACAATTTCTTTGACCCTTCCTCCCCAATGGTGGAAATATAAATTAAGAAGTATTCCTTGCATTCTGGCCTCTTCATTTGGGGTTCACCTGGACATGGCAGGAATGGTAATGGTGGGGTGAGTGAAAATGTTTGGCACACATGACACTAAAATATCCTCTACACTTAGGTCACACTGTATAGAATTCTTCTAAGAGTCTCAATAAAGTGAACAATTATTCAGGATATTCCTAAGCAAACCTAACACCCTATATGTAGACATACAGTATAGTATAGTACAATCAGGAAGTTCCTTGACTTGACTAAACAGGTACAATGAATTGCAATCTTCTAACTTCCTTTTTAGTAGTGCTGGCATGCAATGTTAACAGCTGTAACTGCCTTAAAGCGTGAAAGTACCTGTCAATGAACTGTACCGGAAACGGGTGGAATTTAAGACCTGCTGTGTGGTGCACAAGAGTCTCCACAACTTAGGGCCGCCCTATCTGGCCGAAAAATGTGTCCATCATCACCCCCCCCGCAATCTACGGTCCAGCAATCAGCTGTTACTACAGATTCCCCGACATAACAAGACCAGACAGGGAGGACGTGCCCTCTCTGTTATGGGTCCCCGTCTGTGGAACAACCTCCCTCTCTCCCTTAGACAGTGCTCTAGCCACCCAGCCTTCAGGAAAAGCCTTAAGACAACCTTATTCCAGTATTAGCGCCTGCTCAGACCTGTTCTTCTACAGCACTGCGCGGAGATACACCTTCGGGTGTGATTCCGGCGCGTTACAAACCCTCAAATAAATAAATAAATAAATATTTCTAATGGAAGAGCACATGTACATGTAGAATGGACTGCGGCCAACAATATATGTTAAGGTACCTTGGAAAACGGTGCCGTAGCCTTAGGGTTGACGAACCACAGTTGTGCACATCACAGCCAAAGACACCACACCAGCAGGCACTCCTCATGATGTATGCGATGGTCAAACAGCACTTGCCGTAATTATTGCATTTGAGCACATCTGACTTGCTCAGATCAACCTCTCATTAACAAGATACTAACTAACAGAAATGGTAGATAAAAGAAAATGAACATACATACAGCATCCATACATGAGTAAAAGGCTTTATCCTTGCTTAAATAACAGAGAATAATCCGCAACGTAACTGAAATCCCACTTGAAACCGAAAATCGTCTTGAGCATGTGCGAACCAGTAACATGCAAATAACCATGTGATTAACCCATGTGAGAGGGAAACGCTAACGCATGCACAAGTAGTCACTAACTGTAGGTCTCAAGGCACCACGTGCCTGGCATTTGCTTGCCTGAATTTAGAAGGAGCTGTTATTTGAGAAAATAGCATCTGTTTATGATTCCTTTATTAATAGTGTACATTTGGACTTGATGTGCTAAGCCAAGGGAAAAGATGGCGGTTGAAATGTAACACAAGTTGAGTCTGTACACTGAAGTTTTGAAGTGACCTGTTGACCGGATCATTGACAGGCTGCCAAGAACCAAGGATAGATGCATGGGAATGCTCTTCAACTGTAGAATACAATAAAATGTGTATCTAATGTGTTTTGTGAATGTGTGTGAAAGGAAATGTTTCTGAATAATGAATAAATTAAATGGGAAGGGTTTACTAAACAAAGAATTAGTTAGGAAATAAAGAATGACAGCATGAGATGATGACAACTCCCCTGCCCATGCCAAATCAGAGTCCATGAATCACGAATACTTGTAACTTTTGAGGGTGGGACATGCAGAATTAACGAGTATAACTTGAGTGATTAAAAATTATTGGAGAGAAGATGATGACGTTGATACTGAGTGTGGTGTGAGCGAGAGCTGCTGCTGGAGAAGAACAGACTGGGAAGATTCAATACTGAAAGGCAGCCTGATTAGATTGAAGAATTATGGAAGAATATCGAAGAGGGAGCGAGTGTAAGGGAGGGATGCGTTCCGGTGTGTTGGGTTCTAGAGAAGTGTAGTAAGTATAATCCTATCTGCACTTGTCCTATAGTCTTTGTCTCCTGACTCTTTATCAGGTGAGCTACACCAATCCTTTTGGCCAGGGGTTGGGTTTCTCCATTTCACCACTCGGTAAATATATTTCTATCTTAAAACTTGCATAGCTTTTGCAAATGTATGATATAGCATGTATTTTGTCTCTCCATCTATCTACTCCTAATGCATAGAATTGTTGAATAGATCTGTGAATTGAATGTATGTGATAAATGAGTTTTTCTCTCCCATGAAAGTTGATGGAGTTTGCACTGTGAATCTGTATAAATGAGCGCTAATTTTGAATGAGTTATTAGTTAAAATTCATTGAATCTTATCCGAAGTATGTTAATTTCACCATCAACTACTTGACTAATGGTCCATTGACCAAAGGAAGTGTGTTGATCTGTGAAGATTAGCTATGCATTGACTAATCAAGATCAAAGTGAAAATAACACTTGACCCCCAGCAGAACAGATAGGAAATTTGAATGAGTATATCGGCCCATTTTGAGTAATTTATTGATTGTGCAATATTTATCCTGGACTTCCGCTGGATCACAACCAGTGTGCACATCACCGCAAGTAGCACGTAGCACTGTGAAGGTTAGATAGCGCTTGCCTTAAATAGTGAATATTGGTGTGGACTCGCAACAGGTCTGTGCATGACCACAAGTGACACCATTCAGGAAATGCTGTATATGAATGGTGTCCCTTTCTAAAATAGCATCCAGCATAGCGTAACAATGCCAAGTGGTGCAAACACACGTCACAGTGCAACCACCAGTGCTAGCAAGTATCAAGCTGCGGGGCATCCTTCATGTGTTGTCACAATGCTGCAGTCGATCCTGTTTGCGCACACAGCCAACATGTGCATACTTCCCTCATGTGCTGCTGTCAGCAGCCAACGGGCACCAACCACATGTGCAAGGCCGCAGGGACTTACACATCCCGCAGCATACAGCTGGAAAGTAGTACTCCCCTCTAACTGTGCACCAACACTCCGCGCAGACGCAGCGGTTCCCTGTTGTTCCACTCCCCACCGGTCCTCACCAGCAAAATGTTCCAGATACTGCTGCCAGAATGACGTCTGCAGCTGCGCCCAACAGAACATATTTAAGTGAGACACTGCAAATTGTAGTTGATGCAAATTGTAGTTTATTCCATAAATGGGGGAGAGCAGGTCTGCACGTCCTTCAACACGAAGTCAGCGCCAACTGTCTCCCATCGTCCTCAACATTTTCACAGGGAATGAACACAAGTCATAGTTACTACAGCAATGACATATGCATCCCATGGCAACCTACTTAGCAACACCATAGGCATACGGGTGAAACTTCAACGCACAGGTGAGGGTGAATATAATGGTGTCTGACATCATTATGATAAGGAACTATAGGATGGTCACAAAAAGGAACCGCGTTTCTACTCTTAAACTGCTATTAATCAGCCCTGGCCAGGGAGACACGAATGCATCTAATCATATGTGAAAAAGAAAGCCACATCAGAAGTAATACATGCCAGTCAGCACAAGCAGCTCTGCTGAAGCTTGCTTGAGCAGATGTCCAAGACATCTAATAAAACCTATTTATCCTAAAACATCATTTGCACCCCAGAGCACCTACGAATGCCTCAAGTTATAGATTTTACTCTGCAAATGGAATACGGCCTTTTAGCATCTGTTGTGTTTCCACATTAACCTGGAGGAGTTAAGCTTTGCAAAGGAAACACATCTGATTAAATGTGGCTGACATTACGTGCGCTAATGGTAAGTAGCACGAGACTGACAAATGTAGGAGCAGCCGTCACAGATGGAGATTATCAGAGGAGCCCAAACCTGACACTTTACAAACTGTCAGCCGCCGCTGCAGCTGGAATACCTCAGGTGGCATGCATAAAACATGAGTATAATGATTCCGGTTTTAATGAGATTGGATACTATTGAGCGCAAAATCACAAGGCAGAGTCTCGCGCAGCAATCCAAGGACTCTGTCAGGCAAGGATGACATGCTGCTGATGTCAAGCCTTTCCCGAAAACGAATGACTGAGTTTCTCGACCAAAAGAGTAAAAGGCCTTGCGCGGCGAAGCCTTCTATTTGTTAAACTAGGTCAGTGAATCCAACTGTGTGGTCTGCAGGAAGGGCGCACTGCAGTGCAGGCAAGGGTACACATTCATCCTTAAATAATGATTATCACCAAGACCACTCCTTAGCAATGACCCTGTAACATGATGTGGGTAGAATTTAACAATAAAACTATGTCACAATTAATGTCTTATATAATGACCTTGCTACTGCAATCTTCGTTCAAATGATAGACCGTTTTTCATTTATAAAGAAAATGTAGGTGAAAATATGTTGGATGTAAAAATATGTTGCAATTGAAGATATTTAGTTTCGTTGGTAGATCAGTCAGTCATGTTCGGAGTTAACACAGAAATTCGTGACACAATAGTATACAAAATCACAATTTTTTAACTAACATTACCATGTGGCTACAATGTTGAAACCTTGGTAGTGTTCACTGTAATGCAACCAAGTGTTAACTAGTTGTGCATTACCAGATCTATAGAAGATAGCCAATGCCCAGACTGAGCCTAGCATGTGATTTGACAGGGCATGCACATAAGTGCCACCAGAAGGTTAGTCAGGTTGCGATTTGTATATGTATATCAGGCTTAATGAAAAAATAACACTCTCAGACACAGGGAAATCAGTCATGCATTTAATAAAAACCAGTCGTGAAAATTGTATTGAAATGTGGGTGGAGTGGATTTGTGCCCACATGCATCATTGTTGGTATTTGCGATTCCTAAATTGCGAAAATTAAGGGATCGCAATTTAGAAATCGCAAATACCTATGCATTAAAAATTCGCATATATTTTTGCGATTTCTTATTTTTCCTTATTTGCGATTCCCAATTTTGCGAATCGCAAATAAGGAATCCCTTTACATTGATTCCTATGGGCCTAGAGGCTCATTGTAATCAATGGGAAGGCATTCTCATTTTGCGATTCGCAATTAAGGAATTGCAAAATGAGAATGCAATTACTAGGGTGCAGGGGGAGTCCAAAGGACCCCCCCTGCACCCCTGAAATGTAACATACAGTCCATTTTTCACACATACATGCCCAAGGGCATGTGTGAGTGTAAAATTAAAGTATCAAAAATGCACTTTTGTGCATTTTTGAAACTTTTCTAAAATTACCATGAAGGTTGACTTCATGCTAATTTAACACTTCTAATCTGCGAATTCGCAAATTTTTTCAGATGATGCATTGCATTTAAGAAATCGCAAAATTGCGATTTCTTAAATGTAATCGCAATTTAAGAAATCGCAAATAAATTGCGATTTCTTAAATTGCGAAAAAGCCAAAAAGGTTAATGCATCCCAAAACAAAGAATTGCATTCGCAAACGGCCGAATTTTGCGATTCGCACCGTTGGCGAATGCAATTCAGTTTGATGCATGTGGGTGTTGGTTTCTTAAATTATATGTATGATCTACACCACTTTAAAATGCACATTTTCCAATGCACCTGCGCTGTAAAAGAAACAATTATCCACAATGTATAGTTATTGTGATATATTCATCAGGCATCTCAAAAGATCTCTGCATGCTGACCAATCCAAAGTCTAATTGTATCAATATGTACTGCCTCTGTTGTACCACTGAACATCAACACCATCAATATCGTGGCTTATTAATATTGAGCAGGGCCGGACTGACGGGCAGTTTGGAATGCTGCCTAGCTGGGGGCTGATTTCACTGCAGTGAGGCTGATTTCGTTCATGGAGACCGGCATGTGCTTTGAAATAATGAAAGCAAAACGAACTTCGTTTAGTACACGCAGTTCCCCATTAACAAAATCATCCCCCAGCTCAGCAGCATTCCAAACTGCCCGAAAGCCAGTCCGGCCCTGATATCGAGGACAGATATGGTGGGACAAAATATCGAAAGGTAAGTGCAAATCGGGAAGTGTAGATTTACCGTTCCTAACTCCACTTCTGTGTACTTTGAAGATACATGTACTGTGTCGGTACATAGATGTGGAGTTAGGTTTAGAAAATCTAGATTAATTAACCTGTTGATATTATATTATTAATATTCTGTCCAATCAATATTGTTGATTCGATATTCAGGAGACACACCTACTGCATTGGAACGGGAACATAGCACCACTGTGTAAGTAGCATATTATGGACAGAAGGTACCGAAGCACACTGAGATTTCCACTGGTTATTGTACGCAGAGAAGATACAGAAAGTATTAAGTTATCTCTATCTTCAAAGATTAATAATTAGTATTTATTCTTCCAGTGATTTTCATAGTCCTTATAAGGCAAGCGTGGCATCACATAAAGGCAGCAGCCAACACGTGTTTGGTTCCTTGGATATTTTCAAGGCTGAAACAAAGTAATCAATATCTCAAAAAAATGCATAATAGTGCCGGAAAGAAATATATGTGCTGCAATCTGAAAATCTAGTCCTATTTCTTCCAGGCCGATAGGATGTCACGCTTGCCTTATAAGGACTATGAAAATCATTGGCAGATAGATAGATAGATAGATAGATAGATAGATAGATAGATAGATAGATAGATAGATAGATAGATAGAGAGATCGATAGATCGATAGATAGATAAATAGGTAGGTAGGTAGGTAAGTCCCAAAGGTGGTACATGGCTTGCCAATTCCAGGGGTTTACTTAAATGCAGCCAATGTAAAGCCTGCAGACACACTGTTTATTCTCTTGAATACATGTCTTCAGAGGACGAAATACATTTATAAGTCCATTTTTAACATGCTCATCTGACTACTGTGTATATCTGCTATGTTCCCCGTGCAAGTTCATGTACATTGGCAGCATCACATTTCCACTTAGGAAACGTATTCTCGAACACCAGAGATCAATTTGTAATGTGGATGCCACCTATGCTGTATCACATCACTACTTTGAAGCCCACAAGTGTGATGTCTCACAGCTTGTTTTCTTTGTTATTGACAGGGTTGGCAAAAATGTACGGGGCAACAAAGTTAGACAGCTCGAGTCAAGATAGATTCTTGATTTGCAGACAAAGCATCGTCTAGGCATTAATTAGAAGCGGGAGCTTGAGGTGCATGTCGATAGAATAAATTAATTTGTACTGGTTTCTGACGTATCTCCTGTGCCTTTAAGGGTATTAGTATCATACTAGTATTACGTACCTTATATCGGTATGTATTGTTCTGGTTGATTGTTGCCATGTTTTATGGTGGGGGACTTGAGACCCTTCTGTGTTGTATGCAGGAACTCATGTATGGCTTTATATAGCATTTGATGTGAGTTGACAATATGCTATCTATGGTACAGAATCATAATGCACTAATTGAGTTGAATTCTATGATTATATTTTTAGAACAGCTTTGACTACACTCAAAATGATTGCCTATGATTCTGTATGCAAATGCTCCCCACTCCCTAAGATGGGCACTGCTGATGATGTTGCCAGCGTGGACAATATTTTTATTGGATGATTATCATTATTGTGATTTTAATTTTTTACTTTTATTGTTGGTTTGAAATTTGTATATTGTGTTCTTAGGGAACTGTTAGTAGTTATGTATGCCACTACATTGGAATGATTTGCATATTGAGCACTGTATTTCTCGCTACATTCATTGAATCTGAGCCCGGCACGATGTGAGTTATTTGCTTCATGAATTGTCCTCTGCTGTCAGACAGGAGATGCGTTTTGGATTCGAGGCATTGTACACTGTGCCCTGTATTCCGATATTAAATGTTTATACTACGGAACTAGACTGCAAATTGCCGGTTGTTATGGGCATATAAACTCAAACAGGATATTCCTGAATGATAGGATGTTTTCGATGCCTATCTATATTTCTATGAACTAGATTATACGTGCAATTCTCTCTCATGTACTTTATATTTTATCATGTTGTTGATTATGTTTTTAGTGATGAACTATGATGTATTATGACTTGATGTGATGATTCTATGCACAGCATATGGTCACATATTCACAAGCAAGAATACTGTGTCTATGTTTATGCTATGTTGTATATATTTTCTAATGGTGGTGAGGCTCAACACTGTGAGAAAGGCTCAACTGAGCCAAAACGTGTTGGTGAAGTCTTGCTGTGAAAACTATAGCATTGTTATAACGCTGCCCTGGACTAGTTATGATTAGCTTAGCTAACTATAACTGGTGAATTTCTGTGTTTTTTTAATTGAAAATGTTACTTTGGCAATGACTTTTTCACCTAACTATCACAGCACTTTAACCATTGTTTTTTTTTTGTAAAATCTTTATTTATTGTATCAGAGAAAATAGAAGGGAGAAAAATAGGCGACAATCTCGCACACTTTCCCACACAGGGGGCATAAGTAGAGGCTGAAAACAAGGGTGAAGAGTTCTCAAAAGCGACCACTGTTCAAGTTGGACAGCAGTGCAACGATGCAATAGGACAGGCGAGTCCAAGACCAAGCTGGTCACAGTTCAAGATCTCAATGGGTGGTACGCTCTGTGGGGTCGGAATAGGAGAGCCAAACACTTTGCCTGCCGTTTCAATGCCTTACACGCCTCATTCTTCATTGAAAGTGGTACAAGAAATGAACCATTAAAGAATGTACCCCCCCCCCACTCTTCCCACCCCCCCCTGGTGGTGGTGACAATGTGCAGCCATTCATTCAACCTGAGTCTCATTCATACCTGAAATAGATGGAGAGTTCTCACCGTGGATGGGCACACTGCAGACGGCAAACCCTTCGAGAGGAAGCGGACCAAGGGTCCCAAGCGGAAAATAAAGTTCTTAAAGTCGCCCAGGAAGATGTCCGCTACCCGTTCCATACTCAGCAGTTGCCACAACTTCGCATGCCACAGTGAAATCGCTGGGGCCTCTGTTTTTTTCCAGGTTGCAGCCAGAGTAAGTTTGGCAACCCCAATACATAGCCACAAGATCTTTCTGTCCGCCCGGGTCTGGTGTTCAAGCGCCGGATCTCAAAGACCCAGCAGTACATGGGCCATCGAGTCAGCTATTGGGTAACCAAGGATTCCTTTGATATGGGACAGGATCTCTTCCCAGTATGGGCGGATGATCGGGCAGTCCCACCAGATATGGTGGAAATCCCCCAACAAAACACAGCCTCTCCAGCATCTGTCCGAAGAGGACGGAAAGATGCGACGTAGCTTGGACGGGTACAGATACCAGTCCATGAGGGTTTTAAGATGAGCCTCCCTCAAGTCCAGTGAATGATTATGTGCAGCGATGTCCCGCCACAGGCATGACCACTCCCCATCAGAAATGTCTCGTCCGAGGATTTCCTCCCACTGTCCCATATACCTGGGGCGAGGCGACACGGCGGTAGTAAGCAGTAGATTATAAAGGAAAGATATAACGCCCCTCATGTTAGTGGTCTGTAAGATGAAGGCCTCAAATGGAGAGGGGGGCCTCGTGGCTGCATCAGTGATAACTGGGGATGTGGCCCAATGAAGCAATTGGAGGTGGCGGAATCTTTCGGAGGGTGGGACTCCATAGTCTCGCATACAGTTAGCAAAGGTAAGCGGGGTATGGCCATGAAACAGGTGCGTAAGAGCCCTACAGCCTCCCTCCCTCCACACCTCGAAAGGGCCTTCATGCAATGCCGGTTGAAAGGCCGGGTTAAAGTGTATTGGTGTGAAGGGGGATGGGAACCTAGTCCAGCGCTCATCACCAGATACTGTATCCCAAACCTTCAGGGTGGTGCCAGTGGGGGTACTGATGTATGCGTTCTTGGGCCTATCCTTTTTAGGTTTCCACGCCAAATCCCAGATTGATCTCCCCGCCACACTTCTGTCCATGTGCAGCCAGTGTTTTTCCGAGAATTGCTGGGACCATTCCACTAAGACCCGTAACTGCGCAGCTTGGTAGTATAAGTGCATATCGGGAAGGCCAACTCCCCCTTCCTTCCGCGGCCTCCACAGAGTAGCAAAAGAGAATCGCGCCCGTCCCCCCTGCCAGATAAAGCGGAGCATCTGGGTTTTGAGGCGTCGGAAGAAGTCCACTTCCATCGGTATAGGGAGTGCCTGGAAAAGGTACAAACACTTGGGTAGGAGGACCATTTTGAGCGCGTGTATCCTACCCAGCCACGAGATATATTTCGGTTTCCAGCGCTCCAAATCCGCTCGAGTCTGCACCAGCAACGGGGGGAAGTTTGCAGAGTACAATTTCCCTATCGAGGGCATCAGCCTGACCCCTAGGTACAGGAAGGAGTGAGAGGCCCATGGCAGCGGGGTGAGAGGTCGCACCATGTCCACCTCCGCTGAGGAGAGTGTCAGATTGAGAACATACGATTTATCGTAATTCACTTTGAAACCCGCCACCTCCTCAAAGCTCAGTAACACCTTCTGGATGTGTGGGAGAGAGTGGGCCGGGTCCATGACAGACAAAAGAACATCATCAGCAAAGAGGGTAATTTTGTGTTGTTCCCCAGTAAAGGGGAGACCCCTTATCTCCTCATGCCCCCGCACCGCTAGCGCCAGTGGTTCTATACTCAGGGCGAAGAGTAGGGGGGAGAGAGGGCAGCCCTGCCTGGTGCCACGGGAGTGCGGGAAGAAAGCCGATAAGTAGCCATTCACCGTCACCCTAGAGCGGGGGCTATTGTAATTCGCTCTAAGCATCGTAAGAAATTTAGCCGAGAAGCCGAAGGCGGTCAGGGTGTGAAACAGGAAGCTCCAGTCCATCCAATCAAAGGCTTTCTCCGCATCGAGACCCACCAGGACCGCTGGTATTCGGAGTCTGTTAGCCTTCTCAATCAGGTGGACAACTCGTCTCGTATTATCGTGGGTCTGGCGACCCTTAATGAACCCGGATTGGTCTGGGTGAATGAGCGCCGGTAGCAAATCTTGGAGCCTACGAGCGATAATGGAGGAGTACAACTTGGCGTCTGCATTAAGGAGAGCTATCGGGCGGTATGAGGAGCATTTAGTCAGATCCTTCCCTGATTTGGGGATAATCGAAATCACGGCCTCTGCCATTGATCCGGACGTTTCCCCGGTCTCCGCCATGGTGTTAAAAAGAGTGACTAAGAAGTCACTCAACTCCGTTGCGAACGTCTGGTAAAAAAGAGCGGTATAGCCATCTGGCCCAGGGGCCTTATGGGGTTTCAGTGCTTTGATGCCTTCCAAAACCTCTTCTCTAGTGAGTGGGGCAGCTAATAGGTCATTCCACTCCGTGGACACTTGAGGTAAGGGCAGACCACCTAAATAGTCCCGTTGAGCCCTAGAGTCTAGGGCTTCACCTGTATAGAGTGCGGCATAGAAGCGTCCAAAGAGATCGGCTTTGGCCTCGTCCTTATGCTGCAGAGTCCCCGCCGCTTCTCGGACACCACCTATGTAGTCCTTTTCCCTCTTATCCCAAAGCTGGCGGGCCAGATGTCTCCCAACCTTGTTCGCCTGGGAATAGGAGAGGTGCCGTCAGCGAAGCAGGGTAAACTCCGCCCTGTTGTTGTAATGGGCCCACAGCTTCCCCCTTACCGCAGTTAACGGGCGAAGTGTCAACCTGGAAGGATTCAGTTTATGCGCCTGCTCAAGAGCAGCGAGTTCGTCCTCCAGCTCCTCACGCTTTTTCCGCCGCAACTTGTTGAGGTGAGCATTGAGGGCCAAACAGGTGCCCCTCATGGACGTCTTAAAGGCATCCCATGTGGTGAAGACAGAGGTGTCAGACACGGGATTAAGGGTAAAAAAGTCCCGCATGGCTTCCCGCAGTCCCTTGCAGGAGGGTTCGTCCCGAACAAGGGAGGCCGGAAAGTACCACTTGCGCTGTCCATCACCCCTCGCAGACCATTGTAGCCCGAGCACCAGCAAGCTGTGGTCAGAGACAGAGAGCGGGAATATACTGGAGTCGCGGACATTCCCTCTAAGGGCTTGACTCAGGAAAATGTGGTCCAGGCAGGAATAGGAGTGGTGTACATGGGAGAAGTAGGTATAGTCCCGAGATTGGGGGTGTAGGGAGCGCCAGCCATCAACCAATACCAAGTCCCCCAGGAGCCGTTGTGTTTCGGTGGAGAACAAGCCAGCAGTAGACCTCTGATGGTGAGAGCTATCCATCACCCTGTCCCAAATCAGATTAAAGTCCCCCAACAGGAACAGGTCACCCTCCACAAAATCTGTTACCCTCCGCAGCAGGTCCTGGAGAAACCCATTCTGTCCAGCATATGGGGCATAGAGCACCACAAAGGTGCACAATCTACCACACACCAGACCTTTGACCATCAACCAACTGCCATCCTTATCGCTGTGCACCCCCACAGGCTGAAAGTGAAGGGAAGAACGGAAGAGAAGGGCCACCCCCCTGTGTTTCGTGGATGCAGACGATCTGTAAATAAGGGGGAAATTCTTATGTTTGAGGTGAAGCTCATCTCTGCGTGCCAGGTGAGTCTCCTGGAGACCCACTACACCTAGTTGATGATCATTCAGATATTTCCACACCTTTTGGTGTTTTTGCGGGGAATTCAAGCCCTTCACATTCCACGTGCCAATACTAAGAGGCATTACAAGGCAATTACTTTACCCCCGCTACCTGCGAGCTGCCAGTGGCTCCCTCCGCCTTCCCCTCCCGTAGTCGCCCCAGGGCAGTGTGCGTTGGTACACCCCAGCAAGTAAACCCGTGGGACCCACACACCAAGGCAACACAATCCAACTATCCGTTCATCCGGCTTAGCCATAAAATCCTCCCTAGTATCTCGTTTACAAGCGCATTAGCAGACCAACCTAACAGAATCAGCAACATTGCGCAATCAGAATGGAAAGCAGATAGAGCCTTTGGGCCCAGGTCAGAGCAGACAAAATACAGGCATACAGCAACCCAAAAAGCCACAGCTACATCATACCATACATCCAGGTCACCCCCCCCCAGTCCCAGCCCTCCCTGTACCCCCAACAACCCAAGAACCCTCCCTCCTCCCAGGAAGTGGGAGTTCTTCTCTAGAACTAGAAGAACAGGAGGAGGCAACAAGACGAAAGAGAAACACAAGAAAGGACAACGATCCTGACAGTTCCATTATGTGGAAGTCTATAGCACCCCCCAAGGGGTGGCGGTCAGGGCACCATCGAGCGTGCCCCCAAGGTCTCGTACCGGGGTGTCTTCCCAAAAGTACAATAATACCCACGGTACCTGAAGAGGAGGGGTCCCTCCGGTGCCATCTAGTCATCAACCCAGGGCTCCCGCCTCTTTTGAAGTGTTGATGCCGCCAGGTCCTGGTACAGTTGAGGATGATGTCCCAGGAATTGCAAGGAGGGAGTCTCCCGAGCCTTTCAAAGGATGCGCTCCTTCAGTTGAAAGTCATGGACGCACACCAGGATGTCGGGGGGAGGGCCCCCACCGCACCTTGACAGTCCGACCCTGTGTACCTGGTCCATCCGAATCTCGTTCACGTCCTCCTCGCCCAGGATTTGCAAGAAGAGTGCCTCCACATACCCCCTCAAGTCTCCAGCTTCGCCGTCCCAGGGCACAGCCCGGATGCGGATGTTGTTCCGGCGAGAGCGATTCTCCAAGACCTCCGCATGGGCCTGGAGGTCTAAATTCTGCTCAATGAGCCGCATCACATCCTACTGGAGCTGATGCACGTCGCCCGCCAACCCCAGGTCGTGGTCCTCCAATGTAGCTACTCGCTCTCTGATGCCGTCCACGTCTCTCCTCACCTCACGAAGGTCCGAAGCCAGCTAGGAGCGGAGCTCAGAGATATCTTCCTCAATGGCAGAGAACAGTTCCAGCATAAAGGCCTTAGTGGCGGGTGCCTCATCATCCCTCGGTTTAGGTGAGACGCTGGGCCCGGGGGACGCCGCCTGTTGATTCCCTTTCGGTGGCGCGTATTTGCCTGGCTTCTCCTCACGCTGTTTGGTAGCCATCTCGCCTACGCCGGATGCACTCCTTCTTAAGGACGCGGTAGCTATGAAGCCCAATCAGCAATGTGGGTTGCCTCTGGTCGTCCTGGGGCTCCACCGCCGTCGCCGCATCAGCAGGGCCCGCACTGGTGCAGCAGGATCGTCCCCGGTGGTGTGGCCGGACAGCGCCGCCCGGGACCAGCGTGCCCCCAGGAGTCCGTGCCAGGCCCAGGGGCCACCGTATATCATCAGAAGTGCAGCTCAGACCAGGCAACTCTTCACACGCAGAGCGGATCCCGGGAGCAAACCGCAATCCCTCAGCGGCTCTGCCAGTCCCCGCTCCCCGCACGTGGGTGTAGAACCGGCCCTTGTGAGTCCCGGCCGCACCGCAGGCTCTTGAAGGTCTCCGGACCAGGACTGACCCGTTGAGAACTCACCTCGGAGGGCGTGTGCCAGGGGTGATCGCCGCCACCAGCTCCGGGCTCAGAGGGTTAGAAGGCTTGGAAGCCCAAGCTGTATGTAGCGGGCCTCCCCTCCTCTCGGCCAGCACCGACGCACCGTTCCCAGCTCCGCCGGGGGTTATGGGCAAAGATCCCCAGTCCTGGGTTCGAGGCGTCTGCAGGGTAAATCAGCACTCAGGCGGGGCCGGCCCGCGTGTACCTCCAGAGACCTCACCGGTTCCCGAGGCCCTCCTCCCGCTTCCAGCCGAAGGCGCCATGACCAGCAGCCCCCCAGACCACCGAAGCAGGGAGCATCCAAGTCTGGGTGAAGGCCTACTCAAGTACTCCACCAGGGGACAGAGGGAGCCCGTTGACCCCGCAGCCGGGGATTGCCGCAAGGCAGAGCCTCTCCCAGGTCCAAGCAGCCGTCCCAGAACACCCGCTACAGGGGGTCGCCAAACCGCCAAAAAGACCGGGCGGGGAGCGGGCGAGGGAAGCACCGCTAGATTCTCGCTCCTCCCCCAGCCGCCGCCGATCCCGGGCCTTGCCCGCTAGAAGCGACCGCGTCCACGTTGCAGTCTGGACGTCTCCCCGGTGCCGGGGTCAACCTAGGTCGGCGGAGTGAGGTGCCGCTGTGGAGCGGGTCAATCGCACCGCCGGGTAGTCCAGAAATCCCACCCACTTGCCGTCTCCTACAGTCGCCGGGTCGCGAGGCTCCCGGGGCACTCGTTCAATCCAGGCCAAGGCCTCCCAGGCCCCTCCACCGCAGGCCTCTCGGCTCGGCTGCCGCAGCGTTTCAAGCGGTTCTGCCGGAAAGGTCACCTAGCCGGACCTCACTTTGCCGCCCCGGGGCACTCCGCTGCGGGCGAGAGGGTAAAGCTGATCGAGGGTAAGGCTTTAAACAATGCTAAGTTGGTGGTGGCACCGGAGGGACTCAACAGCACGTCCTACTCCGTCACCATCTTGACCACGCCCCCCTAACCATTGTTTTTTAAGTGAATTTCTGAGGTTTAAAAAAACAGTCAGATCTTATTATCACAAACAAATATAACGTCGCTTTAACCTTTGCTTGGCCCTCATTTTAACACAAACATGGATATGAGGCTCACACTCTGCTGCAGAAGGGGGTTTGGCCACAGTCTGATAAAGACATGTTGATGGGTATGGTCAAGATTGTGACATTTACAAACATTTCTACTAGAGAGGAACACAAAAATTATAAACAGTATGTTAGACTGGTAATTCACAGTATTTCAAACGGATGTCTCATAATAAATTAAAATATCACCCTGCCTCATGTCCAATAAAACTATTTGGGTCTCTAAAACTTATCTTTCTAAAATTTGGGTTGTGGTTCTACAATGTATGGGAAGCACTGCCATAGACACAGAATGGGAAAGCCACTTTTATACATCAGGTCCCAACTCTATTGAGACAGGCAGAGGTATTGGAGAAATCAGAAAGGGATATAGAACACTTCCTTTGCTTGCATAATGACCTATAACAAAATAGCTCTACTCAATTAACAACAGCACAGAACAAAAACACTAACAAGGTAACAATAGTCATGCACACTTCCTTATCCCTACTCATTCTTCATTTTCAGGGTGCATATATTATGCATGTAGATTTAGGATATTGCAAAGTCTTAGAATCCTTCCTAACATTTCCATCATTGTCCTGAATACATTTCTTTTGCACACCACTTTCTTCTGCATTTCATTACACACTAGTTATCCTATGCATTTCGAGTCCATTTAGGAGTTCTCATAACAATGACATTGCAAAACCATGTTTTAGGAATTCACCATATTACCAAAGCATATCGTTTATCAACCTACTGTTATGTTTTTTATGGTTATATCACTTGAAATTCACACTCATGAAAGTGGATTATTAGTAGTGGGAAATATGCATCTACTACTGGCAATAAAGTCGCCAACACAGTCTAGGCTCCAGTATAGGTCTCAATAAATTATTATCAAGCTAAACCCTTGGTTGCAGTCAGGCTTAAATTAGGAGTCAGGTATGTAAAGCATTCAAAAACACAAATTCAGTAAATGATGAAGACGCAAAACACAATACAAATCCCACAAGGAAATATTTTTATCTTTAAAATTACTCCAAAATGACACAAATCCAATGTAGGGAACCAGAGATATGTATTTCTAAAGATTAAACACTTTCTAGCATTTAGAAACCTATAGTACTGGGACCGTGACAAATTCAAAGTTTCAGGTCAACCATGTGGAGCCCTGATCAGATACAACATTTTACCTTCGCACCTCGAAACCTTTCTAGAGCTTTTTCTTCCAAGGGCCCTCACTGCTATTCACCAGTCTGGATTTGAAGAGCATTCGCGAGCTTGACTTTCAGGGAGCTACGGGTCAAACTCTGGAAATTGAACCTCCACAGCTCTTCAGTGGTATGAACCTGAAATCCAGGCCAGTTTGTGGTTGAAGGTGCCTGTCCTGGTCCTCAAGGTTGAGTCGGTCACCTTCTGGCGCTTTTTACAAAGTAGCTTCAAACGTCTGGAACTTCTTCCTGAAGTTCATCCTGAGGGTCCGCAGGGTCCAAAACATAATAAAAGGGTCTGAAAGCTCCAAGATAGTCCTTGAAAGTTTGAATCCACAATTCCCACAATGCACCTGGAAAAAACACTTGAAAGTCCACTGTACGCACTCCAGGCAATGGACTCTTGGTGGTGATAATGCAGCTTTGCTCTGTTAACCTGCAGCTTACAGGAAGTCCATTTTATAATCCTTTAAAAGCAAGGTACATACACAGGGCTGTAGCTCCAGATAGCTCCAGATAGTGCAACAGGCGGAGTCAGTCAGAATGCAGGACCTTATGGTGCAAATCAAGTTACCAGCCTGGCAATCCTTCTTCTTCTCTCAGTGTCAAGCAGCAGATAGGAGAGGCTCTGCAACTCTCACATATTTATTCAGTGTTCTCTGGTGTCTGGCAAGAGGGCACTCCTGTCCATTGAGGTGCAAGGCAACACCGAAGAGCATGACACTTCCTCCAAAGTTTAGCATACTCTTCTCACAGAAAGCACTATTCCTCTAAAATTCAACATGGTCAAAATCTCAGCAGAGCATGAAGAGCTAGCTAAACCAACTCTCACTATGGTTAATTTCCATAACACGCTACCTCCTAACATCTGTAGGTTCCTTCATTAAGCCTTCAGGCTGGGTTAGAGTTGATGAAGGGTAGATGAACCTGGCATTCCCTACCTGTCCTATTCCTCCTTTGAAGCTCCATAATTTACAACCCCCCCTGCTCTGACATGGAGCAGAGCTCTCTCAAGCAGATAGCATCACCCTTTCATTTAATCAAAACAGCCTGGATAATCCTATTTACTCTGACCAATCAGGGAATACTGCAGGAAGGCTGAATTTTGGCTAACAGAAAAGAAAGTCTTCCAACTTTTTTCACAAGTTAGGATACATTTAACAATAGCACATTTTTCGATTTATCAATACCATTCCCCTAAGCCTTTGATTGATATTTTGTGTCAATTCCGAGTAATATTTCTGTGTTTATAAACGATTGCAATGTTATCCCATGGGGCTAGGCATCTACAACGGGGAAACTGAAATGTGCAATTTCTCCATCATCAGGGGATAGAAAACTTATTTTATACAGGCCACCCTTCCCCGTGGCACCTAGGGGACTCCTTGTGGACCCTGAACTAGCAAAAATAGTGTAGCTCTTCACTCCACAGTACGCCTAGCCCCAAAGTTGACTTTGGGAGGCACTTTACTACAATGTGGGAAGTGAAATGTGCAATTTCTCTATCCCCAAGGCATATACAGCATCTTTTATAAAGACCATGCTCATATTTACATGCCCCCCACCCCTCGGACACCAAGGGGGTGAATTTGCAAGAATATTGTAGATTATAACTTTTTAAGTGCCCCTACCATCAAAGTCGAGTTTGGGCACAATTTACATTTAAAAACAGTGCTGCAATGCAGGGTTACTTTAAAATGACCTAAGGTCTGAGGTGTAGCGGGTGGTCATTCCTATCTTTGGCTGTTATGTGTGAGAAAGATCATACCCCACATTTGGTTCTCTTGATGCAAGGGGTGTATGCAGTAGCCTGGGAGACTGACCAAAGGTGTCTGGTGAGTTATTAGAAGCTGAGGTGGTGGTTGATGTATGAGGGCCTGATTTTGTGGAGTGCTTTGCAGGGGTGCATGAGCAGCTTGAATATGCATCTTTCCTGAACTTGGAGCCAGTGGAGTGTGTGAGGTGCAGTGAGATGTGGGCTTTTCGTGGGATGTCCAAGATGAGTCTGGGTGGTTTGGAGTCAGAGTAGGATGCAGGCATGGATTCGGGATTAGAGGGTGTTTCCGTAGTTGAATCTGCTTGTGATTAGGGTTTGGGTGACCATTTGTCTGGTGCTAATCAGGATCCATTTGAAAATCTTGTGTAGCATTCACAGGATGAGAAAGCAAGATGAGGAGATGGCATTGATCTGTTTATTCATGATGAGGTTTGTGTCGAGGATGATCCAAAGGTTCTTGGCATGATCAGTATGTGTGGATGAGTGCCCAGTTTGGAGGGCCACTATGAGGTACCATAGGTGATGTGGATTTTCCAAAAATCAGGGGTTCATTTATATCTCAGTCGGGCTGGATGTAGATATTTTCTTAACCATGATGAAACACTGCTCATGCAGTTGCGGAACTTGGTTTTGGCAGTGCTGGATCTGTCTGTTAGGGAGAGAATCAGCTGTGTGTCATGAGCGTATGAGAAAATGCTGATGGCATGAGATCTGACAATGCCTGAGAGTGGTCCATGTATACATTAAAGTGCTCTGGGCTGAGGGAAGAGCCTTGAGGGACACCTCAGAGGAGATGTTTGGGTTCTGAGGTGTACTGAGGTAGTATCACACATTGCAGTCACCCTCTGAGGAAGGAGGATATCCACTGCAGGGCTTGCTCATGGATGCCAAGGAGGTGAAACCGCCTGAGGAGTGTATTGTGGAAGATGGTGTCAAAGGGTGCAGAGAGGTTGAGGAAGATGAGGGCGACTGTTTTTTCTCTGTCATGGATGCTTCTGATATCATTTGTGGCTATGATAAGGGCTGTTTCAGTTCTGTGGTTGGGGTAAAGCCTGACTGAGACGTGTCAAGGAGTTTGTGGTGCTATAGGTGGTCATAAAGTTGAATGTTGATGTCTTTCTCAATGACTTAGGCTGGGAAATGGAAGGAGTGAGATGGGTCTGTAGTTGCTGTGGGTGTTGGGGGTCTGCCGATAGCTTCTTCACCAGGGAGGTGACTTTTTCCAGTTTACTGGGAAGGTGGTGGTGGTTAGGGAAGAATTAATGATTGTGGCGAGAGCAGGGGCAATGGTGGTGCTACCTGTGTTAAAGTGGGGGTAGTGATCAGAGGTGTTCCTGAGAGGATGGTTTTCATCAGAGCGGTAGTATCTTTGTTCAAGAGGGGCTTACAATAGTTTATTTTCAGTTTGATGGTGGTAGAGTCTAGCTGGTTGAGGAGGTTTGAGTTGGTGTGCTGAGGGATGAATTTGTTGTAGATCTTGGTGATCTTCTGCTCAAAAAAGTTTGAGAGGTCATGACAGAGTGTTTGGGATGGGATGTTGTTGCTGTTGGCTGCTGCAGTATTGGAGAAAACCTTGACAATCGGAAGGAACTCTTTGCAGTTGTTTGAGCTGGCTTAGAGTCTGAGGATTAGGATAATGCAAGTCACCGAGGAATCCCTTCATAAGGTCAGAGGTGACTTCCAATATCCTTTTAATGTATGGAAGAAGGGGATTTTATTCCTGGTAATACCTCTTAAAACTATCTTCCTTCGAACAGGTCACTTAAATCCTTGGTGCCTTGTCCTTTCTATGGTTGTAGATTTGAAGAATAAAAACAGAAGATTGCAGAGCAAAATTGAACACAACCAAAACCATTTAGTTAGTTGTTTATAAAAGATGATGACATTAGTTTAAAGAAGTCAGACTGAAAACATTCTATAACTCAGAATGTGTAGAAACACGCTAATATATTTGTTTTCATATTGACCTATACTGTGTAAACATAAACATGATGACATGAATATATCCTTTCTTCTGAAAGCTTTTCATTTTAGAAAAATAAATAGATCAGAAGAATGAAAAGCCAATTCTCATTGTCACTGTGGTTTAAACTACTATCGTAATTATGCTCTGTGGCATGCCTGTGACATGTCTTTCAGTTTGGCTGCTTGCTTTCACAGAAGGTATGGTGACGTCTAAATTCCAATACATTAATAAGGATGAGCAATTATATCATTTTGTTATTTTAGATGACAAGAGACATCATAACTCAGCTGAAATAGGAAATTGAAGATAGACATTTATACATGAGTTGCAGATCCCTTATGTTATGAATGTATTTTGTAATCACAAAGCAAGCCAAACTAACACCAGAGTGCTGCATAGAAGATCTTGAACCATAGTAATACAAAATGTAAATAGAAATAAAGTGCAATCCATGGAGAAGAGAAATATTACAAATTAACGGAGTTTAGTTCAGGATTCAGATTACGGTACAAAGTTTATAAAAAGGGAAAACCAGTAAAGCAGTTTAAACAGTTATTGAAAGACGTTTTTGAAATACAGAAGATGAAGTAAATGTGGTTGAATACTATGTCAAACAGGGCAGTCACAAGGGAAAGCCAAAAATCTGTGGTAAAGATTTGATTTAATCACAAGTAATTCTGACTTCTATCTGATTCCCTGCATCCCTACTTCCCTATGCATAAATGCTCATTTCATTCATTGTACTTGCACATTTAGGACATGAAATTATTCTTAATATAGAATATTAAAAACATGTTTCTGGTTTCCACTACACAATGGAAGAGTCAGTCACAGAGAAAGAGCAACATTTATACATTACTCAAATTTTTATTTCGATGTTAAACATCCCCATGGACCTTCATTTCCAAATGCTTCAAATGTTTTAAATATCATCTCCTCTTTTTATCTAGCTCACAGCTCCTCCCCTGCCTCTCAGCAAGTCACAGGACACATATACATACATCCTGCTGCCTAGAAGCACTATAAAGACTATTCTGAGGTACATCTTCTGGGGCTTGTGCTATCCTTAAAATTACACCAGGGTTTGACAATTAGCAAGAGAGTTAAAAATATAATAGGAGGTAAAAAGATTCCTGAGACCTACTGGTATATCTGGTCTCAGATGCCAGCATCATCAAGATTGTTCAATCCTCTAATCCACCATCTAACATCTTTGTTGAACACTTAGCAAACATTTTAATGGTGAATCATTTATATGCTGTTAATCATGCTTACAGTTTATGTTTTGATATTTGGCTTCTTATTCTGCTTAAATTCCTGAAATTGTTCATTTTTGTCCACTGCGTGGTTCTGGTTGATTAACTTGCCAACATCTTTTTTTGTCTGACTCATTTCACCATTCATATTTATAATTTCCTGTATGTCTATTCTGAGCATGAACTTAGATAGATTATTCTGAAGATATCACCATCTTACCCTTCACTGGCTAATGCTTGAGTGCAACCATCGGTTGGACAGCTTATATGTATCTTTTACCTAAGCTTGCACATGAGGAATGAACTGCAGCCCCTCTTCTGCTGCTAGCCCACTAGTGCATGTCACCCACTAGCCCATAATGTCGTATTTTAATGGAACTACAATCGACTTTCTTGCATCCTCTTACTGTCTGGAGATTGACCTATACAGTATATTGCAACTTCTCTCCTATACTACTAATTATCATGCCTACTAATACTATGTTGAAATGCTTAGTGGATTCTGCCCCATTCATTAAAGTGTCATTTATCCTGTGAACCTTATAAAAAGGCTGATAAGAACTGATGTGAGAACATCCTGAAACGTTGATTTTCCTACACAAGTTAGCTTGCATTACTCCTTCAATTCTCATTACAGCCCTTACACCCAGCCTAAGTATTAACATTTAATATAGTCGCTCTAAGTCGTCTTTACCTTTGAGGGACCTATACTCATTCACCTGTCTTACATGCCTAACTATTTGCTTAATAAGATGGTCTCTCTCTCCAAATATATTGAAGACCTAATAACTACCATCTCCGATAATAGAACTGCTGGCGACACTGCTCACACACACGCTCATGGTTAGGTGAAATCCTTGGAGGTCATGCTTGTTGCTAAGCAGATAAAATGAATGTTCACGTCTTAAGGGAATTCCACCTCCACTTTTCCTTGAAGATCTTAATGCATTATTGGAGAAATATTGTGCTGAGAAAGCTGGCATAGCGACTTAACTCAGCAATGTTTCATTGTATGCATTTTCTCTTCAATGCTGTCATGTATCCTTGTAATTAAAATCTAACATCCAAAATATCCTGGTGTTGGCTAGTCGACCTCACAAACATATAGCAACATAATAGTTGAACATTGAAATCTTGCAGGTAATTCCTTTAATTCCTAAGTTCCATTTCCACGTATTCACTACATTATATTCTACATAACTGTAGATCTGCAGTTAAACACCATGTTGGAATTTAATGTTGCAATCACCAACATGAACATTTACATCATGATTTTCACATATATTGGGTTCAAAGAAGTGATAAAACTTGTTATACATTTACCTATTTGGCAAGTTTACACCATTTTATTTCTGGATAGGATAGGTAAAATTGGGTTGGTATAACCATGTTTTACAATAACTTTCTGACTTTCTCCCCACCTTTCGATATCTAGTGTCAATAAAGCCATCATAATTCAAATCATCTATCACCCTCTGGGTGTAAATATGTTGTCTGTTGAACACTACATGGGTTCATAACTTCTTATCTCATCTTGCTTAACAAATACATTTTTGCTGGAGATTTTGATTTGCATTAAGGCAGCCCATCTGATAGTTCATCCTCCCTATTGTTTTTCATTATTTTTTCCCTTTCTGTGCCAAGGACATATGAGTCATGTCCTTGCCCACGGTGGCCGAGTGCCAAGGACGTAACCGTTAGGTCCTCTGCACACATCCAGTAATCCCCTTTGTTATTTACAGAAGTGGGATTTCATTTTTTGTTTTCTATGTTTTGTTATTCCAGCCTTGGGAGCAGGGGAAGAGTTTCCCCTGCCATTTGTATCAGTAAACGTGGATGAATGCTGGGTGGAAGTAATTTTGTGGCTCCCTGCAGATTCCAGAACTTTCCATAACAGAAATGTGAGGAAAATGTGTTTTTATAGTCAATGTTTGAGGTGTGCAAGAAATTCTGGGCCAGGCAAGTCAGTCCAGCCTGGATTGCCCTCAGATGGCTAGGTTTCCCTATGAGCTGGCTGAGCTAAGGTCCAATATCTTAGGGAACAAACATGGTACAACAATTGTTCTTACCATGTTTTTCGGGCCCAGAGAGCCCTCACCTGCATGTCAGGGTCCTGGAGCAACGACCCGGCCCAAGAGCCCAGCAAGGCCCTGGGTGGTCCCTCCCACCCTTGGCTCCAACCTACTGCCTGCTGCACTGCCAAGGGCAGGGGTTGGGGTTCCATCCGCCCAGGGAGGCAACCCCAGATTGAGTGGGTTCAGAAGCTCTGACTTGATTAAGGCCCCCATCCTGGGCTCCATCTTCCTGCAAGTCCACTGCATGACAAAGCGCCCAGGATGGAGCCCGGGGAGACCTACCTATTTGCTTCCGGGCTCAGGAGCCCTGAGTGGGACCTTGGCGGGCCCTGGTGTGGGTGCCTCCCTATCCCGGCTCCATCCTCGGGCCCACTGTGTGGCAAAGCAACCAGGGTGGGGTCCCGCGAGTCCGGGAAGGCCTTCCTTTTGCATTCAGGTCCAGAAGTTCCGACCGAGCCCTGGTACCCAGACGGGGCAGGTGCTGCCGCCCTAGGCTCTGTTCCCTGGCCTGCTGCCTTGACAAGGGCCCGGTAGGTAGATGAATCGGGCACAGGGAGGCTCACCCTGCCTGGTTGGGTTCAGGAGCCCTGACAGTGTCCTCGACAGTCCCTGGGGTGGGCGCCTCCCTGTCCTCTGGTCCACAATGTGCCAAAGTGCAGGTTGGGGTCTCATGAGTACAGGGAGGCCTTCCTTTTGTGTCTGGCCCTATGAGCTACGACTGGTCCATGGGTCCCAGCCAGTTCTCGGGGCGGGTGCTGTCACCCTGGGCTCCATCCTCTGGCCTGCAGCCCTGACAAGAGCCCAGGAGGTAGGTCTGTTGGGGCAGAGAGGCTTCCCTTCACTGGCTGGGTTCAGATGCCCTGACCGTGGCCCCGACTTGCCCTGGGGTGGTTGCCTCCCTGTCCTAGGCTCTGTCCTCTGGCCCACCATATGGCAAAGTGCCCGGGACGGGGTCCTGTGAGCCCGTGGTTACCTTCTCTTCGCATCTGGACCCAGGAGCTCCACTGTCGGTGGGGTCCACCGGGCCTGGAGGAGGCCTCCCCTGCTTCGCCTGCATGTGAAGGTGCCTCAAGGCCCTGGGTGGGAGGCCTGTTGGGGCTCCCCTATCAGCCCCGTGCCTGATGCCCAGATGGGGTCCAAGTCCCCAGGCTGCAGAGCCTTGGTCTCCTCCAAGGGCAAGTGGGAGCCCTGTTCATTAGGGCACAGCGAAATCAGATGGTCATCCTTTTGGCCCGGCCATCTGGTCGCGTGCAATGCTTTCCACTGGTGCTACCAGATTGCTGGGCTGTCTTGGAAGTTTCTGATGAGGGATCATTCGATTCCGCAAGCCCATTCAGGGCTCTTAGGAGGTGAGCACGTGGGTGCCTTGGGCTCCCTCTGTCACTCGGTGCACAAGGATTACTGGACAGGGGTGTAGCCTCCGTATTACTAGGGCAGGGTACACCAGACCCCTTTGCGGCCTGGCATTTCTCAGCCAACGACCAGATGGTCAAGGACTGGGCAACCCCCTCCAGTCCGGAGCTCCTCCTCCGGCCTGCCGCATGACAAAGTGCCCAGGATGGGATCTATCGGGCTGGGGAAGACCTCCCCTGTGCGTCCGGGCCAAGGAGCTCTGACCGGGCCCAGGGGGACTGCTGACCCCGGGGCGGGCACTCTATCACTTGGATCTGTTTCCCAGCCTGCCACTCCACCAAGGGTGCGGGATGGGATTCCACTGGAACCGGCGAGTATTCTTCTGCTCGGCTGGGTTCAGAAGCTCCGAACATGGCCCCTGAGGGCCCCCTACCCATCTTGGGCTCTGTCCTTGGGCGTGCCGTGTGGCAAGGTGCGCAGGACGGGGTCTCGCAGGCCTGGGGAGCCTCCAAGGATCTCTGGCTGGCACCGAAGCGGGTGCCCCTGGCCTGGGGTCCATACCTGGCCTGACACTCTGCCCAGGATCCTAACATTCTTACTAACTATCAACCCATTTTGATCCGTTGCACAGCACAAGAGTTGTAGGCACAGATAGTTTCTGGTCTAAAATGGCTAAAGCACTTTCATACAGACTCATACTATTAGACCACTTGTCTGCTTTAGATACTGTCTCCCACACTACCCTTCTGCACAAATATTTCGATATTGGCATATGCCACAATGCTCTTAAATTGCTTTTCTCATTTCTGTGCTCACTTTCCCAAAATTTGCACTGATCCACCTTTCTATCCAATTCCTCCACAAACAATTGCAGGGTACCTCAGGACTCTTCTATCAGCCTCACCCTATTCAACATTTATCTTTGTTGTTTGTATTCCTTGGTTTAATCATTTGAATTTGAGATCCTTCACAGAAGGGTAAACACACTCCAATTCCATCTTTAGAGCTTGCATGAGCGCAGTCAGCTTGTGGATGCAGTCCAACTGTCCTAAGTTAAATGGTGATAAAAATGAGGTCCTCCTTTTTGAGCATCACAGTATTCCATGGTCACCAGAGGTATGGCCATCATAGCTTGGCACAAACTCCTGCCTCATAAATTCAGTAAAGATTTTCTGATGGACATGCAACTTACCTTCAAGAATTAGGTAATCAGGGTGGCCGGCGCATGATTCCTCATACTGTGTGTGCTTAAGAAATTTTGCCCTGTATTTTGTGATGCAGTGATACCTACCTCAGTTCACTCTTTTATACAGTTGCAATTGTATTATGGCAAAGCATTATACCCACACTTACCTTAGTATGTTTCCCTCTGTTCGTCTCCAAGCAGTAAAAAATATGTATCAATACATCTAATACTTGAACTGCCCCCTAAAACATTAGTGTCTAATGAACTCAGAACCTTACATTGCTTTCTTTTTAAAAAATGGCATCCTTCAAAGCTTCTATTGGGCTCATAGATTAATGAATGTCTTAGGAACTTTCTGCTTGAAATATATCCTCAATCTCTACCTGTCAGCACATCACCTCTGATCTTCCTCTCAAAGAATGCTTCAGATTCCCACCATCCTCAGGGTACACATGGGCAGACCCTCTTTCTCCTACCTCAAAGTGATTCTTTAGAATATGTTTTCCTCTAATCTCAATCACCTCTTTATTAATTTTATTTTCAATAAGTTAAAATGTCTATTCTAGCCTGTTTTCCCAGCAGTGTGATCACTTCATCCCCCTCTCAGAGTGACCCTTTCTGGGTATTTGGGCACTTTATTAACATATAAGTAAATAAAATACATATAAATGGTGATAACAGATTTTAGTGAAAATATAAATCATTTAAAGATGACACCATGCTAATTTTAGGATCTGTGGGGTGTACTCATTTGATTTAAAGCTGTTGAACAATACTGGCCCTCTTCTAGGATCAGATGAACAATGTTTGAAAGAAATCTATTTTCTCTCATAACTTTCTCATATATATTATGAAAGGTGCTCTAGAAACTAAAATGAAAGCATTTGCAATTGTACATTGTCTTCTTCAGCCATGTGTGAATCAAGTCTGAAATGCTGAGTAAAAAGATGTACTTCAAACAGCACCTCCAGCCTGTCAGTTGATTCCCCAATGTTCTACTGTAGGTTCCCACAGTGTCCTAATGAATAACTGGAGTATTAGCATTCTAATTTATGATAGACGTGTGGCACACCACATGCCATCACGATTGAATCAAAGCTGTAAAACTTGAAACATTTCCTTTAAGAAAGGAACAAAATAAGGGGGGTCATTTTGTCCAAGAAATTATGTTAGCGCTGGAGAAGAATTAGGTCACGTTTTCTATGAGTTCTCAAATATTTTTCTCGTTCATGTCAGTAAAACGTTCTGAGATTCAGACTGAAATATGTTCTTTTAACACGAGCAGCAGCCTGCCAGTTAACTCATTGGTCATGAAATGCTGCTTTACCACAGTGTTCTAATGATCAACTACAGGAGTAACATTCTATATTTATGACAAATGTGTGGCACACCTGAATGGCAGCTTGATGGAATCAAAGCTGTAAAAATGAAAGCAGTACATACAGAGAATATTGCAGTAAATAAAGATATGACTGAGCTTGATAACGAAAAATGTTCCAAAGATGGTTGACTGAGTAAAAAAAAAAGTCCAAATGTAGCCCAAATATAGAACCGTGTAAAATGCTAAAATAATTTGTGCAACAAATAATCAAGTGATCAATTGGAGAAAAAAAGCATAAACATATCAAAAGCCCTTTTTTCATTATCTGAGAACTCAGAAAATGTATTCTTATTTTAGGTTTCTAGAGCACTAGCGATTTTTGTCTTCAGAAAAAGAGCCCCTTCATTCTGTTCCTTTCTATAGGAAATGATTTAGGTTTTATTTTTGATTTCATGCCACACTTTTATCGTAAATCTAGAATGTTAGCATTCTGGATGTTTACAATAACACTCTGAGGAGAAGGGCAGGCACGCACACCAGGACAATGGGTAGCAAGGGAAAGGGAGCAGGGGCAAAGGCAGCAAGCTGACCATGCAAGCAGGCAGGCGGAGAAGTGGCAGTACAATGGACCATGGAGGAAAATTGGTAAAGGGGGTATGAGCAGCAAGCTATCCATGCAGGAAAGCGTGAAGAGGCTATGGCAGCACAACTATCTGTTAAGGGGAGCACAATGGACCATGGATCATGGAGGAATGGGGTAGGCACATGGACTCAGACTTGTAGGTCTGGAGGGAGGTAGCAGGGGCAGCATGTTGACCACACAAGGCAGGTGGCAGGGTTAGTGGCAGTACAAGAGACCAAAACACGGTAGGCAGGAGGGGGTATTGGCAGCATAATGGACTATGGAGGGCAAGAGAACTGCCAATTAGTTTTGCACTATAACCCCCTTACCTAACATAAAACTCAATTTTATTACCTATTTGTTATCCCAAAGGTAGACAGGGTGCATTGTAATAAAAAAAAGTTGGACATTTACTTTTCTGTTTATAAGTTTTATGTGTCTTGGTAGTGAAGAAATTGCAAATTAATTTCTCATTGCTGTGAGGCATACCTCTCCCACAGAATAACATTGAGTAGCCTTATCACATTTATTAAGTGCTAACTTTAAATTAGGACCAGGTAATATATTCATGTTTGGTGTCTACAAAATTACAATTTACAATCCTCTTTAACGGTAAAGTCAGATTTTTTGTTACAATTTTGAAAATACTACTTTTAATATTTGGGTGTTTCTTGTCCCAGCTATTTTGTGCCTGCATCCTGTTATTGAGTCACATCACTGGGTTTAGTTGGCAGTTGGAATTTGTTTATTCCTCTCAGACAGCCACACAATAGAGGGATTAGGTGTGTCTAGATGAATCATCACTGGCAGGAAGAGGGGCGAAGCTTGGAACTTGCAAATAAACAGGCTGTGCCCTGCCTTCTCACAAAGGCCATCACACCACTTCATCAGTCATTAAGGCTGGATACAGTACAGTGGAGGCAGCACTTCAAAGGGATTTTTTCCAGGACCTGCAAAAGGACTCTCAGGAACTGTTTGCTTCTGTGGCCTGCTGTGTATTTCAGAAGACTGGTTTGTTGCATATGGAAAGACTGCTTTGCTGCATGAAGCATGCCTTGAACCCTCGGAGGCCTCCCTTGCTTTTTTAGCCCTATTCCACTTCTTGTACCCAGGACTATCAGAGTGACTGCAAGGGTTAATTGGCTGGCCTCCTGATTATAGCCACTTTAGGGATAGAAAAGGCTCTAACCATCTTGAACCTGCACCTGACCCAGTCTGAGTGAGTCCTGACCCTTCAATTAATACCTCTCAATTCCCGACAATTGAAAGTGGTGCTACAGGTGCCCAGATAGCCAAAATCCAAAACTTGAGTTTTTAGCTAAATGCTGCTCTGAAAATGAGCGGAGACTGAGACCTACCTGCTTGTTGATCTGCCCAAGGTGTTTTGCCGTCTGACCTGTCTTTGCGGCAGCCCCCTCTACATTCTTCTCTGCAGGACTAAATCCTGATCAGCGGTCCTTTGCTGAAGGTGTATACGGTCTCATGGAGCCTTCATTGGCAACGGTAACCAGCCTCGTCCCGCTGGAGAATTTTCGACTTCTGAAAAAAGACACAGTTCAAACGTGAAAGTCTTCACCTCAGGAGCTCTCTGAAGACACCGCCATCTCTTCCAAGTCCGATGGTCAGCCATATTTTTAGGTCTAGAATTACTGTGCCCACTGTTGGTGCTTTGATCTTTTGGACACTCGTTTTTATTTTAAAGTTCTTCAATTCATAGTTCAGATTCTACTGATGGGATTCTTCCTGCTTTGGTGTCAAATAATTTATTAACATTTCTCTATTTTTCTAAATTTGTGTGGGATTTTTCTTGTGTTGTGTTTGCACTTTATTATTGTTTGTGTGCTGCATAAATATTTACACATACCCTCTAAGTTAAGCCTGACTGCTTTTGTGCCAAGTGAACAGAGGGTACAGCACAGGTTAATTTAGTGACTTTTAGGGTTCACCCTGACAGGAACCATGATTGTTACTTGAGGGTTAATATCCTGCTCACAGGAAATGTATGTTTTTGAGTTTTATTTAATATATTTATGCTACAATATGTATTATTATAAATGAAATTTATAATTCAAAACACATTGTAAAAAAAAATTATAAACTTGCATTCTAAAATGTGATTTTCTTTTGTAGTACTTTGACACTATACAGTAGTTTTAACAAGACATAGATAAAGTAATCAAATAAAGTGCTATATGGAGTAGTGTAACTTTTTGCAGACACATTTCTCCATTAACCCCTTCGATGCTTGTGACGGAACCGTTCCGTCATCAGTCACGGCTGAGCTGTGATGATGACGGAACGGTTCCGTCACGACCGCGCCCTGTTCTGGAATGTCCAGCACAGGGGCGGAATCGGCGCCGCACGGAAGCGGTTAAAATAGTTTATTTTTACACAATGCATCAATAATGAAATAAAAGAGGGAGATTTTCTGCATGTGCGGATTAATGGTCTAAGAGCAGCACTGCCATTGTGAAAGACTTTTATTTTCCAGCACTTGAAGAAAGACGAAATGCTTTGTTCAACGTTTGCATTTGTTTTGGAAAGGTATATAGCCTGCAAATAAATTTAGCTTGGTACGTTACCCAAACAAATCATAGTTAGATTTCTTTCTTGTGAAATAGGAGCTTTGAAGCCACTGGAAAACAGTCAGTAAGAAGCATTTCACATGTACATATATGTATATTTACTGAAAAAACCCAAATTTTAAAGCATCGTTATAGTTAGGTGAAAATGACAGTTAAAACTTCCAATTTTAAATTAACAAAACCATTGCAATTACCCAGTTATATTTATCAACAGTAATCATAACTTGTGCCCTAAATTAAGTATAACTGGCATCCTTGCCATGCACTGCTAATTACCTCTAAGTTACTCATGACATGTTCTATGATACAATTGATAACATTACTGCAACATCTGAAATTATATAATTGATTGACAATACTGTGCATGGTGTGGGAGTGTCTTACAGTTACTTTAGAGCACAAGTTATAGTTTTATAATATACACACACACACACACACACACAGGTTGAAAGAACCTTCGCCCTCCTGTTTTAGGGAATGGAGACATGTAAATAGTGGAGATTTACATTTAGGTGTAGGAGTAGATCTGCACAAGTAGATCTACTCATGTACATTTAGCCCGCCTGATGAAGATATCAGTAGACGGCTCCTGGCAAGTCACCAGGGTGACAAGATGACTAGAGTAGAGGCAAGGCGCCGCTCAGTAGCTGAAGGGAGGCACCTCCTGAGGACTGACCTCTGCATAGGTTACTGTTGAGGCACCTCCAGTCACAGGGTCAGGACAAGCCATCTCCTTACCATGCTGGGTGGCTGGTTGAATAGATGAGGGGCCGGTAGCTAGCCAACCAGGTGACTGGCCAGCTGGAGCAGCTAACTCTAACTCATGTCTCCCCCCAGGTTCTGTAATCTCCCACATTGTAGGGGCTTAATAGTTGAGGAAATATAGCTTTTCAGGCAGGCCCAAGAGGAGAGGGAGCTTGTCTGGGGGCTTAACCTTTCTTAGCTCTTCAGGCACCAGGAGGGCGGAAGACGGCATCCTTATCCGATGGACTGGAGGTGACAGTACGTACCGTTGGCATGGTGGCTTCAGATTGTGGAGGATCCTTGAGTTGTGTGCAGCAGAGACCGGACTCAATGTGAAGCCCAAGGCCGATACCGGGGCAGGGTGGAGTCGGACCAGGGAAGAGTATGGGGCTCCTGCGGGCTGAGCAGCTCCCATAGTCCCATGTAAGAGGCAGTAAAAACCATCCTTTTCGCCTGGGAAGCCTGTTGCTCCAGGCACTAGGCAGGGCCACTTTTCCAACTTGGGCCAGGCGGGCACCATACAGTGGTAGAGTCTGATGCTCCTGCAGGCTGACCAGATCCTGTAATCCCCCTGTTGGAGGCCTGGTCACCCAAGACGGATGGTGACCGTCAGCAGACAGAACTTCCTTCCCAGCCCAGGCCAGGGTGAAGCCCCACCTGCAAGGGTTTGCTAGGTTTCAAAATGGAAAAATGTTAGCTTGTCAGCTTCGTGTGGACAACAATTACACCAGTGTTGTTTCATTCTCAAGACGATCCAGACAATGGACAAATATGGGTATGGCAACTCAATGAACCATGTCACCGGCCCAGCCTTCCTAATCTGAATTGCACCCAGGCCCAGTTTTAATAGAAATTCGTACTCCACCAAGTATGTTCTATTTAAGACTATATTCATCAAACTCTTATATACAGTGTAACAACAATTTAATTTTCAGTCATGCTGGTCAGATTGGGCTGTTTTGGTATGTGCTTCAAATCTCAAATTACTTTATCAAATGAAACATGCAATTGATTGCAGTGAATTGTTGATGAAATGAGTTCCAAATGGCTTAATGAGAAAACATTAGGAGTAAATATTAACACGAACCAACTTTAATTTGGTAAAGGATTTCTTGCTTTTAACTTGTTTTTCGTACTGAATAATTATTTGTGATGCGTTTGTTGATCAGTCTTCTAGTTAAAGTTATCAATATTATGTATATTGACGAAGAGATACTAAAAGACTAACTTTCAAATGCGGTTGTGCAGGAACAACACATATTAACTTTTGACATAAAGATAAACTTTTTTTTCAAGCTAATCTTCAAGATATGGCAAATTGAGGCACGTGCGTTTTGCCTTATAAATGTATGTTTTATTGATAGAAAATGCCACCTGTAACTAGCTGCTACTGGTTAAAAGCAATGCACGCCACACATCAAAGAATGAAATACTGCTTTGCAAAGAATAATTGTGGAATATTATATCAGTTTCATTTGGTTACTGCATTATAATTAGGACATAGCTGACCTTGAGAAAAAGGCTACTCAAAAGACCCTTAATACCATCTAAAGATACGTGGAAGCAGCGCGTTTTTAGTAATCACGATCTGGAATCTCTAATGCATATTAGTCTACATAAAGAAAGATGAAAACCTCGAAGGTCGTGTGTAAATCATTTTCAAGCATTGCATGTCACGATTACTATATCTTTGCAGGCACAGTTGTGTTTTTTAATCAGTACATTGTAAAATTGTTCAACGTACTCACATTGTGCTCTATAAGGAATTTAATAAAGAACAAGTCCTTGAAAACAATGTAAGAAACGTCATATCCTATTGGAAAATATTCTAATGTATACAATAGTTCAAGGCCAATATAACATAGATTGCATTTCTGAAGAAATACGAGTCAAATATTCTATCATTCTATAGGTGTCCCTGCAAGAGGGATGAGGCAAGTTAACGAAAATTCCATGTTTCAAAGAAGATACTTTTGACAACTACATTTGATGTATATGCCATGTACTTTGCTAACAACAAGCTCCTATGTAAACATATACTTGTTTACACTAAAAAACTGTTACATCCAAACACCACCCACCCTTCATAAAAATATATTTTAAGATCCAAAGAACTAGGGGCCTCATTTATGAGAAGTGACGCATTGCTGCGTGAAAGCAGCGATGCGTCACTTCTCAGTGCGCACTCCTTGCGACATACCTGATGAGTCATATTTACTGTATGACACATCATGTCACAAGGAATTACAGATACGTCAGTATTTCTGATGTATCTGTTTGGCGCAAAAGTGACGCATTGCTGGAGTGTGTCACAAAAGGGACGCAACTCCAGCAATGTGTCCTTTCATATGGGGCAAGCCCCATGGGGCAAGCCCCATGTGCAAGGGCCTGTGTCAGTCTTACGCCTGCTGTGAGGCAGGCGTAAGATTTTGACGCAACAGCGTCCTAGAAGTGACGCAGTGAAATCTCATAGATTTCACTGCCTCACTTTTACGAGGCTTTTTGCGGGGAAACACCCCCCCTGCATACATTATACCTGATGCAGGTATAACATAGCGCAGGGGTTCACAACGCGATGCATCTGCTTAGATGCGTCACTTTGTAAATAGGGCGCAACAGGAGGCATGTTTTACGCTGCCGATGTGCCACAAAAAGTGACGCATCGGAAGCACAAAACTGACGCATGGCCTCATAAATCAGGCCCCAGGTTTTTACCTACTGTATAATCAATTTTTCTTTTTTAAATGTGGAGAATCTAAGTACAATTCCTTTTAAACAAAATAAAGCCACAACAGTGAGCTCCCAATTCAAGCTGGGACACTCATCCTTAAAAGCAGATTCACAAAAAATATGTAATTGGTCATATATTTAAAGCAAATAAACATTTTCGTTGTGCAAAATACAGTTCCTTTAGTACAAAATAGACCCACAGTAGTGAAAAATACAATTATATTTTGGTGGAATGCAATTTGGATAAGATTGATATTGACATTGTGCACAATACCATTCCTTTCTGTACAGGATAAAACCGTGGCAGTACAACAAACAATTCTATTTGTGCAAAAAATATAGCTAGAGGGGAACCAAAGGATCACTTTGCATTATGGCATAGGTCCAATTGTAATACATTTTAAGTGAGAAACGGTCCTAATTCTAGCTAGAATACGAGTCCTTGAAACCTATTCCACAAAAAACATCTATCACACCCCAATGAACAAACCTCAATGTTTCCAATCTATACCTCCAATACAATGGGCCACTGCGCTCTGCTGACCGCTCGTCAACAGCAGACAAAACGTTTCCTACTGCATAGCACAATTATATATTATTACACCTTAATATTACTGTCATGAGATCACTTCTTCTGCAAACCTGTAGCATACTAAAAACTGGCAGCAGCAATATTCTACTTGTGTCAAAGCATGTGCAAAATATAAATGAATGCAAAAAGTTTAATAGTGAATTTTGGCAAAAGGGATACTTTACTCTTTCCGTCCCTACCTGTCAATCAATCAGGAGTTTTGTATAGTGCAGCTACTCACCTGTGAGGGTCTTAAGGCACTGGGGGGTGGGGGGCGGGGGCTCCGTAGGGTGTTGGGGCAATCTGAAGAGCCAGGTCTTGAGGTCCTTCCCCAGAGCAGGGCTTTGCCGAAGGTGGAGGGGGAGGTTATTCCAGGTCTTAGCTGCGAGGTAGGAGAAGGACTTTCCACCCATTCTGGTCTTGTAGATGTGTGTCATGTGGCCAGAGAGAGGTTGGCTGATCGGAGGTTTCTTTTGGGTGCGTGGCATGAGAGGCAGCTGTTTTGCTATGCTGGTCCGATGTTGTGGAGTTCCTTGTATGCTTATGTGAGGAGCTTGAAGGCTATTCTTCTTACCTGTCTGACCAACTTCCATTTGGATCTGCCCCAGCCTAACCTCCTGGGCCCACCTCCATCTATAACCGTTTGTTATTTCCCATATGGAATCTGAATATGCCCCCCGCAATATGTTTCCTTGAGATGATACAAATTATCTCTGTTACACACCTCCTCTAAATCACTCCTTCTGGTGAACTCCTTTACAAAGTGCTTTAATGTTTGTTTCTGCTGAACAAAAGACATTTATTAGAGTTCTACCCCTACTGAAACATCCAGGGTGGCGTTAATATCAAGGAAATTTGCAGCCCATTGGCTAGCATGCTTGTTATGCAAGAAAGATGTTATTATTCACCTTAGGGAACACTTCTCAGCTTTAAGGAGACCAGACCAATAATTAAGGAACCAATGTTGATATTTAAATAGTACGCTTGTAAGGCCCAGTTCTAACCTAACAGCACGATTTACTGATCCTTGACCCTCCGGGTAGGTCGCTTCCCCACCGCTGCAGCTAGCTCCACCTGTGCCCCCTGGTTCCTGCTGCCTTGCCTTCCGTCGCTACCCCCCCGTTTCTTTCCCGCCGCTGACTCCCGTGCGGCCCCGCCACCCCGCGCGCCCATTGGCCGTCCTGACCTCCCGCCTCCCAGCTGACCCCTCTTCCCCTTTTACCCTCTTAAGGCGACCGCTGCGCGGTGGAGACAGCGACCCTTGACCCTCCGGGTAGGTCGCTTCCTCATCGCTGCTGCTAGCTCCACCTGTGCCTCCTGGTTCCTGCCGCCTTGCCTTCCGTCACTGCCCCCCCGTTTCTTTCCCGCCGCTGACTCCTGTGTGGCCCCGCCCCCCCATGCGCCCATTGGCCGTCCTGACCTCCCGCCTCCCGCCTCCCAGCTGACCCCTCCTCCCCTTCCCCTTTGAAGGCGGCCGCTGCATGGTGGAGACAGCGACCCTTGACCCTCTGGGTAGGTCGCTTCCCCACCGCTGCACCTAGCTCCACCTGTGCCTCCTTGTTCCTGCCACCTTGCCTTCCGTCGCTGCCCCCCCATTTCTTTCCTGCCGCTGACTCCCGTGCGACCCCGCCCCCCCGCACGCCCATTGGCCGTCCTGACCTCCCGCCTCCCGCCTCCCAGCTGACCCCTCCTCCCCTTCTACCCTCTTATGGCAGTCGCTGCGAGGTCGCCCAGCGCCAGAACCCCTGGCCCCAGCCAATGCCAGGGCACCTGACTGAGGAACGTCTCCGCCACCCTCACCGCACTCAACACCGGTCGATCTGCCGCCTGCCACCGAGCCACCCCGAGGCGCACCCACGGACCCTTCACCTGCCAAGCCTGCAAATTCACCTGCCTCCAAACCTGCACCCTGCCCACCGAACACAGCAGCGACAACAACAACCACCTCAAGTGCATCCTGCTCAACCCCCGCTCCGTCCACAAACACGCCGTCGAACTCTGGGAACTCCTTGATACCACAGCACCAGACTCCGCCTTCCTCACGGAAACCTGGATGAACGCCTCCTCGGCCCCCGACATCACCATAGCCATCCCAGACGGCTAAAGGATCACCCGGAAAGACCGCATCAACCAAACCGGAGGAGGAATCACCATCATCTACAGGAACACCATCAGCGTCACGACCAACGCCGAAGACACACTCACCACCGCCGAACACCTACAGTTCCAGATCCACACAGACCCCCAGACCACCCTCCGAGGAACACTCATCTACAGACCCCCGGGCCCCTGGACACAATTCAGCGAAACCATCGCCGACTTCATCCGCCCGCACGCCCTAGCCTCACCAGAGTACATCCTCCTAGGGGACCTGAATTTCCACCTGGAGAAAAACAACAACAACAACACCACCACTCTGCTCGACAACCTCGACAATCTTGGACTCAAGCAACTGGTAGACACGCCCACCCACCTCGCCGGCCACACGCTCGACCCCATCTTCTCAGCCAGCAACCACGTCTCCTTCAGCCACTCCACCGGACTACACTGGACCGACCACAGCTGCATTCACTTCACCTTCAAGAAGACCACCTCCCACCACCAGACACTACAGATCCCCCGCAGATGCTGGAGCAAAGTCACCGCAGACCAACTGACCACATCACTGAGCCAGAACCCACCTGTCGACACCCCCGACGCCAACGACGCAGCACACAATCTCGCACAGCTGATCACCAACTGCGCCGATGATCTCGCTCCTCTAAAGAAACCCCCAGGCAAGACTAGCAACAGAAAAACCGCATGGTTCACAGACGCCCTCAAAATCGCAAAGAAATCATGCTGAACCCTCGAAAAAACCTGGCGCAACAAACGGACAGCAGAAAACATGACAGCCCTCAAGAGCGCCACCCGCGAATACCACCAGATGATCCGCACCACCAAAAGGACATCGTTCAAAGAGCGTCTGGACAACAACACCCACAACAGCAAGGAACTCTTCAGCATCGTCAAAGAGCTCTCCAACCCCAGCGCCAGCAACAACGATATCACACCGTCACAAGACCTATGCAACTCCCTCACCACATCCTTCCACCGCAAGATCGCAGATATACACGACAGCTTCGGACCCCAGACTCCACCTCCAGCCACCAAACCAACTACCCCCACCACCAGCCTCAGCGCATGGACCCCCATCAGCACTGAAGACACCACCCGCGTCATGAACACCATCCACTCCGGCTCCCGCTCCGACCCATGCCCTCATCATATCTTCAACAAATCCGACACCATCATCGCACCCCACCTCCAGAACGTCATTAACAGCTCCTTCACGTCAGCCACCTTCCCAGGAAGCTGGAAACACGCAGAAATCAACGCCTTGCTGAAGAAACCAACAGCGGACCCCAAAGACCTCAAGAACTTCCGCCCCATCGCTCTTCTCCCCTTCCCGGGTAAAGTCATCGAGAAGACCGTAAATAAACAGCTGACTGCATTCCTCGAAGAAAACAACTCGCTCGACCCATCCCTATCCGGATTTCGAGCCAACCACAGCACCAAGACCGCCCTCATCGCAGCCACCGATGACATCAGGACTCTGATGGTCAACGGAGAGACAGCCGCTCTCATCCTCCTGGACCTCTCGGCAGCCTTTGACACCGTCTGCCACCGCACCCTAATAACCCGCCTCTACAACACTGGGATCCAAGGAGAGGCCCTGGACTGCATCACATCGTTCCTCTCCGACAGAACCCAGAGTGTCCGCCTCCCTTCCTTCCGCTCCGAGGCCACCAAGATCATATGCAGCGTACCCCAGGGCTCCTCACTCAGCCCAACTCTATTCAATATCTACATGAGCCCCCTCGCCACCATCGCACGCAAACACAACATCAACATCATCTCCTACGCCGACGACACCCAACTGATTCTCTCCCTCACCAAAGACCCTCTCACCGTCAAAGCCAACTTCCAGGACAGAATGAAAGATGTCGCAGAATAGATGATGCACAGCCGTCTGAAGCTCAACTTGGACAAGACGGAGGTCCTCATCCTCGGACAATTCCCATCCGCCTGGGACGACTCCTGGTGGCCCACAACGCTGGGCACCGCACCGACACCCACAGACAACGCATGAAACCTGGTATTCATCCTGGACTCCTCCCTCACGATGACCAAGCAAGTCAACGCAGTCTCATACTCATGTTTCAACACCCTGCGCATGCTCCGAAAGATCTTCCAGTGGATCCCCACCGAAACCAGAAAGACGGTCACCCAGGCCCTCGTCACCAGCCGACTGGACTACGGAAACGCTCTGTACGCAGGAACCACAGCCAAACTTCAGAAACGCCTTCAACACATACAGAACGCCTCCGCACGACTCATCCTCGACATCCCTTGCCACAGCCACATATCCGCCCACCTGAGAAATCTGCACTGGCTCCCCGTCAGCAAGAGAATCACATTCAGGCTGCTCACCCACACCCACAAAGCGCTCTACAACATGGGCCCCGAATACCTCAACAACCGCCTCTCGTTCTACACTCCCACCCGCGAGCTCCGCTCCACCAGCCTCGCCCTCGCCAGTGTCCCACGGATTCGCAGAACCACCACCGGAGGAAGATCGTTCTCCTACCTAGCAGTCAAGACATGGAACTCCCTCCCCGCACACCTACGACTGACCCAAGACCATCTCACCTTCAGGAAACACCTCAAGACCTGGTTATTCGAGCAATAGTAGGCACCCCCCCTCCCTTCAGCGCCTTGAGACCCTCACGGGTGAGTAGAGCGCTTTACAAATGTATTGATAGATTGATTGATTGATCCTCTGGGCAGGCCAATCAATGTTTTTAAGACACTCATTTTGATGGTGTGCACCCTCCTCAAATATTTTACAGGCAGAACCTCACACCCATTATAGGACTCTCTGAGAACTTCAATGGACTTGTGGGCCAATGTTAAATCTAGTCTTTATAAAGTATCTCTGATGGCCTTAGAATGCAGCTCCTGGAGGCCAATGTGAGGAATAAATGTAAGGTTATATATAAAAGAAAACCAAGATAACAATATTCCTTGACCACCCGTACTGGGATGCCACTTAGCCACCACTTAAACCTTTTAAACTGAATCCTTCCTTTCAGAAAGTACATTACTTTTGTTTTAGCCATATTTATTTTCAGATCGTTTGACTTACACAATATTCAATGAAGAGATCTAATTGCCTCTGAAGGCCATCTGGCGTGAGATTCAACAGAACCGTATCATTGGCATAAAACATTACTGAGATGGCCTTGTTGCTTAATTTAGATGGAAGGGATTAAACCTGAATCAATCTTACCAAAAAATCCACAATATATAGAGAGAACAGGAGCAAGGTCATCATACACCTCTGCCACAATCCTTTAGGGGTGTCAATCTTTCTGGACAGTGCTCTGTTACCCCTTAGTTCACCGTGGTCCATGAGAATTCATGTAGTTGGATAATCAACGTAAAAAACCTGGAGGTCACTTCCATGTTCTCATCTTTTCCCAAAGTAGAGGCCTATTATAGTGTCAAATGCTGTTGACAAATCGATGTACAACATATACAGAGGTCGTTTCTTTTTAAAGAACTATTTTTCAGCTAAAGGATTTATTATTAAACAAACATCTGGTGTTGAATTGCCTTTACGAAAACCCATTTGGACCTTAGGAATGACATTAGTATTGATTACCCAGTCTTCCAACAACCTCAGGAGATGTTTTGCATATACGTTGTTCGGGATATCTAGAAGTGTAATCATGCGGCTAAAGGCCCCGTTCCCCCTTTTTATACAGTGGAACCGTAATACTACCATTCCAGGTTCTCTGTATCTCCTGAACGCTGATTATTGCTCCAAATACTGAGGACAGGTCTTGAGCCCACAAACAAGGGTTGAATTTAGTGTTAGGCCTTGATTGATTCAAAATTCTCTACTGACTGAGCCAAATGGCTCTCCACTATCCCTGCTACTGAGGCGCCAACCTACGTGCTCCCTAATCCTCCAACATTTGCACCCTTAAGTTTAAACAGCTCCAATATGTAGCTCAGCCATGTTTCCTCCAGCACTGGTGCTGTAACAATATTTTTAGCCACCCCAGCACTTTATTTACTATATTCCAAAAACCCTTAGTACTTCCCGATCTCGGTGAGACAGTTGCTTTCGCACATATGCTCGCCGTATCTTCCCAAGATATTTTTCCAATCTCTTTCCTATAGTTTTGCCAATGACATTTAATTAGTCATTTCTTATTAACCCCACAAATTTTATAAACCTCCCTTATATTCTTATTTAGTGCAGCCTTGGCCTGCGCGGTAGCAAACCCCGATGAAATATTCCTGCTTCGACCACACTTTAAACCTGTAGATACCATATTACTTATGGAGGCAATTAGATTCTCATACTCCGGCACAATGTGCTGAGGTGGCAAAGTATACTGATCTCTCAGTAATTTTGTCATTCTAATTTGAGTGTAATGTTTTACATTTCCAGTCCTTACCAGTATATGCTCATTAAAGCAGTGAATTGGTGCAAATATTTGCCAAAGATCTCTTATAAGTGCAGCCCAATGCAGTGCAAGGATCAGGGGCTTGTGATCACTGCCTACTAATATGCCTAATGCTAGGTCCATAACTGTACCAAAGCATTCTGTGGAGATCATTACATAATCTATCAATGTTGACACCCTTCCATTATCAAAGGTGTACTGAGCAGATTGATCCCTAGTGCATCTGCCATTAGTAATAGACAGGTTCACATATTAAGCAACAGACCCGGTTGTCTCCCGCCCCCATCCTCTCGATGGGGCTCTAGAATCTGACATGGGATACCCAAGGCATTTTTTTCTCCCATTGGAACTCATCTTTTGTTGGGTTATGGGGAATGTTAGCATTAAATCGCCTGCCAAAAAGATGATGTCTTTGGGAAACATGATTTCAACTTATCCATCAGGACTGCCAGCTCCTTTAACTAATTACCTAGCCTTTTAATCAGTTTAAAATAGGTGTTGATTACATCTGGGCAGCCTTTGTCCCACTTTCATCTCGCTTTTCTGATGTCAAGCCGCAAATTGAGATTGTCAAGAAATTAGTAAATAACTGAAATGAGATGTGCCCCGTAATTTATTATTTTACACCTAGTAGTACAGCTAGGCCGAAGCAGGATGATCAAATTTCTCCTTAGCTGCTCTAATGCTAAAAACGCTACAGTCCCTCATTACCACATCATTCACTTCCCAGGTCTCTTGCAATGCAATAAATACAGCCTTTCTCTCCATTCTTAACCCACCCGTAAAAAGTCTGAATTTCTTTTCAGACCCGCTATGTTTCATGAAAACAAGTTAACCTCAATGCCATCAGGATCTTGAAAATAGGGGTCTAGAAGTCACCTTTTTATCATGTATTGTCATGTATTTATTGTCCCTACAATCCATTCCCACGTGTTGTCATACTGGGTCAATGGTTTTTTATAATTGGAGAATACTTCTCTCCCTTTCTCAGATTTCAAAATAAGGGTGTTATCAAACCAAACAAACTAGTGGATCCCTGACCCCCCCCCCCCCCCACAAATAGGGAAAATAGTTGAACTAATTAATTGAGGCCCCCTCGCTTTCCCACTGTGCATTCACCTGAGCTGACAACATCCCGGAGGAGACATGCCCATTGGGTGAATGAGTGATAGTTGTAAAAAACAAACCTTTGAAGCTAATCCAATGAATTCATGACTTGATCCACCACCATCATGGAATAAAAATTGTCCCAGGCAACTGGCCACAATGTAGCCATTTCTCTGGATTTCAGACAAACAACCATGGTAATGTCTTTAGAAGAACATTTTGACAACCTTGGAAATGACTCAAAAAGAGGTAAATTACATGATCTATTAAGAACACATTCTGTATCAGCAAAAATATCCACTAATTGCAGAACCCACTCAGCTTTCTCGTAGGGGCTAACTGCAGATTCCTTGCACCATCTTTGTTCGGCCTCGGACCTAAGAGGCTTATCTCCTGCATTTAGGGGTAGTCCGACAATACCATGTATGGGCACTAATCTGTCCTGGCCCAACTGCTCGGAATCATACCAAGGGCCATCAGACGCCCCAGCATGAGAATAGAGGCTTCAACAGAGCATTCTACTGCTGGTAATTGCTCTACAAGTCATCATTTGGAGCCATCATACAAAATTCAAGCCTTCTTGCAGTTTTCTTTTTTAACCTTTGAATTTTCCTTTTCCTCTTTCAGTGGGGCTTTTGAACTGGCTGAGCAGAGTTCTGCACCACACACACGGCCTCTATTGGTGCAGTCCACTTGTCTACTTGCATCTTAACATTCTTCCTCATCTGCATCAACACTATACTCGACGCAGGAGGTAATTTTCAAAAGTACGCCAATATTATTCTGCTACCTTTTAAAGCTCCCAAGTGCAGTGCTCTGTTTCTTAGTTTGTTGGATTTAGTTGTTTGGCACAATCTGGAGGAACGAATTCCTCCAGATCCAAGGTTTGTTTACCATCAAAATGCTAACCAAAAGCCATTAGTGGATAATTAGATTACTGAAGGAAATAGAGCTCGGAAAATAATATAAGGGTATAATACCCAGAAGGGTCGTTGCAGAGAAGGGGGACCAGGACCTGCAAGGTGCACCCAATCCAAGCCGGGCACTTCCACACAGGCTCTAACTTATTGCTAGAGCCACTGGTTTGCCCCTTGATCTGGATACCTGGTCGGCGCCACCTCACCTTCCGCAGTTGCTGGTTCCCGATGGCTCTACAGAGAAGGGGCCCTAGCAAGCTTGGGAACCTGCTCCAGGGTTAGAGAGCTAATTTGCAGACTCTTGTAGTACCTGGTTAGCTTGATTCTCCGCTCCAGGACTCACCAGCGACTAGGAGAAAGCCTCTCCCAGGTCATCCAACTTAAGGCCTTTCGAATATAGCAGTGGGGTAAAGAAGCAAAAAGCCAGTTTGAAGACATGTTAAAAGAGAAGTAATTCCCCCAGGATGCAAGTCACACTCTGACATAGCAGGGCCATTTCCGCAATGCCTGGAACATGGTCAGAGGCAGCAGGGATCTAACCCAACTGCACCCTCACTGAATGACTGACAGACTAGAGCAGCCACCCCCTCACAGATGTAACGAGTGGGCGCCTAGGCTACCCCTACCCCGGGCAAGAAGCACTGGAGTGTCACGGATCCTGCGTTCTTCGTGGCTGGCACCCGGGGGATTGCCGGGACGAGCGCTGCCGCCATCCTCTGTGGGCCCCCCCCCCGTGCGGGGATGGACGGCACCTAGACGGGGAGCAACTGTGACGTAAGGACACCCCCTGAAATCACGGCTGGCGGCGCGACGGAACGGGCCCCGCTGGGGTGCTGGCGACCTGTGGGCACACTACACCCCCTACATAGTGCAGACTGGAGCTCTACTGCAGGACTTGGGGCATACGAATTGAGGGGCCACCTGCATACTTTTGTATGATGCCCGATGGAACTACCTCGTTAGCTTTGGGGGAGATTGACTTTGGGCTCCCTCCTTTGACTATCACCTACCCAGCCGGACTTCGGACTAACGCACCCGCGTCTCCCCATACCTTACCTTACCGCTCCCACTTCCCTTAACCCTCCCCCTCCGCTCCTACTCTTTCCAGCTTCTGTCCTCTGCCCTCGCATGCCCCTGCCCTTTGTCCCCACCCTGTTTTTCGGTAAACCTCTTCCCTCGCCTCTTGAGACTGAACTATTTTGCATGATGCCCGATGGAGCTACCTGGTTTTAGCTATAGGGGAGATGGGCCGTGGATTCCCTCCTTGGTCGTCACCTACCCAGTCCGTTTTTAGGCAGACTTCCTTTCGTCTCTACGGTTGTCTCTTCCCTTATCCTCACTCTCTCGCCTCCCCTACCCCCCACTACTTTATCTCACCTTTCTCTCCTCCCCTAATGTATTGCTGACTATTCTATTTAATGTTTACTTGTTGTTCTTTTTCTGGTATATTCTCGAACCACATTGTTGCACTTCCTTTCGTCTCTCCTGTCGTCTCCTCCCGCATCCTCCCTCTATTTATGTCTCTCCTTCCCTCCTCTCTCAATGTATTGAGACCAAACTATTTTGTCTGATGCCCGATGGAGCTACCTGGTTTAGCTATAGGGGAGATGGGCCGTGGATTCCCTCCTCGGTCGTCACCTACCCAGTCGGTCTTTAGACAGAATTCCTCTCGTCTCTACGGTTGTCTCTTTCCTTATCCTCACTTTCCCTCCTCCTCTACCCCCCACTACTTACTCTCTCCTTTCTCTCCTCCCCTAATTGTATTACTGATTGTTTGATATCATGTTTACTTGTTGATCTTTTCTGGTATATTGTTGAACCACATTGTTACACTTCCTTTCGTCTCTCCTGTCGTCTACTACCGCATCCTCCCTCAGTTTATGTCTCCTCTTCCCTCCTCTCTCAATGTATTAAGACTGAACTATTTTGTCTGACGCCCGTTGGAGCTACTTGGTTTAGCCATAGGGGAGAAAGGCCGACTTCTTTTCGTCTCTCCTTATTGTCTCTTCCCGAGCTCCTATCCTCTCTCCCCTGAATCTATCCCCTTGTCTGCCCTGGGATCACAGCTTACTGGAATTTGGACGTTGCCTTGACTCGTCTACCAGTTTGTGTCCCCATCACCCTTCCCCTCCTCTTCCCATGCTGTGTCTGTCACCACCCACTCCCCTTTCCCACCCTCATTATCTGTCTACTTCCTGTGCTCCAACCACCCCTCCCCTGAATCTCTCACCTTGCCGGGAAACATCCTTTACAACGCAACTTTTACCACGCAGTGCCTTTACGATGCAACTTTTACAACGCAAACCATTACAACGCATTGCGCTGGGCGGCGCTCTGGGATAGGGAATAGGTTTAATTTACTATCCAACACCTTCCCTACTATCCACGGGGACTGGAGTTGGAATAGTAAATTAAACTATTCACTATCCAGTGCCCCAAAGCACTATGTGTTGTAAAGGCATGCGTTGTAAAAACAGTGTTGTAAAGGCATGCGATGTAAAAACATGCGTTGTAATGTCATACATCCCACCTTGCCTGCTTTTCCCCTTTCGTATTTGTGCTTATTGTTTATCTTGACCTTACATGTAACTATGTTGCCATGCTCTAAGAACTGTGTAACCTTTGTAATGATGTACACTGTAACTATGATCTGATGCTCATGCAAAGCGCTCTGATACCTCCGGGTCTAGCCAGTGCTATATAAAACTTTAAAAATAAAATAAAAATAAAATAAAAAGTATGATCACCCTACAGCTCACTCTGTCTGCTAAGGAATTGTGTAAAGTTTGTTTGAGTCTTAGCTCTCCACTGCTCGCTCTGCTGCCATAACCCGAATGCCACAGCAGAAATCTCTGATCCTCTCCTGCTGCTGTCAAACACCATGGCCTAACGCCATCCCCTGCTGCTATTGCGGCTTGACTGCCACTGGGGGCGCAACTACTCACAGAACCCGCAGGTTGAGCAAAGTTTGTTGGAGACCAGTCCCACCGGTCCTTCTCGGTGGACTCAGCTGGGCTTTTTGTTAGGCATTCAGTGGGGCCGCTGGGACTTTGAGGTGAGGGCAATTTTATCCGGGGCCCCCATGTGCATAGCTACAGCTGCGAGTAACTGGGCTTGCTGCATGATTTCTCTGGCGTCTATGGCCATGCCTCGTCCACAGCAACTCAAAAATTGGGGAACAAGCAAATAGAATGTTATATGACATTCCCACTAATGCACATTTATGTCAGGCAGAATACCATGAACTTGACTTGGTTCTTAAAATAAACTGGAGCTTTTGGTGAATGTGGTACCGTGACATGCATGAAACCAGCTTTCAGGCCCCTGTTGAGTCTGGTTTTCAATTAGATGATGAGGCCTTAGTATTAGGAATATGTGTAGTCGACCTTATTGTGGATTATGAGAAAGCTGCTTTGTGGGGATAAGGAATGATAAAAGGGAAATATTTCCAAAGTTTTCCTATTAGGAACAAGTCTATCCAGGCAAATGTGCTTGCATGCACTACTTCTAAAACCTAGCACTGTACATTGTGGATGACTGCAACTTGTTTTGTTGCTGGGGCACAAGAAATACAGGGACAACATAAACGGTGGGCCGTTCAATACAACATGTCTTTATACAAATGAAGTCTTAAGCATCTACATGAGATAAAGTAACCTCACACTGACGTCCAAATAAGAGGCTAAATGCACCTTCCTAGTCAACTTAGTAGTATATCTTGGTTACAATGAATGTGTACAGACTGCCCTTACATGATGAATAACTTCAAGACTCTGAGCCAAAGTTGTTTGAGATCAACTAAAAGTGATCAAACCACAAAGCAATTCCCACCACTCCATATTCAACTCAAAAACAGTTCACTGCATCAAAAGGAATAAACACTAAGGTACATTTTGCTAAGCAAGACCAGATGCTAGTGCTTTTTGTGAGATACCATCCTGCCCATACTTGGGAAAAACCTTTATCTGTTTAATCTTGAAGACAATTAGCAATTGACCTATACAATACCAGTTAAGTTTACTTCATTATCTAATTAGAATCAACTTGTGTACTTTTATTGTGGATTATTTTGTCAATCTATGAATCAAACAGGATTTATAAAATGCCTCTAATTACCCACCAGGGTATCCAGGCACTGAGAGCCGTGCTGCTCAGCTTGCATCAGTTAAACAGCCATGTCATGTGTACCTTTCAGAATTCCTGAGGTGATGGGTGAGGTCTGGAGGTGGAGGGGGAGACTATTCCAGTACTTCACTGCAAGGTAGGAGTAGGAACGTCCTCCACTGTTGCTTCAGTGATTGCACGGGGGGGTGAGTGAAGTAGAGGGAGGCGGAGGTCAGGTATCTGGAGGGTTGGTGGAAGCTCAGGCCATGGTTGGTATATGCTGGTCCTTGATTGTGCAGTTCTTTGTAAGTGTTGGACAGCATCTTGAATTGGCATCTCTTGTCAATAGGGTGCCAGTGGAGGTTCTCGACGTGGGGGGGGGTGGTCAGGGTGAGTCTAGATGCTGAATTCTGTATGGTCTGCAGTCTCTTTATGAGTTGACTGGTAATTTCAGAGTAGAGTGTGTTGCCATAGTGACGAGGGCTGAGTGATGGTACATCTGGCGCTGATTGGGATCAATTTAAAAATCTTTTGGAGCAAGCGAGAGGAAGGAAGCAGGGGGCGTGGCCGGCAGCCGAAGGAAATGGCCGCCGCTTTGTAGAGCTGCGGACCTCCAGGGGCTGAAATAGAAATCTGATGCATTTATTTTGACCTGCCCACTGAAACTCGCCTGCAGGTGCATCGGAACTCTTCCCACACTCGTAGAGCAATTTTCCCAGCCTGCGACACCTTCTCCATAGCCTGTGATGGCACAATCCCTTCTGCGGCCTATGACCATGCTGAGACCGGTGACTGGCGTAGGTGCGGCGTCCAGCACCAATGTGTGCAGGTGCGGGACCGTCAGCTATCAACGAAGTGCGCCCTGGGCTCCAGCACGAACATGCAAATCCCCCTCCTGGGACCTCCCGACCAGTGACTGCAGCTTCAACCGTGCAAAAGGACCCCTGCAGAGCTGCGAGAAGAGGGGTCCCACTGGCCTGCTGCGTCCCACGGTGGAGATGAGTAACTGTCCACCTTGCCTATTCTAAGGTACAATCCGGTCAATAAGTGCCATTTTGTCACCTCAGCAACCCTTAATGAGACTATCATGCTCCGACTTCGACTAACAGCCGTCCCAGGAACTGCAGTGTGCTTTGATGGACCTTCTATGCGCTAGGCCAGGGGTGTGAACACAGGCTTTGATCTGGGTGCCACTCCTGGCATATAACCCCCAGCGGATCGCTCTGGCCTGGGGTTATCACAGGGCCCTTGAGCTACAGTGGTACTGATGGGAGTGAACTAAGGACCCACACCACGACTTTACAGGGATCCGGACCAGTAAATACTTTGAAGTTTGGGGGACTTTGTCCTCTCCATCCGCAACCTGTACTTAGCTGGCTTAGGACCCCTGGTGTGCCTGGACTGCAGCTCAACACATGAAATCTACGCTTCGCACTCTGCTCTCGCCCCGGCTCCCTCCCTATGCTCCAGTCCCACTCCAGAAACTACAGTGAAATGCACCGGATTGCAGGAAAACTGACAGGCCGCGTGCACCACTAGGTAGCACGGTCAGGCGGCGGTGAATACTGCTTCTGGAAGGTCAGTGCCCACAGGGGGTAGACGTGGGGGCAAGGCACGATGGAGGTCTGGGGTCAACGAGTGACCCAACAGAACAGATTGGAGAAATATGCCTACTCTAAGCCAGAGAAAGATGTGAATAATCGTACTGAGGCTGAAGTGGCCTCTGCTACTCCAGTGAAAGAGATCACACTTAAGGACATCTTGTCCACCCTATATATAAGGATCATACCTCTCTAGAATCCCACATAGACATTATGACCACAGAACTCTCACTTATTCATGTAGATTTCAGAAATCTTAGTTCCCGTGTGACAGAGGTCGAATCAATAATGGCCACTGTGAATGCCGACATGGCCTCACTGAAGTAGCAAGTGCAACATCTGGAACTATACAACAAGACCATGGCAGCGAAGCTGGATGATCATGAAGGCTGCTACCACCGCAATAATGTATGCATAGTGGGAGTGCCTGAGGACACAGGAGGTCCTGCCCTGAATCTCTTCATGGAGGATCTTGTCATGACTCAACTGCAACCCAGGGTTCTCTCTAATTACTATTCAATCAAACCAGAGATCAGGTCCCCGGGGGCAGGCCCTGGCCGGGGGCGCCTCTGCGGCCCATACTGGCACGCATTTTTAATTTTCGTGACCGTGAACTTATCCTCCAGATGGTGAGAGATGCCCCGCCAATCCAATTTCAACAAAGTACATTATGCTATTTCCCCGATTACACCGCGGCAGTGGCCAAACAACGACAGAACTTTCTAGCGTTGAAAAAAGAACTCAGAAAAAGTGTTCAGAAATATTCTGTGCTATTTCCAGCAAAATTAAGGGTAGAAGCAGATGGAAAAGCATGGTTCTTTACTAATCCAGAGGACGCACAAGACTGGCTGGAGGGATGGAATCAGGTCCAACATCAGGGTAGACCCCGTCGGAACAATGCGCAAGATCAATCATGACAGCGATCCATGACTCAGACGGCGGACTCGTCGGAAACAGAAACTCGACCAGAGGAGGACTGAACTAGTCATGCTGGACACTTGCTATGTGAAAGGCTTTACATGAACTACTACTCTTTAAAGTCGGATTGATGCCAGCAAACACAGATGCATTACATTGGGGCAGAGATGCACTGAGGAAGGAACTAGTAGCCCCTTCCCGAAGCGACGGGATACAATAGATGGGCAAACGACTGTCGATCCTTCATAAGACTTTATGTGAGCAAGAGAACCATGACATCTCACAAAATGTAATTTCATAATAGTTGCCAAGGTAATTAATTCCCTGTTTAGGCCCCCGAGGGACTAAATGAGGGCTCTATTCCCCCCCCACATAGGTACCGGATAATGGGTATTAGGCATTCAGAAAAGTTGGGGTGGTGGGAAATTTAACAACTGTCCTGCATGGAGGCAGGGAGGGGGGGAGGGATTTGGGATTTTCTGGGAACGGTCATATTTTTTGACTGGTTTTATTTTTATTTGTTCTTTGGCACACAATCTATACACTCATACTATTCCTGCAAAGTCTAACAGCAATCTGATCAAGTGACACACTGGCCCCATGCCACAGTTACATGAGCCCATAATACCTTGGGTACCCTCCAGACAGAATCTGCTAATCATCTCCTGGAATGTCAATGGTCTTCTAGATAAGCTAAAGAGGGGGCTAGTACTGCAAGAGACCCACTTGATGGGTACAGTCTGCAGAGCCCTAGATAGGTGAGGTTTTAGAATGGCTGTCCACTCAGAATTCACATCTGGTTCGAGGGGTGGGAATCCACCTGAAGAAACAATATCCGATCATAGTTAAGCAGACATACACTGACGATTAGGGATGCTTTGCGGCGATCTTGTGTCAGTGGGAAGGGAGTAAAGTAAATGTAGTTTCCGCCTACTTCCCGCCCGCGCTTCACTCCTCAGCTTTGCCGTCACTCAGCGAATTCCTTCTTCGACTCCCACAGGGCTATTTAATATTAGGAGGCAATTTCAATGCCACTTTGAATGCCACTTTAGATCATATGCAATAGGTATGGTGGACATTTGACGCTCCCATTTCCCCAAAACACAACAATATACTTACTACGTTGGGGGCCCACAATAGCCTCTCCCGAATTGACTACATACTGGCAGCTGAACTGGGAAATTTCCTAACAGTAACACAATTGCCAAGAGGCATTTCTAACCACTCCCCAGTTAGCATTCTACACTTGGCACTCCACAGCACAGAGCTGCATATTCTCCATATATCCCGGATATTTGAAGTCCCCAGAGATAGGGAAGGGACTAACTGACGCTACAAAATATTACTTCACCGAAAACGCACCTTCCGTCTCCTCCCCAACTGTTCTCTGTGAGGCATACAACACAGCGCTTTGTGTGCAAGCAATCTAACTAATCATCCAACATAAGAGGGAGAAAGTCAGAACTCACAGTCAGGACCCAGCTGACGCAAACGCCCACCTATTGCACCTTAAGAAACAGGAGTATAGGGAATTTCTTTGGGAGGTAGCGAAAACGCGACTCACCAAGACCCAACATACCATTTATGAAAGCAGGGACAAAGCCGGCAAGCTCATGACCTGGCCCGACAAAAGAGAAAAGGCGGACAGGTGGATAAGAGAACTTCAACTCCCCATGGGCGGCACAACTCGAGATCCTCAGTGCACAGTAGACCTATTAGTGCAGCATTTTAAGCAGATATATACCTCCACAATTATGGTCACGCAAACAGACGCGGAGGTGTTCCTCCGAGATATTAAGCTCCCTAAACTGGAGGAAATAGAATCTCAATCCTTAGAGGTAGAGCTCTCAGTGGAAGAAATTGCGCTGGCAATCAGCAAATTACAGTCGGGTAAAGCGTTAGGACCCAACTATGTTCCCATTGAGTCGTATGAGCGCAACGTGACAACACTCACACCATATATGGCAGGGATGTATAAAGCCAGCTTGGAAAAAGGGGAACTGCCACGTGACAAGAGGACGGCGGCGATTGTGGCCATCCACCAATATCACTGATTAACGCTGAGGCAAAGATATTGGCAAAGGCCCTGGCCAACAGACTTATGCCGCACCTAGCAAAATTGATACACCCAGACCAATCTGGGTTCATGCCCGGAAAAATATGGCGTTAAATCTCCTGTGCCTCCACAACGTCCTGGGTTGTAGTCATACCATCCAAGAAGAGGCTGTTGTGCTGTCCCTAGATGCCTGCATGGCCTTCGACACAGTTGAGTGGCCCTTCCTCTTTGTTGTTCTCCAAAAACCAGGATTCAGACTGAAATTTTGCTCCTGGGTCCGATTACTCTACACTTCTCCTGTAGCCCATGTAGTGGCCAATGGGCACAGATCAAGGGATATTTCACTACATTGTAACACAAGACAGGGCTGCCCATTGCCGCCCCTCTTTTTGCCTTAGTGCTGGAACCTCTTGCTGCCTGGGTATGTCAAGACCCGGTCATCCGAGTACTTAAATGGACTGAGGACCAAGAGGACCGCATTTTGTTATATGCAGACGATATCCTTTTATACATGCCGTCACCTAGACGCTCACTGTCCTGTCTGTTAGATATCTGTAGCTCCTATGGCGATATTCAGGATATACAAATTGGACACAATCGGTGCTCTACGTCCTGAAGGGTCCCCCCCACTCCTCTCGGCCGGTTGTGAAGTAACGGTAGTTGAAGACACCTTTAAGTACTTGGGGATCCACATTACCCAAGACCCGAAAGTGTTTATGACCCTACATCGCCAAGCCCCTCTGAAACGACTGCAAAAAGATACTAAGCACTGGCAATTGATGCCTTTGTGGCTCCTGGGGAAAGCAGCCCTTTTTAAAATAATGGTGCTCCCCCGGTTCCACCTTTTCCAGTCCCCCAAACCTACTTCCGGGCCACTGAGGCAGAAGTCACCAAACTCCTATGGACAATTAACCGGCCCGCATAGCAATGGTGAAATTACACCGCTCCTGGTATGATGGGGGCATCGCACTCCCTAACATACAATATTACTATTGGGCCGTCTAACTAATAGTGGTGAACCAATGGATTCACGTCATCCGCACAGACCCAGCCTATGCCCTTGATAGATTAAAGCTTGGGGCGACAGGGCTACAAAGCGCACTCTATAACAAGACCCATCACATGATGGGCCTGACAAACCATACACTTCAGATTTGGAAAACAGTGCACAAAAAGTTGGGCTACAGACAGGTTGGGAAGGCTGGACAAAAGTAAAGGTTTGCACAATTGGGACCTCATCGGGATATCAAAGGTGGGTGACCTCTGGGTTCAGGGAAAAATTATTACTTTTAAGCAACTCCAGATGAGATACGAATTGGCATCAACAGAATACTTTCGTTACCAACAGATTAAACACACTCTCGAAGCAGCACTCCCCTTGGATACCACCCTACCTGAGGCATCCCCACTAGAGTAATGACGGACTATTTGGAGAAAAGAACAATCTCCTTAACATATACAAAAATGTTAATAACATATCAGACCCGATGGGGAAGCTTAAAGACAAATGGCAGGCAGACCTGGGCGATTTGGATGACACAGATTGGCAGGAAGCTCTGGCGTCCCCCAGAGAGTTAGCGATCACATCCAAACTACGTCTAGTACAACTCAAAATTCTTCACAGAATATTTATTACACTAGGACTACCCTCTGGAAGATTGGTAAAGCTGACAACCCGCTCTGTTTGCCACAATGTGGGAAGGTTGGCAAATTTTTCCATACTATTTGGACATGCCCTGCTATGGTATCGTACTCGGAGTCAGTCATGTCCCTGATCACCCCAAATGCAGTCTACTTAATATCTGGGATGCAACAGATTTAAATTCAACACTACAAACCTGGGCTACTCTAGGTATAACGATAGCCAAAAGGAATATTACCAGCCACTGGGGTGGGGCATCTACCCCAACCTTAGCAGAATGGTGTAGAGACATGAACATCATCACGGCGGCGGAGAAGACGGTGTATGTGCATAGGGGGTGCCCCAAATAATGGATCAAAAATGGGGAAGATGGAATACCTATAGAGGAGATATTTGCGAACTGCCCTCCGTACCTCTAGAAAGTGAATACTTGGCTATGACCAATATTGATGATGGTAATGCTGTATAAGTCAAAGCTTGAGTGAAACGGTTTTTGTGATGTACACATAATATTGGCAACATTGTATAAACGTAAGTGGACCATATCATTCATCTGTCACATATATTACGAAATATGGATTGTGCCTTGAAATATAACAAAGAGTAAGGAAGCAGGCAGAGGATGCTGCATTGATCTGGTTCTTCATGTTGAGTTTGCTGTCCAGGATCATGCTGGGGTTCTTGGCCTGGTCTGTAGGAGTAGGTGGGGGTCCTAGTTCAGCAGGCATCCAGGAGTCGTTCCACTGGGAGTTGTTATTCCCAAAGATTAGTACTCCTGTTTTGTCTGTGTTGAATTTGAGGCAGTTGTCTTGCATCCAGTTTGTGATGCTGGTCATGCACAAGTGGAAGCTTGCCTTCATTGTAGATGTGTCTCCAGATAGAGAGGGGATGAGCTGAGTGCTCTCTGCATAGGATATGATGTTTAGGTCTTGGATTCTGACAATGTTGTCCAGGGGGTTCATGTAGGCATTGTTATGTATGGCTGAGGGATGAACCTTGATGGATGCTGCTGGTGATGTTCTTGGCTCCCAAGGCGAAAGGTGGCACGTGGATTCTTTGGATTCTTCTGTTGAAGAAGGATGCAATGCATTTGGAGGCATCCTCTTGAATTCCAATCTTATTAAGCGTTTTGATCGGGTTTGGTGGGACATGTTTTTGAAGGCTGCTGAGATGTCGAGGAGGATTAGGACAGCCATTTCTTTCCATTCTAGGAGGGTGCTGACATCTTTAGTGGCAGCAATCAGGGTTGTTTTGGTGCTGTGGTTCATAGAGAATCCAGTTTGGGATGAGTACAACAGATCGTTGTTCTCCCGATATTCTATGATTTGTTGGTTGATAGCCTTTTAGAAGATTTTGGCAGGGAAGGGGAGCAGCAAGGTGGGCTGGTAGTTTGTGAGCTCTTGGGGACAGCTGATGGTTTCTTGAAGAAGCGTTTGACTTCAGCATGTTTCCATTGTACTATGGAAAGGAGGTCAAAGTGATGGACGTGTTGAGGATGACAGTGAACTCTTTGCTGTTGGTCCTGTTTCTGGGGTTAAACATTTTATGAGGGAGGGGTCAATGGTGCTCCTGAGTGGGCGGATTGCAAGAGGACTCTGGTGCCCTGTGTGGCAAGCTGGTCCCAAGCGGTCTTCTGGTCATCTGTGGGAGTGAAGAGGCTGAGGATGTTGGAGTCAGCCGGTTGGGATATGAAGTGTTTAGAGATGGTTGAGATCTTGTCATGAAAGAAGCCCGCCAGAGTGTCTGAGAATTCTTGGGAAGGGGTGATGATGTTTTTTCTTGCTGAGGGGTTGAAGAACTCCTTCACGATGCTCTGCTTGGAGCTGGCTTTGATGCGGTTGTCTAGGGCATTCTTTTTCTTCTCTTTCAGGAGTTGGTGCTATTGGTTGAGGGATATCTAGAAGCTGTTGTTGTCTTTAGGCTACTTGCTGGTGCACCATTTTCTTTCTAGTTGCTTGCAGTTGGGTTTGTTGGTTCTTAGTGGTGAGGTGTACCAACTGGCATGTTTTGTGGATGTCTTGAGCTTGGTGGGTTTGATGGGGGTGACTCTGACAGCACGGACAGTGATCCGGGTGGTGAAGTTCTTGACAGCCTGTTCAATGTTGATTGTGGTATCAGGGTGGGAGGTATTGACAGTATCAGTCTTTGGCTTTCACATACCTTGTTCCAGCTGTGATGTGACATGCAGGGCAGCTTGGTAGCGGTGCTTGGGGCTCCTGTGATAGTGAAGTGGACTATTAAGTGGTCTATTTGGGTGAGCTTGGTGAAATGGCTGTACTTGACTCTGTTGCTGACTGTGAAGATAGGTGTGTGTCCTACCTTCTGCGTGGGGTTGGTGACTAGTTGGGTGGGGCTGATGTTTTTCATTCTTTCGAGGAGGTTGGCTGTGGTGGCATCATTAATGTCATTGAGATGAAAAATGAAGGGGAAGATGTATTGTTCTGTGTCGATAGTTTGTGGTCCAATTAATTCCGGGATGGCATCGCGGAAGCTGGAGCATGGTGCTAGAGGTCTGTAGGCGAGGGTGCGTCTGATGGCGGTTTTGCCATCGTTTTGAGTTGGAAGTTGAGGTGTTCCATGATTGGGGTGATGTCGTCTGCAGCAGTGGTTAGTGGATGTTTTTTTTGGGAGTGATAGCCATTCCACCTTTGTGTTTGTTAATGAGGTCCTGGTGTTCTATCTTCTAGGCGTTGGGCAAGGCTGTGGCGATGTTGGCGCGGATGCTGGGTTGAAACAGGTCTCGGTGAGGAAGGTGACATCGGGGGTGAGGGAGGTGATTGTGTCTCAGATCTCAGTGGCGTTCCTACAGAGTGATTGGATGTTGAACAGGATACAGTAGAGTTGTCCAAGTGCAGTCCTGGTAGGTGTGGCTGTGACAGTTGCATGTGTGGGTACTGCAGTGTTTCATGAGAAGAGAAATTAGAGGCATGAGAAAGGACCTGCTGTTGAGCGTGGCAAGGTTTTGCAGCAGTTGATGTAGGGGGCTCTGGACCAAGGCTTTGAGCTTAGTGCTGCTGTAGCTGCACTGGGCGGTGGATCCAGGGTTCCTGGTGGCGGGCGCGGTTCAGGCTTGGACAGACGCAGACGGGCTTACCTTTGGGGTGCCCGCTGCACGGATCTGCTGCTCGGCCACACTGCAGCCTCCATCAAGTTGGTCCTGGGAGGGGAGCTGGGCGTGGTTAGCAAGAGGCAGGAGACAATAAACGGCAGCAAGGCAGGGAAAAAGACGGGCAGCAAGACAATAGCATAACAGATTAGAAAGCACACTCCAAGGCTACAACAGTGTACCAAAAGCAGGAGCTAAACAAGCAGGAGAACGGAATGGAAGAAGAGACGAACCAAAGCTAAAACAGTGTACAGATGTGGACAAAAACAAAAGAGCCACAACAGATATGGAAGCAGGTAGTGAAAACACATGCAGGAGAAAAAGCACAGCGAAAGGGCCAAGAGGAATAAAGCAGCAAGACTACAAGTGAGGTAGAGTCATCCGGGGAGCTGGCACGGGGACCTGCTCCTAACTCCTAACTCCTAACTCCTAACTATTAGCTCCTAATTTCTTTTGCCTTCTGTAAACAAATTCTAAATTGTATATGCACCTTCATGGTTTGCACTTGAATCTTATTATTATTCAATGTGGATTTTTCAGTGTGGGTTTTCCTGTGTGGATGTTCCTGAAATTAAATGCCTATGGCCTTTGTCTTTGGGGATCCCTCTTACCGCCCCTTTTATGGTAAAAAGTACAGAAAAGTGGCATTGGTCGATGAACACACCTAGCTTTAATATATCACTTCTATAAGCCTTCAATAATACTGTCTCATCTTTTAGCATTGTTAAGCAACTATAGTTCAAATCACTTATATGCTCACAGTCTTTAATCCATTGGCATTTTGCTTTCCATTCTAAACCACATACTTTCTTCTCTCTCACACAATCATTCAATATTTTGTAATATTATTTGTTCAAGATTTTTCGTCATATTACCTACTGAAAGTCTCCTAAATGTCCAAAGGAGTAACTTCTGTTGAAGGTATGCTCATAATTATTCTCATTTCTCCCAAGTTCTGTACTTTCTTGCTCGCCACTTTGTTTAGATACAAAAACCACTGTCTCAACTACTGATCCATTACTTTGTCATCATAATGACTTCACATGCCCATTATACTATTTAAAGTTAAATCATCCGAAACGTTGTTCATATTTTGTAAAATAGTCTTTTCCCTAGCTCCTAATAATGACCCTTCCTTCTCTTGTCCATGCAGTTTTCCATTGCTAAATCCATTTAAACTTCCCAACTTTTAATAATTTGATTTCTCCTCTTCCATCATGATTATTTCACTGAGAGCACACACTTCTTTCGGTCTCTAATTCTATTTCACTACACATCACTGTAATCTCGTCCCATAATGGCAATATTAAACTAATCAACAGTTTTTTGCATGATTATTAAGTCAACTTAGTTTCATATTTTTCTGGTTTGGAAAGCGTAAATATACTTATACTATGTATTCAAGTCTATCTGACACTGTCCCTATTTCTTACGAGAACTCATTTTTTCGGGCTCCTGTACCATTCTTTATCAGCCATGGAGCTCATTTATTGGTTTGTCCCCTTTTTTTTATATTTACATGGGATTGCGCACCTGTTTGTTACTTTTTACGACGTCCTGGTGGTGCAATACCCTGCACCATATTTACAAAGTGGTTATAAGCTTTTTTGCATGGCTTAATGGCATTTTGTAAATATGGTGCACTTTCACACCGTTTTCTGCATAGACGGGGCATGCAGTGGGTGTTGCTGTGGGTGTTCCACTGCAACACCCATTGGTTTTTGACACTGCCCCAGATTTACAAGGATCTGTGAATCTGAGGCAGCGGCAAAAACTAACGCCATGCAAAAGCAGGCATTAGATTGGCGCAACAAGGAGAATTACTTTTATGTCTTCTGGTTTTTGCTTTTTCTATGTAACATAGAAAGAGCGAATTACTTTAATGATTGTTAATGTGCAGAAAGGTCTCCCTTCGTGCACATAAACAATAATTAAATAATGGTGATTTGCTACTTCTATGTGTGCTGCATAGCCGTATGGTGAAGTGTGGATGTGGGGGCAGAACTGTGTAGATGTAGATGTAGAAAGGTGCCATGAGGAAGACTGGTCCCAGGAGAAAGACTCCAGCGGCCAATCATGAGGCCCTTCCCAAAAAATTTGACTACGCCCCGTATTGTGTGCTCCGGTGTAGGTGTGTGCATGTGATCTTTGCTGTACTGGGGATGTTTGAGTGATGGTCAAGCCTGATGTCAGGGATGCCCCAAGTGGGAGTGCTATGAGAATATATACTAATGTTGTTGGAAGGTGATGGGATCCTCATGATGGGTGCTCCTAGGGTGTAGGGGTTGCTGGCTCAGGGCCCTATTAGAGACTGTTAGGTATGGGCGTGGGGAGACAGATGGGGTAGAAGTATCGGGTGGGGAGAAGTTGGGGAGGGCATGTTATGTATGTTTTGAGTTGTTTGTTCATGCACTTCATTCTATGGCGCCTACTAAAAGCGGCAACAAAATGTCCACAATGCTCCTTCGAATTAGGCTCTCCTATCACGCATATTGTTGCTAAAACCCCTTCCTCATAAAAGGCTTTCAAAATATCCCTTATGAACTGCCGCTCGCTACCTAAGCATACCACTGAACTTCGATTACTGTTTGAAGAACAAGACCTTGATGCCTTGTTCCTCACGGAAACATGGCTTTCCAGCCCCTCAGACCCAGCGGTAATTCAATTCCTGGCCCCTGGATATCTGATTCAGAGACAAGACCATGAATTAATCAGAGGAAAGGGCTTTGCTCTTATCTATAAAGATAAATGTAACTGTCGTATGGCCCCACACCTGCAGTATGTTGAAGTGCAGGTGTGGGGCCAGTACTGTGTGAATGTAAATGTAGAAAGGTGCTTAAAATAGGGTACAGAGTACCAAGAAAAGCAAACTTTATGCTGGGGGTCTACTACCCTAAGTAAAAACAGACAACAAGGCTCTCACCCAGGCTTAATGTCTCGGGTTAGAGTGTCCTTATTGAAACGTGCAGGTCAACATGTTTCCCGCACTAAGTATATTCTACTTGGGATTCTTCAGGACCGAAAAGGTGAGACTATCTGCACTTAAAATTTGTTCCCATCAACACATCATCATCTGCAATAGCGACTCAATCTGAATTGTGAACACTGGTGTCTGCAGTGTAGGCCAGAGAGAGCGGTCAGCAAGAGCCCACAACTACATAACGTGGACTTGAGCTGCCCAGTTTGTCATAAGTGAAGCAAGAAAAAGCGTGTGTGTAGCCTGCGATGATGGGTATGCGTGGTGCAGACAGAGCGCACTGCAGCAATTTCTTTTCCTACAGGACTACCTCTTCTACAATACCGACTCAATCTGAATTGTGAACACTGCTGTCTGCAGGATTAATTGAAGGCAGTACTCACACAGACATCCATGAATATTTTTTCTCACTCTCTCTTCACAAAATACAACAACATAAATTACAGAAAACTCTGCAATAAATAAATCAAAACAATTTGAATTGCGATTTGCGCTGTCCACAGTGTAGACTATTCAGTGTTCCTTTGGCCTTGCTAGGTAAATTTGGTTGTTGTAGTAAACCTATAAGTCATCTAAAAAAATGTCTTCAACCAAGTATACTAAACGGATATTGTGTTTATTAAAAAAGACATTCTAGTTACTTGACTTCTGGATTCTGTAATTAAACAATCACCACTCGATCTAAATTGGGAGCCCTGCTGACCACAGTGTAGGACAGAGGCACTATTCATTAATGCCTCACAGCCACGTAGTGTTCAATTTGAAAGGATGGAGGGGCATATTAGCAAGAACCTTGTTAAAATTATCGCTGTTTTAGCAGCACAAAACTGCCAATAGAAGCCCAGGTTAGATGTGCAGGACATCTAACCTGGGCGTCTATTGGAATTCTATAACGCATATTAGCAAGCCCAATATCGCTGCTAAAATGGCGATAATTTGAACGAGGTTCTTGCTAATATGCCCCCTAGTTGGTTGCACCAGATCAGAGGGGGTACACCGAAATAATCACAGACTTAAACTTCTGATATCCTCAATCATAGAATCAATACCCAGTTTCACTGTTCGGACCTGCTGTACCGCCGTGTACTCCACCGACTGTTGTTAACCAAGCACAATATTCATGTGCAAAAGTTAGCTACAGAAGCACCGAGTCTGATGCACCTCTACAGAGGGAGTTCTGTGAAAAATAAGCCAAAGGTAGTATCGGACATCTTCCATTTTGCAATCAAGACACCGTTCCACTGTTGGGACCTAGAGTTGGTTGCACCTGATCGGAGGTGGTACACAGAAATAATGACAGACTTGAACTTCTGACATCCTCAATCAAAGAATCAAGATCCTGTTTCACTGTTCGGACCTCCTGTACCACGGTGTACTCCACCGACTGGTGTCAACCAAGCACAAAAATAATGTGCAAAAGTTAGCTCCTATAAGCAACGATTCTGATGCACCTCAACGGAGGGAGTTCTGTGAAAAATAAGCAGAAGGTAATATCGGACATGTTCCATTGTGGGATCAAGACACCGTTCCACTGTTGGGACCTAGAGTTTGTTGCACCTGGTCGAAGGTGGTACACAGAAATAATCACAGACATTAACTTCCGACATCCTGAATCGTAGAATCAAGACCCCGTTTCAGTGTTCGGACCTGCTGTGCCACGGTGTAGTCCAGCGACTATAGTCAACAAAGCCCAATAATCCTGTACAGCAGTTAGCTATGGAAGTACAGAGTGTGATGCACCTCAACAGAGGGAGTTCTATGAAAACCAAGCAACACGTAATATCGGACATCTTCCATTGTGGGATCAAGACACCGTTCCACTGTTGGGACCTAGAGTTGCTTGCACCTGTTTGGAGGTGGTAGACAGAAATAATCACAGACTTTACCTTCGGACATCCTCAATCATAGAATCAAGACCCTGTTTCAGTGTTCGAACCTGTCGTACCGCGGTTTAGTCCACCGACTACAGTCAACCAAGCCCAATAATCCTGTATAGAGGTTAGCTACGTAAGCACAGACTGTGATGCACCTCAGCGGAGGGAGGTCTGTGAAAAGCAAGCAGTAGGTAATACTGAACATCGTGCATTGTGGGATGAAGACACAGTTCCACTGTTGGGACCTACAGTTGGTTGCACCTGGTCAGAGGGGGTACATAGAAATTATCACAGACTTTAACTTCTGAAATCCTCAACCATAGAATCAAGTTTCACTGTTTCACTGTTTGGACATTGTGTACCGCGGTGTAGTCCAGCAACTGCAGTCAATCAAGCCCAATAATCATGTGCAGCAGTTAGCTATGGAAGCACAGAGTCTGATGCACCTCAACGGAGGGAGTTCTATGAAAAGGAAGCAGCAGGTAATTTCGGACATTGTCCATTGTGGGATCAAGACACCGTTCTGCTATTGGAACCTAGAGTTGGTTACACCCGGTCAAAGGGAGTACCTTCATCTCCACTCTCAAATTCAGTTCTAACATCGTCCATTGTGGGATCAAGACGCCGTTCCACTGTTGGGACCTAGAGTTGGTTGCACCTGGTCAGAGGGGGTACACAGAAATTATCACAGACTTTAACTTCTGACATCCCCAATCATAGAATCTAGACCCGTTTCACTGTTCATGTCAGGCGCTGAGTCGCGCCCATCACTGATTCCACATGCGCCTACTAGCCTTTACAGACAAAGAACTACAACTCCCAGAAAGCCTAGCCCAGGGGGAGGAGCATCATCTACATTACCCAGCTACGCGAGGCAGGATGTGCGCGTATCTGTTGTTTGTGATGCCTAGACTTGTTCGCCCTTTCCACTACAGGCGCTGTGTTCTGCGCTGTCTCCTGGTATCACGCTGAAGGAAGCGTGGATACTTTCTGCCTTGTTATACCTCACGCTGTGAGGAAGCGCATGTTCCCGGAGTACGCGCTGAAGGAAGCGCTAATCTATATTTGTTACAGGCGCTGTGGGAAGCGTGATTCCTTTGGCTCCGTTTGTGTTGTTTCCTTCGGAAAGGAAAAGTGTGAAAGACTATTAGCGCTGAAGGAGGCGCTTTGGAACTGTTTAAGGGAAAGTGCTGATAAAGCTCCAAGTGCTGAAGTAAGCGTTTGGCTGAATTAAAAGAAGGAGAGGCTTCCGCGCTGAAGTAAGCGTTTGGATTAGGGAACCTTTTATTTTGGTTGAGTCTGTCTAGGAACCCTTCCTGGTAGGTTTAGCATGCCTGAACTCAGAATGATAAAATACATCTTTTAGTAAAGTTGGTTTTAACATTCTGTTTTTGAAAATACCACTTTTAGAAAGTAGGTATTTTCTTGAATAACTATCCAAGCCTGCCTGTGGTAGATTGTGTATTCCTTGTCTGGAGTTGGAGTGACAGGGCTAGGGGATCCAAGGAGACAGAATGAATCAGCCCATTGGGAATAGGGAGATCTGCATCTAGATGGGAAGGACGAGTTGAACCTGGGACCTGAATAGGGCTGGGCCTTCATCCACAATACTGGCTGCACCCCCTGGGGTGGGGCTGATGTCTCTGCCCTGCACTGTGAAAGAAGAAAAGGAATCCTGTCAACAAAGTGCTCCAGGGCTGGGCTTTCCCTCCACAATGCTGTCTCCACCTCCTGCTCGGTGTCTGATGTTTCTGTCTTGCATTGTGAAAGGAAAGAAGGAGTCATGTAAGCAGAGTGCTCCATAACTGGTTGGGACTGGGCAAAGGCCCCTCTGCCTTCATAGAACAAAGAGAAAAGCAGTATAATTATTAGAACCCAGACCCAACACCTTTGGATCACTTCTGGGAACAAGACAAACCTTTTGCCAAGCAATAGAACCAAGGAAGCTGCAGGAGTTTGCACTGCCCCTCTGCCAGTGTGCTGTTTGCTGGGTTGGCCTGCCGTGGTTTCTTTATTGCCAATGAAAAGGAGAAGGAACTTTTTAAGGACTTTCATCATCTTACAGAATATTCTCCAAGGGCTTGAACTTGTGCTTGCTCCTGCTGAAGTCTCAGGGACAAAAGACTTCATCTCCAGCTCCCCTCTGAATTTCCTTGCTCGGAATTCTAACTGCAGAAGGCTGCGTGTCGCCTGGGAGCGCAACGCAACGAGAAGAAGCGTGATGCTGCAGCATCTGAGATCGTCGCATTGACGGAGAAGCGTGACACCATCGCGAGGGTCGCTATCGCATCGCCGGAGAAGCGTGTCGCAGGGCCTGTCGCGGCTCCAAAGTGCAGAGTAATCGCAAGGCTGCCAGGGAGTCTACGCATAATCGTCGCATCGTCACATGAAGGGCGCCATCTTCTCGCATCGCACCAATATTGTTGCATCGCATCGAGGGGCCATTTTGTGCATCGCAACCGGGCCGCGGGCCGAGAACCTATGCATCATCCCTGCACATAAGCATCACATCGCATCCCCTACTCCGTGCAAACATTGAGGAGTGACGCATTATCTTCCCCGGAGCACGGAACATACGCATCTCCCTTTGCGAGCCTTTTGTTTATTTTGCGTTACGCATTCAGGTACTTTTGTGGGAACTGTGCCGCATGTAACACCAACTTGAACTAAGCAACTTTTACCATCTTTAAGTCATTCTTAAGTACAGTATTGTGGATTTTTGTCGTTTGTCAACTTGTGTTAAGATTATATAAAGAATACTTCTTTTTATAAAACCTTTGGGTTGTCTATCTGTAGTGTTTTCACTGTATTACTTTGTATATTCACATATGCGTAACACACTGCCTCTGGGATAAGCCTGTCTGCTCGTGCCAAGCTACCAAGGGGGTGAGCAGGGGTGATCCTGTCGTGTAATCCCCCTATCCTGACTTAGAAGCAAGGGTCCCTATTTGGACAAAGGTGTATACCATTTCCAACTAGAGACCCCCAGATCTAACATATATATATATATATATATATATATATATATATATATATATATATATATATATATATATATATATATATATATATATATATATATATATATATATAAATTCTTGTTTTACTGGTGAGCTGATGGAAGTTCAGGAAGTGGTTCAAGTTGGTGGGGCTGCAGTTGTGTAGAGCCTTGTATGCATTGGTCAGGAGCTTGAAGTGGCATATTTTCTGTACAGGGTGCCAGGGGAGTTCCCTAAAGTAAGGGGTGATGTGGGTACATCTGGGGAGATCCAGGAAGTTTCTGGCTGCAGTGTTCAGTATGGTCTTTACTCATTAGTGGAGGTGAGCTGCAATCCCTGCTCATTGAGCATTACCATAGTCCATTCAGATGGAGAAGAGGGCCTGGGTGATGGTTCGCCTTGAGGTATGGGTTATTATTTTGAATATCCTAGTGCTACATTAAAGAATGATATGAAAGCAAGCTGCTATGTTGGGTGATTCCACTCAAGAAAAGCCTTTAAACAGTGGGTCCAAGATGATCAAAAATGAAAGAGTTTCTGGGCTATTTGGATTTCCAAACTTTACTAAGAACAGTTCTGCGAGCTGGATGATGGCGGAGAAGTATATTTATTGGGATTCCTGCCTCAGTACAAGAGATGCACCAGACTAGTGTAAATTCAGCAAATTTTACATTTAGAGACTACAAAGGTCTCTTTGGGCATTAAAAGAAAAAAGACAGCTTCTTCTATAAGGTATACAGGAACAACTTTAATTTAGGCGATGGCTAAGAGGCTTACACTCATCCAATGGTACTTAGAACAGTTCTCTGAGTGTTGTATTCACCACAGTGAGTCTGTCTTATTTGCATCAGAATAAACGTATGCTCCTCACAAGTCTTTTTAAAATGTTTCTGATTCAATTGTGACAAATTACAGTAGTTGAATTTAACAGCATAACAAACCTAGGAACAGTAACACAGCATGTCCTCCATTATGATGAACAATGCTGGCAGTCTATAGAAAAAAATGCAATGATACCTAGCAACACTTAAAATGATCTGAGCCATTCAATTAACCTTCCAATACCGGATATTATAAATCTGTGTCTTTTTAATTGCATATGTTTAATGAAGTTACTATTGTCCTCACCCGTTAGATGAGTAAGTACTCCGTGTTCTGTCTGTTCTCTGTTAATTTACGCCTCCTTTCAAGAGCACTCTGCTTCCAGCCACCTGCAGAGAAGGCGCACAAAGCAGTGATTGCAAGCATAGCAATTACTGATAATTTCTTACTGACAATAATAAGGTCACCAACGCTCTAAAATGAATGCGTCCACTTCTCTCTAATGGATAAAGTGTTTGCAGGTGAATTGTTTAGCCATTACTAAATAGATGTTAATACACGACAATACTAAAACATGAAAATATCTTTAATAAAGTAAAAGACAAGGAAGGTAATAACAGACGTTTCAACGCGCAGAAACGAAAATTTGTGATTAAGCAAAGAGTTATTGTAGTTCACAGAATATTGGGTTATTTATTGGTGAATATAAACGTGCATACGATCATGCAATATAAATGGCTTGCTTTAAATGGAACAGGGCTGAAAAACACACAAGAAATATGTAGGGTGTTTGTATTCTTTTAAATGTAGACTGACCCTACTAAAGCCTACCAAAGATTATGATATGTTATTTCATCTGCTCAGTCTTTGTACCATTAGACAGTAAATACCCAGGGGCAAATTATCAAGACAGGCGATAAAATTATCGCCGCTTTAGCGGCAGAAAACTGCAGCTAAAACGGCGATATGGTGCTTGATAATATGCTCTATGGAATTCCAGTTGAAGCCCATGTTAGATGAGAAGGACATCTAACATGGGCTTCAATTGGAATTCCATAGAGCATATTATCAAGCCCATTATCGCCGTTTTAGCGGCAGTTTGCTGCTGCTAAAGCGGCGATTATTTTATCGCCTGTCTTGATAATATGGCCCTCAATGATTTATCCCCACATATTTTCATACCGCTGCTGGGAAACATCATTTACTACGAAGTCTTTACCACGCATGACGTTTAGTACGATTCACTTACCACGCAAACGTCTTTACAACGCGGGTGCATTCCACGACCGTCTTCACCACGCAACGTGCTTTCCTTCCAGTCTTCGTTCTCTCGTCCTGTTCTTTTATAATTAATAAAAAAGGAACTATAAAAAACAAGGGGGGCTCAGGGGGTTTGGGGGGGCTGGGGGGGTGTCCCCCCCAATAAAATACCAAGCGGTTTGAAAAAAAAAAGAATAAAACTGATAAAAAATAAGATTTAAGTGCCTCTGACGATCAAGAAAAGAGCCTCCCCAGCGACGTGACGTGTATGTCATAATAGTAGTCCTATCTCTATTTTTTTGTTTTGACGCTCGTTTCCGTGAAGGGCAGTGGAGAGGTGAGATAAGGATCCAATATTTATACATATACAAATATAATTAAAGCGCATTGTAAATTAAAAATGTTTTTAGAAAATGGTAATCTGTATTATTGTTATGTGAAAAACATCGATATTTTGCTTTGTTAGGCTGTTTCGAAATAATTTATAGTAGCCTATCAGAAGGGACGTAAGAGGTCAGTTAACGTAAAAATTGCGGAGTAGAATCCTGCGTTATGATTTGCTGCGTGGAAAAGACACATGCGAGGTAAAGTTCGCGTGGTAAAGCCATGCGTGGTACAGGTAAGCGTTGTAAAATCATATATTCACTGCTGCTACCTCTTGCACTCGTCCAGAAGCAGTTTGGAATTCAGTGTAACTCAGCTTCAGATAGATTCAATGCCTTATATTGTTACCAATTGAATCTATTACCAGTATCAGTAATCCCTGACAATCTTCTCTGACTCATTAAGTAGAATCAATTCTGAATGTTGCTCAATTTGACAACCTTGTGTGTCTTCAAGTGCACTGCAGCGCACACCCTTCTTCTTCTGGGACCTATTCGATTGTCTTTCAGATGTTAGACATCGCATTCACTTTGGTGCTACAGCTAATTTTATGAGCCAGATCTGCTAATCTTATCACACCAAAGGGGCAAGTCGTTTTAAGAAGTTTTAAATCAGAAACAATAATAGTATAAATAGAATTTGAAGCTTTATTTAGAGACGCCAGCTATCCTTTCTATCTTTCTTGTGAATTATACTTTGTTTTGCGTTTCCTAATATTTTCTTTTACATTAACAATCGTTTATCTCTTTTTTTTGATTATCCAATCATTATGTTTCATTTGACTTTCCTTAATTTTCATAAAATCCCCTCTTCTATTTTAGGTCTGACCACCAATGGCTTTAGTTATCTGGCAAGACCTGTTTTCCCATTACGCACCCCTTCCTGATCAAAGCATAAACAACGACTCATAACACAACTTCTTCCCGTGCCTTGCTGGTGGCTGTTGGTGTCAGCGTCCACTGTGCTCTTGCCCTCCTAGTCTTCACGTTGGTGAACCTTTGGTAGTGGCAGCAGGATTCTGACAGTGTCTGCCACGCACTGGCTTTTTCCTTTTTCGTGCTGAAGTGTTGAGCCCGGAGCAGTATGACATACTGAAATTTGCAATTATCCCGAACAACTAAAATAATACTTTGATACTATTTTATTCTTTCCACATCAAATCTTAAGGGGAGAAGTTTACGGAGTTTTGGAAACTTTGGACTAGCCACTCAACCTGCCGACCTCACCTTTTGCTTTTTGTCTCCTGTTCAGCTTCCATCCTGACATCACCATTGTGTCTGAGCCCCAAAGGAGCTGGGAAGGGGGGTTGTAGGATGCTGGCTCCTTATATAGTGGATGAAAAATTGGTACATTGTGTAAAGAGCCCGGCAAAACCCAGAAGAATCACAGAGGCACAAATGACACCCCAAATGCTCTTTTTTGAGGTAGTGTGGACGAGCAGTTAGGCATATCACAGGGTAGTGTTACGCATTTATTATACACATAAAGGCAGTAAGTGAGACACACACTCAACAAAGTAATCACACACCATTTTTTTTAAATAACACATGCTTTTATATAAATTTAGATATTGAGATCACCAGAATCTGGAAAGTACTTTGTGAGTTATGAATTTTTACAGTTTTAAAATGTTGGCAGTGCAATTTCTAGATCGGAAATGTTATCCTATGGAGGAAAACATGTATTGCATTCGTCAACTAGCCACCAACTTAAGGGACTGTACTTCAGGACTTAAGGTGAGCATGGATTAAGGTCCAAGATCACACTACAGGTCACCTTGAGAGACTCCGGAGCATCTGGGTGCAGAGGTGTGTTACAGAGTTAGGTGTCCTATTCACTTCAATGAGAGAACAGTTCGGTCAGAAAGAGGCCACAATCTGGGACTGGGGGACTAGTCCTGGGGAACCCAAAGGGGGTACTCGACCCTTAGGATCCTCGGCATGCAAGGATACCCTTGGTCTACTTCTTCCTGGACTGTGGGGCTCTTGTGCAGTGGTTTCTTTTGGAGATGGATCTGGTGCTGAAGTCTGTCGCGATTGGTAAGGACCTGCAGAAAGAGACTACAGGTGGCAACTGGAAGTGCAGTCTGGGCAAACCCAAGGATGGTTTTTGTTCTTGTTGTTCTTGTGGGTCTGGGGACTCCACTTGCACCATCATTTCCCTTGACTCTGGGTCTGGAGCCGGGGTGTATAGGTGCTTTGAGGAGTTGGTGGCGGATGACACAGACACACTCTTGGTGTTAGTTTCAGCTGCACAGGGTCAAAGAGGACAGCTGGGACACTCTCTATTTGGGTCTCACTGTCCCTGAAGTCCCTCAACGTGCAGGTTGGTCTACCTCAGGGTAGGTGTCCGGTATAGGCACAACAAGCCTTAGCTGCTGCAAGGGATCCAGTACCCCAGGGATTGGTACTTTGCGGATCTGGTCAGTCCTGGCACCCCACACTTGGAGGGAGGATGGATATGACCTGTAGAAACACTACTACCTCTTCCTGGGTAGCTGCTGCATAAGTAGTCCCAGAAAGGAGCAGGTCGGTGTACTGAGACTTGCTCTTTGATGCATGTGCTGCCGGGGAGTAGCTCCTCTACGCCAAGAGAGTTCCTTTGGCAATTTGCAAAGCACTGACAGCACTCCATGTTTCTAGAGGTCTGTACATTGGTAGGAAAAAATTGTTGCACCATTAAGGATGTGTGCAGTAGGCAGGCCAGCATGGTTGGCACCCCAAGTCAGTTGTGCTCCTTGGTGCATGTATTAATACATCAATCACTGGCATCAGTGTAGGTGTATTACTAGAACATGTTTGATACACAAAAAGTGGCTGGTACATGTTTTGGCCTTCTACGTGGCCTAAAACCCGTTCTAGGGTTCTTTGATGCCCCTAACCGCCAATTGATTGTTCAATCTGTAGTCCAATCGCGCCTGGATTATTGTAATGGGCTCCTGCCTGGCGTGAATAAAACAGTTATTAAAAGACTACAGTGGGCACAGAATGCGGCAGCACACACTCTTTTTGCCCTACCCAAGTACTGCCACACCTCCAATCTTCTCCGTCGTCTTTACTGGCTGCCAATCAAACAGAGGCTTCAGCTTAAAACCCTCAGCATCACACATAAGATTCTACACGGCCAGGGTCTCCAAATTCCACAGAGGCTGTGCACTTAATATGATCTATAACAAGCACTGTGCTCCGCTGACCTGCATCTGATGTGCACTGCCCGGGTGCGCAGGCGTAGAGCAGGGGGACATTCTTTCAAGGTCCAGGCCCCTGCTCAATGGAACTCTATTCCATTGGCTGCCCGCAGTACACAGGATCATTGGGCATTCAGGAAACTGATTAAAACCTGGCTTTTGTCTTCCATCTAGCTTTTCTCTCTCTGGCTACATGTCTGCTAGCACTGGGACACCCTGTTGCTGGGGAAGCCATGCGCTTTATAAATGTGTATAACATAATATAAAATACCAAACATTATATGTTTCAGTGAAGCCATTATGTAGCTAGGTAACTCGTTTTGACCATTGGCCAATGTATACTTTACAATGTCTTCCCTGCTCACTTGCAATATCTAGTAAAAGAACTAGGCATCACAGAGGCACACCTGCTCATGCAGATACGTCCTCGCATAAAATATAATGCACCCTGCCTTAAGACGCAAAGGTCTGCAGTTGGGGTGACTTACTTATATGAGATACAGTGACTTTATCATTACACACAGGAGTGTGCCATTTCATGTTTTCACTCATGGTTTGCACCATGTCATGCAGCATGCAATCCTTGTTTGTTTGGAAGTTGTATGTGGGTCCCTTAGGGTGGCATAAAATATGCTGCATCCCTAAGGGACAACCTTAAGTACCCATGCAATAGGTACTTGGGCTACCATTTACTAGGGAACTACAGAGGTGCTAACGTCCATTCCCAATTGTAGTGCAATTACACACCTTGTTTAAGGGAAGGAGCACTGGCACTGAGGACTGGTTAGCATGCCTCAGTGCAATCTCAGAGTTGGAAATCAGCATCTAGTAGCTAAAAATTGGGAAAATAATAGGGGGTGGCATTGCAATAAAAGCCCAGTTCTCTACCGGCGTTGAACTAGCAAGTGCACTCACTTGCCAGGCCCTAACCTTCTCTTTTTCTACTTGTAAGGCGTCCCTGAGGTAGGTCCAAGTACCCTTATGGGCAGGGTGCAATGTATGTGAAAGGCAGGACATGTACTGGTGTGCTTTACATGTCCTGAAGGTCAAATACTTCCAATTTCATTTGTTCACCATTGCAAGGACCATCTCTCCTATAGGCTATCATTGGAGCTGCCTTGTAACATTTTACAAGTGTAACTTTTAATTGGGAACAGCTAGAGATTTGGGCTTTGGGCTTTCTGAGCTCAGGATTTACAAACACATCTTTAAGTGAAGATGTTTTTTTAAATTGTGCATTTGAAAATGCGACTTTTAGAAAGTGGCAAAAGAAACAAGTGAAGGACGGAATGCTGACAATGCAAACATTCACCCCAGTCACAAGGATCTGGGTTAAATCCATCATTATTTTGCTCACCACACCACCCCAGTTTGGACCCAGCCATATGCAAATCAGTCTTGACCCTGTTCCTTGTGGGAACAGTCAAGCCAGAACTGCCAAGCCAGGTCCTCCCTGGACTGGAAACAAGCATCCTAGGACCAGTTTCCGGACATCACCCTACATCAATCAGGCTAGCTTAAATCCAGTGGTGTAGTGAGCACAGGACCCATGTCTGGGCATACCCTTCCCACTTAGGGCAACATATGCAAAAGAAACAATTGATGGACGGAATGCTGACAATGCAGACATTCACCCTCTGTCACAAGGATCTGGGTCAAATCCATTATTCTTTTGCTCACCACACCATCCCAGTTTGGACCTAGACATATGCAAATCAGTCTTGACCCTGTTCATTGTTGGAACAATGCAGCCCGAAATACCAAGCTAGGTCCTCCCTGGACCAAAAACAAGCATCCTGGGACCGGTTTCAGGGCATCACCCTTCATCAACCAGGCTAGCTTGAATCCAGTGGTGTGGTGAGCATGGGACCCACACCTGGGCATACCCTTCCCACTTAGGGCGACATATGCGAAATAAACAATTGATGGATGGAATGCTGACAATGCAAACATTCACTCCCAGTCACAAGGATCTGGGTTAAATCCATCAATCTTTTGCTCACCACACCACCCCAGTTTGGACCCAGCCATTTGCAAATCAGTCTTGACCCTGTTCCTGTGGGAACAGTCCAGCCCGAACTGCCTAGCCAGGTCCTCCCTGGACCGGAAATAAGCTTCCTGGGACAGGTTTAAGGGCACCAACCTTCATCAGCCAGGTTAGATTGAATCCAGTGGTGTAGTGAGCATGGGACCCACGTCTGGACATACCCTTCCCACTTAGGGCGAGAAATGCAAAAGAAACAATTGATGGACGGAATGCTGATGATGCAAACATTCACCCCCAGTCACAAGGATCTGGGTTAAATCCATCATTCTTTTACTCACCACGCCACCCCAGTTTGGACCCAGATATATGCAAATCAGTCTTGACCATGTTCTTTGTGGGAACATTCCAGCCCGAACTGCCAAGCCTGGTCCTCCCCGGACCAGAAACAATCAAGACTGATTTGCATTTGGCTGGGTCTAAACTAGGGTGGCATGGTGAGAAAAAGAACGATGGATTTAACCCAGATATCTTGAATGGGGGTGAATGTATGATTTATTCAGCCTTCCGTCCATCATTTGTTTGCATAGCACTTTTCACCCTAAGTGGGATGGGTATGCCTAGATGTGGGTCCCTTGCTCACTGTGCCACTGGATTCAAGCTAGCCTGGCTGATGACGGGTAATACCCAGAAACCGGTCCCAGGATGCTTGTTACCCGTCCAGGGAGGACCTGGCTTGGCAGTTCGGTCTGGACTGTTCTCATGAGGCACAGGGCCAAGACTGATTTGCATATGGCTGGGTCTAAACTGGGGTGGCATGGTGAGCAAAGGAACGATGAATTTAACGCAGATCTCTGGACTGTGGGTGAATGTATGATTTATTCAGCATTCCGTCCATCATTTGTTTTCGTAGTACTTTTAGAAAGTTGGCCTAATCTTGTTCAACCATCAGTGTCTTGTTTAGACAGACAGAGGTTTGTTTGTGCATTCACTCTAGACAGTAACACAAATGGGATTAAGGTGTACCCCTCACATCCTGATGGCCCATCACCAGTCTGGTGGCCCTTCCTGAGCTCAAGTGGTGGGATGAGATGTCACCTGGACCTGAATAGGGCTGTGTCTGGCCTCTCACAATGCCATCTCCACCTCCCTGAAGTGTGGTTGGGGCCAAGATCAGGCAGGACAAGAGCTTGTGCACTACAAAGACAATTATTTGAAGAATGCTTGCTTCAAAGGTAAAAGGGGTATAAGTATTGGACCTAAATCCCCAGACTTTAAGAACACTTCTGGATCAAGAGGAACCTCTCCCAAGGAGAAGAGCTAAAGTGCTGTGAGGAGGAGAAGTGATACTTTGCTGTGCATTGCTTTGCTGGGTTGGCCTACAGATGTTGCTTCTGCTTTGGAGAGGAAAAGGCCTGGACTTTGCTTTGTATCCTGCTTTCGAAATTTCTCCAAGAAGTTCTGTTAAAAAGTCTCAGGGCCAGCAAATACATCACCTGCAGCAACCCTGAACTTCACTGCTTGGAGTTCTTTTTTTTAAGTTTGAGTTTATTGAAGAAATAAAAGATCAGAAACAGAAGGTGAAGAAACAGAAAAAATGATAAGCCATTAGATTACACAATAATTGGAACTGTGTTGTAGTCATGGAATACAAATAGGTAAATAAAAGGCATTCATAAGCTTATAGAAGAGAACAAAGCAATCATAATAATTTACAAAATGGAATAAATTCAGCAATATATTAGATACACAATAAGTAACAATCAATAATGAATATTAGGAAAAAAGGATCAAGGTGGTTTTCGTACTTCAATAGTACTAGGATCAGGGGTGGTGACTGTAGGAGCAGAAGAGGAGAGATAATTTACCAATGGAAACCAAATTAGGTCTCTTTTAATTGCCAGGGAAATGGGGGAAACAACATTAGTGTCTAAACGATGATGAAAACATACTGCATTCCACCAGGAACGGAAATTGACATTGGTGGCTTGTTTCCAATGTGAGGTAATAAGATGAAAGGCAACAGCTATCAAAAGGTCAAGGAGTAAATAAGGTTGATGAGATTGGGGAAGGTCGGGAGACAGGGAACCTAGAAATATGTGAGAAGGAGAAAAGGGGATTTGAAAGTGGAATATCTTTTGGATTTGGATCCAGACTAGATTCCAAAACTGGAATATGGAAGGACAATCAAAGAGTATATGTTTAAAATCTGCAGAAAGACAAGGACATGACCAACAAGTAGAGGTAGTGTCTGGGGGAAAAGTTGATAAGTTTCGTGGAGTAAATACAATTCTATTATAGATGAAGTAAAGAGTTTGGGTGGTATTAGCAGCTCTAGAGGTCCTATGAATCTTAGACCAAATGTTATCCCAGAAGGGAATTGGCCAATCTTGAGATAAATCAGTCTCCCAGGCAAGCTCAATTTTAGTTTTGGATCTATCCGCAAGGAAAGGAAAAGAGTTATAAAGAAAGGATGCAGAGGGAGAGGAATCTATTACCGAGGATATGGATCTATGAGCTATAGGAATGTCAGTGGAAAGCAGTAACGATTGAAGATATTGAATGAGAATAGGGTACAACAAATTATACTGTGAGTTAGTACAGGGGTGTAGAGAGAATTGGGATTGAAGGTCCGAAAAAGACAGGGGAGTGTTATGAGAGAGAACTTGAGAGATCCAGCGTGTGCCATGAGAATGCCAGGTTTTCCAGAAAAAAGTACGATTACGAATTTGAAGCCTTTTGTTATACCAGATAGGTTGTTCATGTGTCGAAGGAAGTGAAGGGTAAGATGAAGATAGAAAAGGAAGAAGAAGTTTATGAGAATGAGAAATGATAGGATTATGAAGACGAGTCAATTTGGACGTAAAAGATCAAATTTCATGAAAGTCAAAAGGGGAAATAAAAGAAGATTCTATTTTTAGCCAAAGAGGAGGATGGAAAGGGAGATCAGTTGAGAGCCAACAAGAAGATTGTTTCAGAGAGAAAGCACGGTGATAAGATTTAAAATCAGGGAAGCGAACACCAGCCTGAATTTTGTCTTTCCGTAGGGAGGCAATAGCGATACGAGAGCGTTTACCGTTCTATAACAATTTCAATAAAATGGAATCAACCTTTTTAAAATAATAATCTGGAATGCGTATTGGAATCATAGAAATAGTATATAATAGGAGAGGGGAAAGCATCATTTTTATAGAGCTCAAACGGCCCCACCAAGACAAAAAGAGTGGATTCCAATGGGGGATGGCCGCATCTAGCTTCTTAGTAATATATTCAAAACTTATTTTAAGAGTGTCGGATAAGAGGGGAGCAAACCAAACGCCTAAGTATTTTATCTTAATAGGCTGCCATGAGAAACCAGAATGGACAAAAAGATGTTTTTGGCACAGAGAATTTAAAGGGAGAATTTCATATTTGTCAGCATTAAGACGATAACCAGACACCGCGGAGAAAGAGGAAACTTGTTGAAGGAAAGAAGGAAGAGAAGAGAGAGGATCAGAGCAGTAGAAAAGGATATCGTCAGCATACACCGAAAGTTTAACCTGTTGAGAACCAAAGTGGAAGACAGAAATGGTATCATCTTGACGGATTTTAGTGAGAAAGGGTTCCAGAGCTAAAACAAACAAGAAAGGAGATAATGGGCAACCTTGTCGTACACCTCTTTGGAGAGCAAAATAGTTCGAAACCATACCGTTAACAAAGATGGAGGCCTGGGGGTTAGAGTAGAGTAAGGAGATAATAGAAATGAATTTGGGAGGGAAACCTGCCCAGGTGAGAGTCTGAAACATGAAATCCCAACTAATTCTATCGAATGCTTTCTCGGCATCCAGGGAAATAGCAGCTATAGGAAGATCTAGAGAGGATGCTTTACTAAGAATGTTAAAGAAGACTCAAGAAATATCGGAGGATAGACGGCCTTTTACAAAGCCCGATTGTTCAGGGCCGATTAATTCGGGTAAAAAAGGGTCCATCCGTAGAGCTAAAATTTTGGCAAGAATTTTGTAATCTGTATTGACCAAAGAGATGGGACGGTAATTCTTACAAAAGGAGTGATCTTTATCGTCTTTAGGGATTAAACATATTAAAGCCTGTTGAAAGGAGCCGCTCGATACTGCTTGGAGTTCTGATATGCCAAGTGGTGACAATTACGGTCCTTGACCCTTGGAGGTTGTTCCTGCTGCAAAGATCTGCTTGAAACCATCAAAATCAAATCCTTGCCCTTCCAGCGCCTGTTTTTCGATGCAGCACCACTGTGCGGAAGAAATTTCGACACACTTGCAACATGCTTCATCGAAGAAATCTGCACAGCACCAGTCAGCAGCTAGAGAAACCACTGCAGCCCAAATTCAGTGCACTGTGTCTCTGAAAGTCCGAGACCTCACACTGATTCCGATGCAGGCCCTGCAGTGCTGTGGAAAGAACCAACGCAATATGAAACCCCGGCTGAAGACATCTCTTCAGCGCCGCATCAGCCTCCAGGGTGTCTGGATTTCCATGCATTGCACCTGTGCACCTTGTTTTTTCCAGAGCATCACCCACAGACCATAACTGTCTTCATTTGTGATGCATCGCTTCCCCCTACAGTCTGGATTCGACGCAATACGTCTCCTGCGTGCAGTAGAAATGACACATCGCCTATCTGAGGACTCAGGAACTGTGTTTTCTGACGCTTCCCTCCTCTGCTGCTGTTTTATGTTGTGGATTTTGACACATCAGATGTACATTTTTGTAAAATAACTGCATCCATAGAGTTCTATGGACAAAATTGCTTGAAACCTTTTAAAAGTCGTGTTTTGAGTTCTGTGTCTTTCTATTGTTGTCATTTTGGTCATGCTTGGCTTAGCTAAAGATACTCTATTTTCCTGAACTGGTGTGGTGTCAATTTGTAGTGATTTCACTGTCTTACTGTGTGTGTTATGTACAAATACTTCACATACTGCCTCTGAGATAAACCTGACTGATTGTGCCATGCTACCAAAAGGGTGAACAGGGGTTATCCAGGTGTGTAACTCCTTTGTCCTGACTAGAAGGAACATTCCCTCTTTGAACAGGGTGCATGACACTGCCAACTAGAGACCCCCATTTCTAACACTCATATATTGAGAACAAGAGCACAAACAACACAAGCGGACATCAGTCAAATGGGGTCATGCAAGAGGAAACATAGCTTTGAGCTAGAAATGGAGGAGGAAGTTCTATAAGCCCCAAATGAAGTTTTAAAGCTAAGCGTAGGAACCTGAAACAGCAATCGATCAAAACATGTTTTGAGTCAGTAGGTCTATCCCAACTATTGCCAGTAATATTAGATAAACAGAAAGTAGATGGCAATAAGGAATCACCTTCTTCTCAAAACCATTAACGAATAGTTACTGCATGGAAGGCTGGGGCTCTGGGCAGTAGACTACTTTGCCCATGCCTTTAAACATCTCCGGCTGGTAGGCATATACGAGGCAAGAAAGGGTCACAACTTATGACAAGGGGGATGGGACATGGGGTGGTTGATTCTTCAACAATGGTTGCAGGAAGTCATGCTTTAGCGTTAGCCAGAGTTGGGAACTCGTATAAAGTGAGTAGGAGGGGATGATGGGCCTTCTTTTGTAATGGACCAGGCTAATATTTGCTGTACTGACCAACAATTGACTTATAAACCTTCTTCACCTACATGAACCTTTGTGCTTGACCTTTATTTGAACATTTAGGTATAATTCCTTTTGCTCGTAATTTTGAGTCCTGACGTCAGGACCACCTACTTCATTAGCGTGTGCACAGGATCTGTTTTTCTTCTGTTTGGTTTAGGCCTTCCTATACCAGTGCAGGCGTTGTTTTGCCTATTGGGTTTGTGTTCCCCTGTCCTGCTTTGCACCACGTGCTCACCGCACAAACAGTTCTGCTCTGTAATCACATAGCTTAGAGCGCCACTGCTTCCTGTTCTTTCAACTAAACCCATTCTCTTTCAGACCTGAAGAGATAGCCCCTGGTAGTGCTGCAAGTTGCACTTATTACAGCTTCCGTCCACTCCTAGCACAACAGCCTTGTGGGGGCCTACGTTTGTGACCCAACGTCCACATGGCCCTCTGGAAATAAAAAAAAGGCATTGATTTAGATAATGCAGTCAAATATACATGTGGAGTCCTATGATGGGTTGCACGGCCTTTCACCCTTCATTTACTACCCTGTCAACGACTGCTTTGCACCTCATTTAGGGTAGCCATTTTGCATTATAAATTGCTATTCCTTATAGCAAAATGGTTTATGTAGGTTTTTTGGAATGTGTAATTGATGATGTAAAAAGAGGGCAGCATGGCGTTATGACAGATGTCTTTTCTATCTCTGCACCGTAGAAAGCCAGGGACTGACGCACACCACATGCTCTAATTGAAAGAAAAATGAACCTTGCAGCCAGGTAGGCAATGATAACAGTCAAGCGAAGGATTAGCAGGTATAAGAAGAACTCAAAAATGTAGTAGTAAAATTGTATATTTCGTAATCTCAATTTTTTTTGCATTTTGCATTAGCATACCCAATAGCATTGGCTTCATGCTTTCAGCATTTTATATCCAAATACATCACCTAAAAATGTAACATCGCTTTATGATCCATGATAAAAGGACAAAACAGCTTGGCTAACTCCTCCATGCTTTAATGCAGCTGAACGGCTGCAGCAGCATGACCGCTGCACCTCAGCACGCATCACCCGTGACACCAAAGTATCTTTCAAATAGTTCACACTCTTTCAAGCAGGTACAACATGTAAAGAACATGCACCTTCCTAGGATCCCTCATTCCTTTTCAGTAAAGTATTCCCTTTTCTCAGGTATAGCCAAACTTGTTTTTCATGTATAACACCGAAGGCACTTCCACACAAGCCACATTGTCATTCTAAAGTGCCCCTACTGGGGAAGCACTCACTTGTGTTGTAGAGTACAATCCATATCACCCTGCACTTCAAGAGCATCTCAGCAGAAACATTAATTTTCATAGGAAGGAAATAAATGCAAATTCAAAATGTTCTTCAAGCACTAATGTATTGCGCGCGGATATAGATAGTGCTTCTTAGCCATCACAAGGAGATGAAGTACTTTTGGAGATGGGTAGCACATTACGTTGTGGATCTAGGCATACATCACCTGACTGGTAATTTTCACAAGAAATTAAACACGTGACAATGCATATGTACACTTATAATATGGAATGTTGTTACAAAATAAATGATGACTCAGCAAATATTTGAAAAACCAAATTAAGGTCTCCTGATGAAGGGTCTTCCTCGAAACATGAAGGGAATATGAGTAAACAATCAATCGATGGTAATTAAAAACAAATAAAGCTTGTGAAAGAAGCTACGTAAAATGAAGTCTTGCAGCCTGTCATGAGAAGCCGCCTTGGAGCTGTACTGTCCTGCAGGACACATTCTAGCGTCCCACAGGAAGCTGTCATCCCAGCCACTCCCTCGAGGGCTGGACACACTGCACCCCCACACCCAGTTACTGCACTACGTTACCTGGGGTCTGTGTCCGTCATTTCTGTAATGTGAGCCTGAGGCCCAACACCACATTGGCGACGAGGGGGTTCCAACCCCCATGCACGACAGCTGAATTTGATGCGCTGTGGAAGAGTGATGCAGCATAAAGCACCAGCACCTGTCTCTCTGCAAAGCATGACCCTGCAGCTGCCAGTTGACACAAGGAGGCCTGTATGAAGGGAAACGGTGCAGTGCTACCATGCCCCTGTGCAGAGAGCATGCTGAAGCCCTGCCTGCGGATATAACATGCACAGCCTGCAATCACCCTACAGCACGCACCAGCACAGCATTGACAGCGGAGGGAGGCTGTATCCCCGGGAGCGGCCGCAGCATCATGGGACGACAACTGCACACACCACTCTGAGGGGAGGCGCTACGAACAACTGCGGCCCCGTAGAACTCCCTGCAAATCTTGCCATGCTGCCGGCATCGCCATCCCCTCGTTGAGACAATAGCTGCTGCAAAGGAAGAGCGCTGCCACTCATCACGACAAGCTGCATGACTACCAGAGCCCGTGCAGCACCGACAGGAAGGTGTCGAGTGTGCCCGTACCTCTCACTGCGCAATGCCAGTGACCGCCCGAGAGCTGCCTGAGCGCACCGGCGCAAAGCGGCGACCAGTACATGTAGTGTGCGCGGGGGCGAGGAGGCCATCACCTGCCAGCCTGACACACACTCAGCCAGGGAGGGAAGAAACTAAGGCGGTGGTCACCCGGTGTGAAGCCTGCACCTGAGTGAGCCGGGACGCAGAGAAATACATGTTGTATGGCCCATACCCAAGTCACTACCAGCAAGCCGCCCAGCCCATGTGCACTGCCCATACTGTGCCCTCTCATACCTTCCTTGATTGATCCAAGCGGTCTGGAGGTAGGCGCGCAGCCGTAGGTTCTGGCTGTCAGCAAACTTCTGGGCCCAGCCCCGGATACCACAACGAACAGCCCCAAGCTCCAGCAGCTGATGTGGAGCACCGTGGAAACCCAGCTGTCTTCAGGAGTCACCCGCAAGCGAACTCCAGCCCGTGAAGCCTGCCTTCGCGAATGAAAACTGCCGCAATTAACTGTATGAGCACCAGCCGCGCCATCTAGCGGTTGAACGCAGCACCGCACCATGAGTCACGCTGGGAGACTGTCACCTTAGACAAAGGAGAAAACACTGAGTCACTCTGAGAGACTGCCACCTCAGACAAAGGAGAAAACACTCTTCTCCTGATACAGCCTGGCGGTCCTGAAGCCCGGGGAAGCCTGATGAACTTCACACAGCCCCTTTGGGAAGGAGGGCGAGGGGTGAGGGAGGAAAGTAGACCAAAATATTTGAGTGTGAAAAAGGCCGCTTTATTAGGAAACAGGTGCACATTACAATATGTAAATCCTGGCAAAGCCTGACAAAACTAGACCTCACTAAATAAATAAATAACTTCAAACCCCACCCCCTCCCCTAAAGTTCTTTGGCCCCTCCCCCACCCAACAATACAGCATTAAAACATTACAATAACATTATAAACATAACATCATCAATAAAGCATTACATCATCCATTAAATCGTTACGTCATCACTTAACACATTACGTCATCAACAACCCCCATCAATAATGAAAACCAGGTCCTCGATAACCAAAAGCCTGCCTGACCCTTCACCCCTGTCAAGACCCCCCAAAACCTGAACGGTCAAGCACTGACCAACTTCCCCTTTACCTGTCAATCAATGCATCAGACCAATACTCACCAAAAACTTACAATAAACAGCACCGAAACAACAAAAACCCCGCACCGCACCTGTTCCTAGCGACAATACAAATCAAAAACCCCCTGTACACCTGTTAACAAGAAAACAGCCTTTGGACACAAAAACAGAAACCATAAAAAGTAAGAAATATAAAAACTCCACCAAAAATCAGGAGAAAGAAAAAATTCACCAAGAGTCAATAAAAATTAGAGAGGGAGGGAGGGAGGGACAAAAAACGCCAACTATCCTCCTAGCCACCAGGTCACCAAACCTAAAATGGTGGCTAGGAGGAGGGGACACCTGAGTTTATAATTGGGCTGGCAAAAACCTACTAAACCAGCCCAATTCTAGAAAGTTCTACATTATGTTTAACCCCTCGCAGCCCTCCCAAAATGACCCGGGGGAGGAGACCTCCCTTCGGTCAGCTCCCTCCCCCAAGCCCCCCTTGGGAGGGAGGGCGAGGGGTGAGGGAGGAAAGTAGCCCAAAATATTTGAGTGGGAAAAAGGCCGCTTTATTAGCAAACAGGTGCACATTACAATATGTAAATCCTGGCAAAGCCTGACAAAACTAGACCTCACTAAATAAATAAATAACTTAAAACCCCACCCCCACCCCCTCCCCTAAGGTTCTTTGGCCCCTCCCCCACCCAACAATACAGCATTAAAACATTACAATAACATTATAAACATAACATCATCAATAAAGCATTACATCATCCATTAAATCATTACGTCATCACTTAACACATTACGTCATCAACAACCCCCATCAATAATGAAAACCAGGCCCTCGATAACCAAAAGCCTGCCTGACCCTTCACCCCTGTCAAGACCCCCCAAAACCTGAACGGTCAAGCACTGACCAACTTCCCCTTTACCTGTCAATCAATGCATCAGACCAATACTCACAATAAACAGCACCGAAACAACAAAAACCCCGCCACCCAGAAAGGTAGGGGGGGGGGAGGAAAACTACACCACCCCCCTTCCTGCCCCCCCAACTAGGAAAATAGAAGCAGAACTAACAAAATTCAACGCTGCATCGACAGTGATCGTGCCAAAACCTCACGCAGCTCCAACAAATACAGGTCCATCCCTATTCTGGAAAGATGAACACCATCGTCCCTGAAAAACTCCACTGTCTCAAAGCGTATCTCTCTATGAGAAATCCTGCTGAAACCAAGCAACCGGCAACATCGAGAAACCTCAGAATTCACCTTTTTCCTGGCTCTGTCTACCGCTCTGGGGTTTACCGCTCCTCTCCAAATCCTACGCGGAACTAGTTCAGTCAAAAAACATGGCAACCAGACCAAAACTCTTTAATGATACTCAAATCTTTTTTGATAGCTCGCAACAATACAACGCCCTTCGTGGTACAGAGATCATTCTCCCCCAAATGAATCACCAGAATGTAAGGACAGAGCACACCCACCATACTGTTGTTGAGACATGGAATTAACTCTCTCCAGAGCATACCACCTTTCCCCTTCCAAACAATGTGAAACATGTGAGCATTAAAACCCAAAAGCTCTCCGAAGTAACTCTGCGCCGCCTGGACTCGGGCCCATTTCACGAAGGAATGCCCAACTATCCAGACCGTCACCACTGGAGAACGGGGCCCAGCTACTGATCCTGTAAAAGAAAACATAGTTAAAGCTTATGGAAAGGAAGATGAGGCATGCGCCTCCTCCGCCTGACCTCTCACGTAACGCTGAAAGCAGTTCGAAGACCAACGCCCCAACCTCATGATATCCCTTTGCGTCCATCCTCTATTAAAAGCTTCAGGTGCAGCACCAATCCGGAACGAATGTGTACCATATAAATTCCCATCCAAACCCAAGTGTTGTAACGCCTTGCGCAAAACTATGCGAAATTGGTATGCTGTAACAGGAGTGTTATTAATATGCTGGAAAACAAGAGAATCATCACCACCCTCTGATAAAGAACGCCAGCGCCGAGCCAACAGCAAAGGGCAAGTAATCTTAGGAGAGCGCGCTTCCAACCACACTACTTTCCCCAACTTCTTCTGATCAGTTTTGGAACTAGCTAACCAAACATGCACCCCTTCATCAGAACAAAACACATCACGCCAAAAAATACCACACTTACATTTTGAGCCCAACAACTCTGAAACCCTAAAAGCTCCAAAAAACATAAATGCCATTAACATGGAGAACAAGCAAGACTCAAAGTCATCTGTACAGACCGAAGGCAAAATAGCTATCAACCGAGCCAGCGTCTGCCAAGGTAAAGGGGCCCTTAATCTACTAGAATGACCTTGCTCTCTAGCCCAGCCCTCAAGCATTCTCCTGCCAATCTCACCCGCCGAAGGAGAATAACCCCAAACCAACATACCCATGAAAGCTATCCCTGCCAATTTACCTGCAATAGTTACTCTAGTCAAACCTTTATCCATGAGATCTAAAATGAATTTCACCACATCCTCAGAACGACGCCAAACCTCCTCACGCCTGCAAGCGCCGGACTCCAAAAACTCCCTCCAAGCCAGAGAATAAGCTGAACGCATAGACACAGATAAAGAACCTACCACCAGTTGTAAGACCCGACGTTGCCTACGTGCCACAGATGAATCGGCATCGGGGTTGGTGATCTGTCTGCCTCCCTGGCCAGTCCACGGAATCTCCCCCACTCTGAACGAGACAAAGCATCCGCAATGTCATTGTCCACACCAGGAATGTGCAAAGCACGAAAGTGAATGTCGTGTTTCAAACAGCCCAGCACGAAAACTCTCATGAGCTTCAAAACCTGTTCATCCCTGGCAGACTGTCGATTAACAATCTCCACCACAGCCATGTTGTCCACACGAAAAAGCACCTTCTTGTGTGCCAAGACCTCCCCCACAGAGACAAAGCCACCAGTAAAGGGAAAAGCTCCAAAAAGGTTATGCTGCGACCACCATTCAACCACTCATCCGGCCATCGTTCTGCACACCATCTCCCATTCCAATACAAACCAAATCCGTCACTGCCTGCTGCATCAGAAAACATTTGTACATCCCACTGGAAGTCAACATCCTGAACCAAAGGTACACCATTAAAAGAAGAGAGAAAAAATGTCCACATTCTCAAATCCTCCTTGACACCAGCAGACAAGCGAACACGGTGGTGAGGCAAATGCTGACCTGCAAGGGCCCTGCCCAATCTGCGACAAAAAGTTCTCCCTGCTCTCACCACCCTACACACAAAATTGAAGTGACCTAGCAACACCTGAATATCTCTCACCATCACTTTCCATTTTGACAACATGGTTTCCAGCAACTCCAGCATCTTCACTTTTTTATCCTCTGGCAAGCGAGCCCGCATTGCCACAGAATCAATTTCAATTCCCAAAAAGGACAAGACAGTGGCCGGACCCACAGTTTTCTCGGGAGCTAAAGGAACTCCCAGATCCTCCATAAGCCCTTGGAAAGTGTCCAACGCACACTGGCACTCCGTGGAGCCCGGGGACCCGACAAAGAAAAAGTCATCTAGGTAGTGCGTTACCAGTGAATGACCAGACTGATGAGTAAAGTACCATTGTAGAAAAGTGCTGAAACACTCAAAAAGAGCACATGAAATGGAGCAACCCATCGGCAATGCCTTGTCCACATACCATTTTCCTGAAAATTGTATGCCCAGTAGACTCCAATCATCTGGATGGACAGGCAGCAGCCGGAAAGCAGACTTAATATCGCACTTAGCCATCTCAGCAGCTGCGCCCGCGGTCACAACAAGTGACATGGCTACGTCAACTGAGGAATAAGAGACCGAAATGGAATCTGGATCAATAAAATCGTTTACAGACGACCCTTCCGGCCATGACAAGTGCTGAATAAGCCTGAATTGTCCCGGATCTTTTTTAGGGACCACTCCAATAGGTGATATTATCAAATTATGGATCGGCCAATCATGAAAAGGGCCAGCCATCCTTCCTTCATGCACTTCTTTGTTCAATTTGTCTTGCACCACTGCGCCATACTCCGACGCTGATTTCAAATTAGCAGACCATCTCCTTTGTCTGGAACCCATGTAACCCAAATGAAAACCAAATTCAAAACCTTCCAACAATTTCTGTTTCACAGCTTCATCATCATAGTCCTGAAGTGCAAGGCGCAACTTTTCCAACTTAACCGGCGTATGAGCCCTTGGGCCCAACACCCTGATGACCTCTAGATCCCCTACCCCCTGAAAACTGCTGGGACGTCCCCGAACCACCTGCACCTGACTGTTTTCCCTGTTGACCTCCTGCTGGCTTGTTATCCCAGCATCTAGCCAAGGGATGCCGCTTACCACAACCTGAGCATTCATGTCTGAACTTACAATACTCTCTACTACAGGACCCTTTATTAAACTCCCAGCATATGCCAACTCCAGACTGTGTGTTTGAACTACTCCCCACCCCTCCCCGGGTGGGCTTGCCCTGAAAGGGCCGGTAAATTAAGGGGAGACCACTGGCCGTAAAAAACATCTTACCCCCCGCTGCGGATCCCATAGTATGCTGCCATAAATCAGTGTCCAATTCCCCCCACTTAGCCTCCGGATCCCAAGCCATCCTGGCCCTGAACTCCTCATCATATTGGGACCAAGCAAACCCCCCCCCAGTAAGCTGCGCCTTACGTATAACATCCATGTATTTAAAAAGAGACACGCTGCGCTCTGGAAAATTTTCACAATACACACTCGCATAGATAAGGAATGCAGCCGTACAATTCTCAATGGTTAACGGAACTCTAGGTCGTTTTGCAAGTTCAAACTGGACTCTTCTTTGGACCGGACTTCCCGGTGTAGCAGCTTAAGAAGTTCAACATATTCTCCTTTCCAAATTCTCTCTTTAGTAACCAACATTAAATGGGCACCCAAAGGCTTCGTGACCCCCATATAAGGCACTTTTTTAATTTTCAATTCCTTGCTAGCCAATGGCTCTCTTACAGCACTTGAAGTCTCAGTGCTAGTACTACTCTCCACTTTACCTGTAATCTCTAAAACATCGTCCGTGCCCACAGCAGTATCTTTAACGTAACGTCCCTTCAGCAACCGCCCTTTACCAACCCCAACAGCCCCTTCCCCACCTGTGCCCACAGACACCATAGTAGGTTTGGCCTGTGCAGCTAACTGCTCACCTGGTAACAAAGAGACCACTCTCACAGGCTCTGCCCGTGGTGCCGATACCAAAGTATTCAGTCTTCGAGGCGCCCTGACTGGCGGGCCGTATTCTCTCCTCTCCTTTACTTGTCTTTGCACCGCTTGAGCCTGAAAAACACTACTAGACACATGAGAGGGCTCCCCCCCTCAACGTCCCACAACTCTCCTTCTTCGGGACTATCTTCATCATAATCCAGTACCACTGAATCAAGTTCAGCAGGAAACACCACACAACGGGTCTTACCTAACCCGGCAACAGCAATATTACTTTTAAATTGTTGTGAAGAACCTCCAGGAGGGGGAGCAGACTGTACCCGTCTGTAACTCCCCTGGCGCTGACTCTGTCGCTCCATAGCCGACGGTAAGGTGGACCACCTAGACCTGCTATTCGTTGGGGCCAGCGGGGTCACGCTGGACCCTCGTGTGCTGACCGCGGCGGGTTCCCTCGGTGGAACAGAGAGGGCCGCGCTAGGCATTCTCCTCACTTCCCCTCGGCGAAATTGGACTGGACCACGCCCTGCCAAGTCTGGACCACCGCACCTATCCCTGTCCTGAAAAGAAAAAGTTTGGACTGGTGTGCTAGGATCCCTAACTACAACACCTGACGCAGACCCCATCCCCTGCAAATTAGCAGCAACAACCATTCCTTGAAACCTATCCAAAGAACGCCCTCTAATACTACTCCTCAAAGGCACCTCCCGGACCGGAGAGTCGCCTATCACTTCTTCATCTTCACTACAATCCAAATTATCAACCGCCACCGCTGAAGAAACTCGAAGAGGAGCCCCTGCACCCCAAACTTGACCCTCACCATCTTTCTGTAAACCACGCTGCGCCAAACCTGCAGCACCAAAATGTTCCCACCCAGGAGAGCCAAACATCAAACATCAAATAGGGGCCTCCTGCACCCCCGACCAATATGGAACAGCATCCATAGGCCTCTGTACAGGCCAACCACTTACCTGCCTCAAACCCCTGTCAAGCTGGGACGTTGTGCCAGGAAAACCAACACCCCCTACACTCCTTACAACAGGATGTGACACCCCTGCAGAATTACCCACTACTGCCCCTTCAAGTCCCAAACTCCCTGCCCCAGCCACATGACCTGCGACATTGACATTACAAGAAAAGGCTCCATGCCCCACCTGTGACACACTCCTACCCCCTCTCTGAAAACGGTCATCCACATTCAAAGAACCAAAAGACCCAGCTGCCCCAGGCCGAGAAACCTCCAAATCCAAAGCAGCGCCAGAAACTGAACCCCCTTCCCCCATTTGAGCACACTCCCCCTCTCCCCTGGAACCCCCCCCCCCACTGACAATGCAGCACCCACAGATGAACCAGAGGTAGAAAACAACAAAGGACTCCCTACATTATCTCCCATCTCATTAACAACCATACCTGCATGAGCACCAGATAATACCTGACCCACCTGATGTTCCAAACCCCCCAAGCCCTCTAGACCACCTGAGGAAAAAAGGCATGAAGTATTCCTTTCCACAGTATGCATCCTTGGCACAAATTGCCTTGAAGGGGTTAACAATGCTCTATCCCCCCTGTCAACTAAACCTTGTGTCTCTGCTACCACATGGCTAGGAGGGGTTAATGGCTGCCCCACCATCTCACACATAAGCTGCCCTGACCCACGAGACTCGATACACTGAAGCAAGCCTCTCCTCGCGCCACGCACTGCCTGCCCTGTCACAGGCTCTGATTGCCTCTCCCTTACTGGGTCAGAGGCGGAGCGCTTCCCACTCGCTCACCGCCCCCCCTCTTGCCGGCCGCCTTCACAGCAGCTGGTGCTGCCGAGCCGAGGCCCTGCCTCAGAAGAGCCCCGCCCGCCTGCATGACAGACGCGCCTGACACAGCGCCTCCCGCTTCACTAAGGAGCCCAGCAGGAGCACCAAATACCGCCTGAGCTCCCCCCACCCCAACCGCCACACGCGCTGAAACCGAGGGGGCCGGTTGCGCCTCACTCGTAAACCCACAAGCAGCGCCAGACACCGCCGGAGCTCCCCCCGCCCCAACCGCCACTCGCGCTTGCACGGGAGGGGCCGTTTTCCTCGTACGGGACCGGCCCCTCTCACTTACCTGCCCGTAGCGTCTCTTCTTCGGCGAGGAGCACGCCATAACCGCGGCAGCCACACCAGAGGAAGCCTGGTGCTGAGGGCGCGCCGGCCCCCCTCCCACCAACAGATCCATGCGACCTGCTTCGGACAGAAGCCTCATCGCTTCTAGCACTCGATAGTCCTCCATGTAAGCGATGAAACGCGGCAACAATAAACACTCAATATAGCTACCCTAACAACTCTACAATTACTCACCAGACAAAAAACGCTAACTATCCTCCTAGCCACCAGGTCACCAAACCTAAAATGGTGGCTAGGAGGAGGAGACACCTGAGTTTATAATTGGGCTGGCAAAAACCTACTAAACCAGCCCAATTCTAGAAAGTTCTACATTATGTTTAACCCCTCGCAGCCCTCCCAAAATGCCCGGGGGAGGAGACCTCCCTTCGGTCAGCTCCCTCCCCCAAGCCCCCGTCCCACAAGCGCCTGAGGGCACAGCAAAGGCGATGCGGCAGCAACGCTGAAAGCAGGTCAATGCCCCTATACCTGTAGCCAGAAAGCTGCTCCACACACCGCCAACTGTCCCAGTGGAATGGTGGCAGGAACGAGACCGGCAGCGAAGAAAGCACAGCACCGTCTTTCTCTCATCAACCTTCAAAACCATAAATGGGAGGACCACGCCGGAGCAACCCTCATCTGCCCCCTATAAGGTAATAATGGCCGGTAGGGACAGAGAAACGGGCAGCACTATGAGACAGCTCTGAGCATGTGGAGCATCTGGGGGCTGATGGGAGTCACCCTAGCCCTGCAGGCGCCCCGCACCTGCATCTCCACTTCAGAACAATATTCATTTTCTGTCGAGACAGCTGACACGATCGGGACACACAATTGCACTGCAGTGCCATCTCTAGCTATTGCGCCTGGAGAAAGGGAACACTTTCCAATGCAAAATGCCAACATCCTCAAGAGACCTGTCCTGACAAGGGTAGCACGGTGACTACAGAGCCACTTCCCTACTACTAGCAACGTTCAGCTTGACAAGCAAGGCAAGCACATCAAAGGGGTAAAAGAAAGTACAGTTCAGAGGTCAGCCCTGAAGAAACGCTCACACGGCGTGAAAGCCTAAGCTACACTGGGCAAAGCAAAAGAAATCACAGGCTGCAATGTCCCTGCTGGAACAGCCCTACTGTACGACAAAGGTAAGAGACCGATGGCCCCACAGAGAGGGCCCCAGGCTGCCTAGCCCCTAGAAGTCCAGCCTAAGTAATAGACCCACAACCAGTCAAGCTCCAAGCCACAGCCAGAAAGGCTTTGCTGCATACCACAACCACCCTCATCCGCTCACAGAAGTAACAGGAAGTGAAAGCATGTTCACAGCAAGTGCCTGCAGTCATTCCAAACTAAAGAGACAGAGCACGGATCCCAACACCATGGCAGAGAAGGGCCCAAGGCACTGACAAATGGTTAATAGAGAGAAACTTTGAACACCCACATAGCAAAGAGCTTGAGAAGCCCAACCTTATACAGCTACCAATGTTGCCAAGAGTCTGTTGGAGGCTACTAACAGCACAAGAAAGACTGGTGCAAAGCGCGCACCACCAGTGGCTCCCAACGCCACTGCCAGAGGGGAGATCGCATCAATTGCTCCCTGCTGGTGAGAAAACACAATCGCAAGCTTCATCTCAGGCACACCCAGTGCCAGAAGAGAGGGCCACAAGCCCCTGGCAGTGAACGACCACCACCGCAAAAAGGAAGAACTGGCACACTAGGTGCTGTATGAAAACGCCCAAAAAGGAGACGGAGCACACTAAGTCACACGGGCAGTGGCAGTGAACACCTGACAGCACGGGGGATGCCCGGGAGATAGAGACATCTCCACTAAGAAGCGCTGCCTAACGCGGCACAGAGAGCAACCACATCTCTACTGCACAAGCGGAGCCCCGCAGTGGGCCGAAGGCAACACAGTGTCCTCCCTCGCACCGCCCCAAGACGGATTAAGCAGTGACCCGCGACAGGCAAGAGAGGAGTTGCACACCCCACGTGGCAGGCCGCCAGAACAACATGAGCTCCAACAACCAGCGACATGTGACCGAACATCACGTCGCCCAGCAAGCAAGGAGCGCGCCAGATTGAAGGCAGAAGCCGGCACCATGACAGCGCCGCCTCGAGGTCCAAGCACAATGCCCTTGAAGAAAAAAGAGAGTGACAGCCCTGTCACCCTGAAAATCGGAGGATCACAGGTGAGCTGAATAGACCAACAAAGGGAGAAGACCGAGGACTCACAGCAAGCCAAGAGCACACCCTGACACACTAGACAGCCACCAAGGCGGACCGACGTCCCAGGATACAGCCTCAAGGGTGAACCGAACATAAGCCGCAGCAAGCGTCAACTGCGTTTCATCCTAACACTTCCCCAGGTGAACGTCCATCCCCTAGCATCGGCAATCTAAGTCAAGCGGCATCCCTGCTCCTGTCTGCAGTTGCCATGGGTGAAGATCAGCACCGAGTGTCCGTCCTCACACCACCTCAAGATGGAGTTGTCAGTGGCCCCAAGCCAGGCATGAGAGGATCCCCACACTCTACGTGTCAAGCCGCCACAGACACTCTACCTCAGCAAGGCGGAGGCACATGGCTGCCAAGTCCCTCCTGACATCCAACACTCCCAGCAAGTCGCGACCACCTGTCATTCCGAGTCACCACCTGGCTGGCAACCGCCATCACGCCAGCCATCAGCACCTGCGTCAAACAACACCATTCTCAGAATATCGGCGGACTGGAGTCCGGCACCATCGCCACACCAGCCGACAAAAGAAACCAGAGGCCACCTGTGAACCTGGCCTACACCGGAACCGCGGCAGCGAGTGCAAGTCTTGGCCAAAACTCATCCATCCGTGAGGGTTATGCATGTGACTAAGTAACGGCTCCTCAGCGGTCCTGCAGCTGCCCCCAGACGGCACACAAGAGGCCCCCAGCGCAGCCCTCGTACAGTCCCACAGCAACCTCGACGACGGGCCTATTCAGGTGGAAGAGCGCAAAGAGACATTGCCCCATCGACAGGTTACCTGTCACAGTCAAGCAGTTCAACAGGGACAGTCGGTCCAGCAACACCTCTGTGAATTCTCACCTGGGACTCCATCCATGTTCACGAAGCAACCCACTAAAAGAAACTGTTAGAACACACCACAGACCATCACCGACATCAGCAAAGTAGAAGCCATGCAAGACAGCAAGACATGTCATCTGTCAGCGAACTGACAATATGCAGCGGACGTCTCCAAGCCAGCGGTCGTGTCCTGAGCCCCTCATGTTAAACTACGCCGTGAAGGTTCTGCTGCAAGCAAAGGTCACCAGCCCATGTCTGATGTCGTCCTGCCATCTGACTCTAGAGACTGATGGACCCTGTGGTATTTAGTTAACTGTTTTGTCCCCACAGGTTGATCTAACACTTTGTTTTTTCCTCAATAAAATTGGGGAGGAATGTAGTGTCCTTCGGGACACGCTCCAGTGTCCCACAGGAAGCTGTCATCCCAGCCACTCCCACGAGGGCTGGACATTCTGCACCCCCACATCCATCCTTCACAGGTGCCACGAGTGATGTGGCCCTGTCAATAAAAGGGCCCGGGTGCACGTGCTCGGGCCAGTTACTGCACTACGTCACCTGGTGTCTGTGTCTGTCATTTCTGTAATGTGGGCCTGAGGCCCAATACCACAGGAGCCTGCCGTGAAGTTGAATCTGCGCAAGCAAGATGCTGCCTGAAAAATGGATGGCAGCAGAACTTAGAAGGAGGTGATCTGTGACAGCTGCTGTAGCCCGGAGATGACCAGCACTTTTTCACAACACTGGGTGAGTGCCGGTTGACCCAAATATCGACAGCATATACCAAACACCTAAAACGTGATGGAAGGAATGCTTGCAATTTGTCTAAACACTTGTAATCACTGGGTGTATCTTTCCAATCCATTGTTCTTTTGCTCAGCACGTAACCAGAGTTTGGATCCAGCCATTTGGACTTGTCCCAGATCTAATAGGAACAGTCCGGTACGAACTGCCAGGTCCTTCCTTAACCAGTACACAAGCAAGCTTGGTTCCAATGGTACAGTGAGAAAGGGACGCATCTCTGTGTATTCACTAGCCATTTAGGAAGGTACATCAAACACACAAAACGTGATGTAATGAATGTTTGCAGTTTTTCTAGTCAATGTCACTCGATGCTGAGTTGACCTCATAGAACACTGACGAAGATTAACAGTAATCAATGCATGGACAAGAGCTGCCCTTATTTCACCTCCCAGTCCGACTTTATAGAACATTTATACAAGATGCTTAGGTGTAGTGCTTCCCAAGGAGTTCAGGAGGTTTTCTCTTCTTACCACTGGGTGGACCATATACGATATTTATCCTGAAGGTAAGTAACCAGTGCATGCTGTGGCTAGTTTCTTTGTCATTCCTGAATACACTATGAAAAGTACTACCCTCGTTCCAGGTAAACTATTATGGACCCTTGATCTGCTCATCTGTCAGACCTAGGTTGATGCATATGTAACTTGATGGCCGGTAACCAGTCCATGTCTTTGGCTGTTCCACTGGCTGTTCTACTGGTTGCTACTGGTCAGACTTTATACATAACGTATCTACATTAAATGGAACCAGTGCACTCTGAGTGTCAATCCTCAGCTTGTCCCGAGTGGACACCTTGAAACACTTAGCCTCACTGCCTGTAATCCTGGCATGCACCAAAAATGTTCATCCAGTCCTGGAATGACTTTGGCTTGCAATGTTTTCTTGCTCTAGTTGAAACATAAAACGCAGTGTCAAAAATGTGCCTTGTGCAGCAAATTCTTCATGACACTGCAGCAAATATTATTGTACAAACTTTGGACATTCACCCATATCGCCATGATTTGTAACCTAGCACATTTGTCTGCTTTGGTATTTGAATATTTTTCTCTGGATATCTGTAATTAGTTTATGTATCGTAATTACACTCTTTTGGGCCTGAATAGATGTGAAATACCACACAAGACTGAACTCCCTTCAATGAACAAGTTGGTTTTTCCCTTTGAAAAATTTACTCTTTCGTTCCCCATTACAATAACTGCTTGTATTCAGTGTAGGTCATGGGCTGCTCCCTCCTGACTATCAATTATATGTGACATGTTCAGACTCCCTACTCAAGATAGCTGCTAATGAGTCTCTCTCCTCCCGTTCTGAGAGGGACATAATGGAGTTTATGTAGGCACCTGCAGCCAAGTTTATTGATGTGAGTTACTCCTTTACCGCTGTTAAATAGTGTGTAATGAATGCTATGGCTATGTCTCGCCTGTGTCTGCTTGGGGGTCGGTTCCATTATTTAAATATTTTGAATGGTAAATTGATATCTTAAGCATTTAAGTATAAGTTGTGGTTTTGTTATGTATAATTTACATTTTCTACAGTTTAAGTCATCATTTATAATTTAGTAGTGGGTTGTCAGGTTTGTAGGGGATAAAGTGGAAACATATTGCAAATGTAATCATTGTTTTATTTGTAAATCGTTTTTGGTTGATTTAAAAATACGTTTATTTATTTAAATATTTGATTGTTATGCCAATTATTTGTTGTTAATTCATTGATAAGTGTATTTAAAAGTAAGATTAAAAAATTATTTTTTTACTTTTCATTTGTTCTAAGTGAGTTTGTTTTATTGAATTACCAACTTAATTTTATTAATGTTTTATTTATAATGTATTTTAAAATGTTGTTTTGTTTGCTGATGGGTTTTTGCTCTATTAGGCATATATTGTTTATATTTTAAAGTTATTTATTTTGTGATTCAATTAATTGTTTTCTATTACAATTACTTGTATTAATTCACAATGCATATCATTGTGGTTTACTTGTTTTAACATTTCTGTGTTTTAGTTAGGTAAATGTTTAGCAAAGAGATAAAGAATTGGACTGGGTTATCTAACCAATGATTTTCCTACTGTTACTTACATTAGACTTGGAATAGTAATTCTTACCCATCCAAAGTGCAACACTTTCCCTGTTTTTATATATGTTGCTGTAGTAATAATAAATCTAACCTCTTCAAAGTTACACACTTTCCTTACTGTTTCCTAGATTGGACTGTAAATAGCTAAACAAACCCCACCAAAGTTCACAACCTTCCCTACTGTTGGTTGGACCAGAGAGAGAATAGTAAATATAACCACCATCTAAATTCCAATACATTCCCTACAGTTGCCTTCATTGGAGTGACAATACTAAATCTAACCTCTACACTGTCTAAAACTTTCTATGCTTTCTGGTACATTGGAGATGGAATAATAAATCTGACCCTTCTAAAGCCCAACATTTTCCCTACTTTTGCCTAAAGTGAAGTTAGAATAGTAAATCTGTGTCATTCAAAGTCCAGGAATTTTGGATGTTTTGTTTAATTTGAAATTGTATTATTTTATTATTGATATATGTCTTTAGTTAGTGTTTAAACTATGCAAAAATTAAATTTCCTTGTTCAAATGTGTTTTATATTAATTTTCATTTTGTCTGTGCATTATATATATATGAATGGTTTTGCTCTATATGCATAAATATGTGTGTAATTAAACATTTTAAGGTCTTAAGAATAGCAGTAGGTATAGCTTTCATTTTATGAATGATACATTATCCCCGTTAGGATATTCGTATCAGATTAATAGTTTGAAACACCAGTTGCAGTTGCAAACCACTTAGACATTCCATTGTGATTTGGTATGAAGAGAAGGATGCCTCCTTCACTCCCCTACCTCCTTATGAATCACAGTGTGATACAAAAGACACTTTACAAGACGAAAGGCATTCTTACGCAAAATGTGTATATTTTTATTACTGTCAATCATTTGGAGAACAGTAGCATGTGCAATCGCAAGAATGGCTTGATACATGAGGTACATAGTTTATTAAACTGTATTGTGAACAACAGTTGGCCCTTCCAGGACGTTTCATAGCAGGTTTTTCAAGGGCATTCATTGGGGTCTTACCTTGGGAAACTTTAACTCTTATGCAACTGAGAAAATAATGTTACATATGCATCTCCAACAATATATCAGCTGCCAAATGATCATTTAATAACTTACTAGGAGGTATTCTGCCATACATTCTTTACCTACACTTCAAAATTTATTTTCTCCAGTACGAGAGCAACCACACAGTGACTAATATTAAATGTTGGCTAGAACAGCCTTTCTATATTTATTACTATGAAATTTCACAAACATTACATGAAATTATGAAAAAGTTTGTATACCTACCAATATCACAGGTGTGCTTTGACTGAAAGTTTCTCGCAGCACACTCAGTGTGCAAAATTATCTCGCAGCAAACAATGATCTGGCTTTTTTTGCCCTTAAAATTCACAAAAAATCCTGAATTTGTATTCACGAAATGTCGCAAATTTTGTAGGTGTGTAAAAATATATCTCAATCTAGGGAATAAAACTGACTGTTACATTTTTCTTTGGCAGTGTTTGTATTGTATGCCACGCTCAATCAGTGAGTCAGACACTTAATCTCACTCATACTGTCAGCAACACTGCCACTGTTTGAGAAAAAGCACTTGGGATCGAACTTACAAAATATTAGTGCATTCAATATGATAGATACACATTGTTTTGCATTAGTTGTTATTGCATTCATAGAAAATATCTGATTCGTTTCAAGATAAAATTCCAACTTCACAAAAGGGCTAACTCTGCTGCAAAAGAGCACAATTACTTGGCAATGGAGATTATTTTAATGAGCACATCACTTTAAATACTCTCTTACCATCTGTTTCGTTGTCTAATTAAGAATGCAAATAGACCATAATGTGGAGTAGCTTTCCAACAAAGATATAAAATATTGTAATTTATGTACACAGTAGAGTGCGTTTTTGAATCTAGCATTTCATATATCATTTATGACTTTCGAATAAAGCCTAGTATATTCCATAAAAATCATATATATTTGGGTGTTTTGCTATAATTCACTTAAGGATCAGGTGGCAAAAGTATTTATTTTTTTCTATACATTTACGGAGTAGTTCACTCGCCTGCTAGTGCTAGCCCAATCTTTTTTTTTTTCTTTATTGAGCAGATTCACTGATTAAATATGTGTAGACAATATATGATATAAGGACCTGTTAACATAGCATAGTAGCAAATATATAGATGCCATACAAGTATAAAAAGTAGATAGTTAATTTGATTTTGAGTACTAGCAAACTTTGGGGTGACAATCAAAGGACTGACATGTGTGCAACTTGACAATCCCACTCTGAGGATCTGTGGAAATGTGATTATTTTGGACATCATACTACATCTGCATGTGTTTATGTTTGGAAATTCTGACATCCCGGAACACACCGTTTGCCATATGTGGCAGTGTGTATGGGACAACATCAACATACCATTGTACATAATACATGATCGCACATTATAACACAGTAAGTGATGGGCTAAGGACTGCACTGATGTAATTATCTGCAGATTACATGTTTCACATGAAAAACATTCCTGTACAATGGTATCATCACTCACATGACAGTCTGACTGAAAACATGTGTGAATAAGGTGCCTGTCCTTAAGCAATGACACACATTGACAAAATTAGCCCATGGACAGGACCCCTGATTCTGGGACTCACATGTAAAAGTACACATGATGCTACACTAAGAGTGTTCAGGCTAAATCATAGTCCTGTTAAACTTAATAAGACCATATCTGAGGATCAGCAGATCTACAGGAACAGCACTCTGTGCATCAGTACCATAAGCAAGATAACTTTGCTACAGCCTGGGTCATGGACCATGCACTGCACAAGTCCTTGTCAGTGTTTGCTCTCTGCATGCTAATCCTACTCTTCAGGCATGACCATCATATGGCCACATTTTCCGAGCTTACCTGTACCTCTGGTGGCCATCCTATATCTGGCATGACCCTTTTTGGTCACTGTAAAAGGGTCTGTAAGGTGATGGTATATACCTGACATTTGGTTATGTGGCATCATGAGTATTTAGTAGAGGTCGGAGGAGTTTGCAGAGTTGCACTATATGGAATTCCGCTGAGTTGCATAAAAACCTCAGTGGAATTCCGCGGAGTTCTGCTTGCTGGCGGAGTTGCTTCACTTGCCCACCCCTCCTGAAAACCCACAAAAAAAAACAGCTGAACTTTGGCGGTGAAGCTGTAGCACTCATGATAGTTTGAAACAATGGGCCTCAGCGCTTTGCAGCCTTCTGAGAATGAGGTAATATAAATATGCTACAGTACATTACAATGCTAATCCCTATTCAGGAGCATTTTTTCTGCCGAATCAGGTTTACAAGTACTGTAACATGCTTTTCCCGCCCAAACAGCGCAAGCTAAAAAAACGTCAGAACTTTTGCCGGAAGTACAACAATATAAAGAGGTTTGCTTTTATTTTTCTATCTTGATATCAGCCTAATTCATTGTTGGATATCATATTTGACTTAATCTTCTGTATATGCTGATCTCTTTATGTACTAATAATTTATTCAATAAAGCTTTTCAAACTTAAAGAAGTGTGGAGTACGACTGGAGCAGTGTGGCCTCTCCAGTAAATGTTGCACCATCTGCACGGCCCCAAAGGGGCACAGAGATAAAAGTACAGTCTTTAAACTTGTGCATACACTATGGCAGGACGGGACCTGTAAGACAGGAAGCAAGATTTGATGAGTGGCTTGGGTTGGGGCGGAGATGTAAGCAGGAGCAGATGGTGTGTCACTCTGCAGAAACTTCAGACATCTTCTGTCTCTGCTGGAGCTGACATAATTATGTGGCATGTGCATGCAGGATTATGCACAAGGTTAACCCTTCAAGTGCCAAGTTGAGTTCGTCCCTATGCAGTGGAGGTACATTTGGCATCACACTCCAAGACCTCAAGCAAGCCTTCCTGAAATTCTTAAAAATGGATGAAGAGTATTCACAATGCCACAGCCAGATGCGAAATAGCAACTGCTAGTGAACACGACTCGCCAAGGCACGCTACCCCCAACCACACCGCAGGAACATTCAAGCTCTGTCCATCTTATAAACTGATTGTGAAAGCATATGGCACTAAATAAGAAACGTATTTTCATAAATAATGGTTTTAACAAGCATTTGTTCCCTGCTTTATGGACCCGCAACTGCTGCTATCCTTGTGCAGTTTAGCTGTGTGCTGCTCCTTCCATCAAGTCCTATGACAATAACGAGCTCCGCAAGCTCGTGCCAGCACCACCTCACCACTCAAAAAAAAGAGCACTCATTACCGGAGCACTCTTACCTGATGAGGGCTGCCACAGATGGGAAAAGGGGAACGCTAGAACCTACCCGCTTGCTGCAGCTTCTAACAAGCGCTGCCATTGCTGCAGTGAACGTGATGCTACCGGCATCCTCTCAAGCCTCCTCGCTCAATTTTGTTTTAGCAGTATGCATGCATCGCTAACCATGCAAGCAGACTTGTGAGTCAGCTGGAGATCTCTATTGAGCGCTCGTCCTGGTGGTCCAGACGCCGGGTCCTCCCAATGCCTAGAACCAATTGCTTCACTGGGAGCCATATGAGCCTGCTGGTAGAGCTCTGCAAGCAGGTTAGATCTCATCTGTAATGCTGTCATAGAACTGCAGTACCAGGCTAGGGGAGGTGTTGGGTTCATCCAAGAACTGATCAAATACTGCTAGAGGAAGATCACACAGCGTGACTGCTGCATAAAAGCGGGACTACAGTTTGGGTGTCACAAACACCAAGATCACACACTGCCAGACAAAGATCACAACCTTAGAACAAACAGAGTGGCAGCTGTATAGAAATGAGATTACAAAATTGGGGTCACATTGTTATCTGTGCTGCATCTTATGTTGGCCTCTCCACAACATGAAGTTCAAAAGTGCAGGCCGCCAGTTGTTCAAGAACTTTTACTTTGCTATCATTTAGCTAAATTCTGTGTAAATCACTAATCCCCCAGACAAATACGTTAGAGACGTTAATCCAAATTCCCTGTGTTTACAGGAAATGTTTGAACAATTTTGCTAAAAGTCCTTGTGGCTTAAATCTCCATGTAGCCTACCCTACTTCTTTGCCCATTTCTCCACCAGACTGCCTGGCGCATGTCACGCGCCCAAGAGTAGGGTGCGCTTACAGGCAGGATCCTCATCCACTTGTGCAGCCTTATGCATGTTACTGTTGAAGGCATCCCTCCCGGCCCCTCCCCCTTCAGAACTCTGCGGGCACTGCTGCAGCTCAGGGTGTTTGTTAGAAATGGGGTTTCTGATTGTCTAGGTTATGCACCTAATCCAAGCAGAGCCCATCCCTCCAGTCAAGGCAAGGGAGTTACACACCTAAGATAACCCCTGCTCACCCCATTGGTAGCTTGGCAGAGCAGTCTAGCTTATCCCAGAGGCAATGTGTAAAGTGTTTGTGTAACACACTCACAAACCAGTGACACACTAGGCACATCACAAAAGAGACTCCGCATAAGGTTATATTAAAAATATCCTTTGTATTGCACATAAATATATTAGTTCACAATCACATAAATCACTAGGCACGTGTCATGTCATCACATAGATTATACAATCACATTGCCAATTGTCATAACAACACCAACAGTGCACAACAGTCAATACTGGTAGAGTGAACACATCGTAAATCCACCATTACTGAACATATAGGCAACATCCTGAAATATTAATCAGTATCCTGCTATTGTAAGGCAAATGACATATATAATAATACCAGGTCCTGAGGTGCAACAGAATGTACCATATACAACACAAGGACCATAAATGCGGTGCCAGCATATGCATATCACCATATATTACATACTCAACACCTAGTATGGGTATCCTGTGTCTCATATCCCTCCACGGAGTTGTCGTGTAGCTCCTATAACAATTGTACAGGATCTGCGTATTTGGGCAGCATACACTGTAGGATTGGTGTCAGAGTGACTCTGAACACCCCCACTGGGTATGTTGGCCTTTTGTATCAACTAGCTCACAGTGCCATTAGATTCTCTTCTTACCAAGGAGAGAATAGTTCTTGGCAACAATCAAACATGACAACCCTGATCCTTCAGGACCGTGGAAACAATATACTACTTTTCGCTCCGTAACTTGTGCTTATTTAGTCTGTCTCAGAGATATACACAGAATAAACTGGCAGGCAATTGTCAATAACTATTTGTTGAACAGTTGTTCTTCTGGTGTAGAATAGATGAGCTGCAACAACTGACTCCAGGACACCCCCCACGCCGCACGGCTCACCTGCTGTAGCGCGTCCCTGTACTCGTAACCCTCGCTGCTGCTCGTCATCTCCCCACTGCTGCCCACGGGATTCCGCTGTGCCCTTGCTGCCTTGTGTGTCCTTGTCTCTTTTGTTTGATTTTTGTCACTCCTTCTCCTGTGTGCTAGATCCCCGGTTTGAGTGCCCCCACCCGCTCCCTGCCGCCGTTCCCGCCGCCGCCGATCCCTCGCAGCCCCGCCCCCTTCTCCTCGCCAACTCCATTGGCCGCCCCGCTCCCGCCTCCCAGCTGCTTCTCCCTCCCACTTGGCCTCATATTGAGCCCGCGCGGCGTAGGCGAGTGTGACCTGACTGCAGGACACCCCCACGCCGCACGGCTCACCTGCTGTAGCACGTCCCTGTACTTGTCACCCTCGCTGCTGCTCATCATCTCCCCACTGCTGCCCACGGGATTCCACTGTGCCCTTGCTGCCTTGTGTGTCCTTGTCTCTTTTTTTTGCTTTTTGTCACTCCTTCTCCTGTGTGCTAGATCCCTGGTTTGAGTGCCCCACCCTCTCCCTGCCGCCGTTCCCGCCGCCGCCGATCCCTCGCAGCCCCGCCCCCTCCTTCTCACCAACCCCATTGGCCGCCCCGCTCTCGCTTCCCAGCTGCTCCTCCGTCCCACTTCGCCTCGTATGGAGCCGCGCGCTCGCGCAGCGGGCGCGCCGATTGTGCGCCGTAGGTGCGCCAAAGGCTAGCCCGTCTGGGCCTGGACCGCGCCCAGCGCCAGGACCCCTGGCTCTCGTCATTGCCAGCACTCCCGACAAATGTATGACGCCGCAACCCTCCACGCACTCAATGCTGGCCAGAAGCCCGCCTGCTACCGTGCCACCCCGAAACGCACCCACGGACCCTTCACCTGCCAAGCCTGCAAATTCACCTGCCCCCGGACCTGCACCGCGCCCGACAAGCCGAGCACCAGCAGTAACCACCTCAAGTGTATCCTGCTCAACACCCGCTCCGTCCACAGACATGCCGTCGAACTCTGGAACCTGCTCGACACAACATCACCAGACGTCACCTTCCTCACGGAAACCTGGATGAACGGCGCCTCATCGACATCCCGGACGGATACAAGATCACCCGGAGGGACCGCGTCAACCAGACAGGAGGAGGCATCACCATCGTACACAACAACACCATCCGCATCACGACCAGCTCCAACAACACCTTCACTGCCGCCAAACACCTCCACTTCCAGATACACACCGACCCCAAGACCACACTCAGAGGCACCCTCATCTACAGACCCCCGGGACCACGCACACAATTCAGCGAAGACATCGCAGACCTCATCAGCCCGCACGCCCTCCCCTCCGCTGACTAGATCCTCCTAGGGGGCCTCAACTTCCACCTGGAAAACAACAATGATAACAACACCACCACCCTGCTGGACAACCTCGGACTCAAGCAACTGGTGAACACCCCTACCCACTACGCCGGACACACGCTCGACCCAGTCTTCTCCTCCAGCAAGTACATCTCCTTCAGCCATTCCACCGGACTTCATTGGACTGACCACAGCTGCGCCCACTTCAGCTTCAGAAGAACCACGACCCACCACCACCCGCAACAGGTTCCTCGCAGGAACTGGAACAAGATAACCGCCGACCAGCTCACCACCTCCCTCAGCCAGAACCCTCCCGCCAGCACAACGGACCCCAACGTAGCAGCCAACAACCTCACACAGTTGATCACCAACTGCGCAGACGACCTCGCACCACTGAAGACCCCTCCCAACGGACACGGCAGCAAGAAAGCCTCTTGGTTCACCGACGAACTTAAGAACTCCAAGAAGAACTGCCGCACCCTCGAGAAAGCCTGGCGCAACGACCCGACCACAGACAACACGACTGCCCTGAAGCACGCCACCCGCAAACAACACCAGCTGCTCCGCACCACCAAGAAGACAGCATTCAAAGAACGGCTGGACAACAACGCCCACAACAGCAAGGAACTCTTCAGCATCGTCAAAGAGCTCTCCAACCCCAGCGCCGGAAACAACGACATCATGCCCTCGCAAGACCTCTGAGACTCACTCGCCTCGTTCTTCCACCGCAAGATCGCGGAAATACACAACAGCTTCGGTGCACCAACCACGCACCCTACCACCGAAGCATCGCCCACCACCCTCTGCGCCTGGACCCCGGTCACCACCGAAGAAACCACTCGCACGATGAACACCATCCACTCCGGATCCCCAACCGACCCCTGCCCCACCACGTCTTCAACAAGGCCGACTCCATCATCGCACCCCATCTCCGGGACATCATCAACGCCTCCTTCAACACCGCCACCTACCCAGAAAGCTGGAAGCACGCCAAACTCAGCGCCCTCCTGAAGAAACCAACAGCGGACCCCACCGACCTCAAGAACTTCCGCCCCATCTCGCTCCTCCCTTTTCCTGCCAAAGTCACAGAGAAGACCGTCAACATACAGCTTGCCGCCTTCCTCAAAAACGGATCCCTCGACCACTCGCAGTCCGGCTTCCGAGCCAACCACAGCACCGAGACCGCCCTCATCGCAGCCACCGACGACATCAGATCCCTGCTCGACAATGGGGAAACAGCGGCCCTCATCCTCCTGGACCTCTCCGCAGCGTTCGACACTGTCTGCCACCGCACCCTAGTGCAACGCCTCAGCAACGTCGGAATCCAAGAGAAGGCACTGGAGTGGATCATCTTGTTCCTTGCCGGAAGAACCCAGAGAGTCCGCCTCCCCCCGTTCAGATCCGAGGCCACCGAAGTCATCTGCGGCGTACCACAGGGATTATCACTCAGCCCCACCCTCTTCAACGTCTACATGAGCCCCCTCGCAGCCATCGCACGCCAACACAACCTCAACATCATCTCCTATGCCGACGATACCCAGCTGATCCTCTCCCTCAACAACGACCCAGCCACCGCCAGAACCAGCCTACACGAAGGGATGAAAGACATCGCCGACTGGATGAAGAACAGCCGCCTGAAACTGAACTCAGACAAGACGGACGTCCTCATCCTGGGGTCATCGCCCTCCGCCTGGGATTACTCCTGGTGGCCCCCTGCCCTGGGCACCACTCCGAAACCAACGGACCACGCACGCAACCTGGGCTTCATCCTGGACTCCTTCCTCTCGATGACCAGACAAGTCAACGCCGTCTCATCATCGTGCTTCAACACCCTGCGCATGCTCCGAAAGATTTTCCGATGGATCCCTACCGAAACCAGGAAGACGGTCACCCAGGCACTCGTCGGCAGCCGACTGGACAACGGGAACACCCTCTAAGCCGGAACCACAGCCAAACTTCAGAAAAGACTCCAACGCATCCAGAACGCCTCCGCACGACTCATCCTGGACATCCCCCGACACAGCCACATCTCCGGCCACCTGAGAGACCTGCACTGGCTCCCCATCAGCAAGAGGATCACGTTCAAACTCCTCACCCATGCACACAAGGCTCTCCACGACCAAGGCCCCAAGTACCTCAACAACCGCCTGACCTATCTACACGCCCCCCCACCAGCTACGGTCGTCCAGCCTCGCCATCGCCGCCGTTCCACTCATCCCCAGAGCCACCGCCGGAGGAAGATCCTTCTCACACCTGACAGCAAGACATGGAACTCCCTCCCCATCCACCTTTGGCTAACCCAGGACCACCTATCCTTCAGGAAGCTACTCAAAACCTGGCTTTTCGAGAAGTAGCGGACCCCTCTCCCCCAGAGCCTTGAGACCCTTCCGGGTGAGTAGCGCGCTATACAAATGTCAGTGATTTATTGATTGACAACCATTGGACAGTATAAGATATAAATGATTAGCAGTACTATAAAGGTAAATGGGCTCTACCATCTTACAATAATCGTGAATACATACGAGTATATAAAACACATGATAAAAAGATGCGTACTCTTATGATGCTTCCCTAACTAGATGTACCTAAATGTACCTAGCATGTGTGGAGGTGTTAAAGAAAGAGTCCCTCTAGGATAAAGTCAACCCCATTATCTCAAGTGAGAGACTGTGAGACCCCGTCTTGGTCTCGAATTGGACACCCCGCAAGGGATGTTAGACTACTGCAAGCTGTAATGTCTGCATGCAGGAATCTCAGCGACTCTGGTCAGTGTGTCGGCCGGGAAGTCTCGGTCTCCTCTGCTCTATCTTAGCAAGATGTGATGTATATATACCCGTAGGTCTCCCCAGGGGTCCTACCTTGCTGTATTACTGTTGCGGCCTAAGGATGAAGTCGGGCATGAACTTTATACATAAATATTATACCGGAGATGGTTGTCCTGGTGTGCTTCCAAGAATCCTCATGCATAATGTATGAGATTTCGAACTAGGGAAATGCAATTTCCTGTAAACCGAGTGTTTTTAAACGGCCGCCGATCACTTAGAGGTCCGTTCATTCAGGGCACACTGTCTATGACACGCATACTACCTTTTATCTCATCCATGTGAATTACAAATATTCTTTTTAACAACAACATGGCTTGGGTTAGATCCCGCTAGCCTCCTGGTGTGTTGGCCCTAGTATGGTATGATGAACCTTGAGTATCTTGCCTCGTGTATGTTTTTAATGTGATGCCCAAGCAGGCCTTTGCTGCTATGCCCTTGTAGGGATCTCTCATTGACCCTTAACCCTGAATAGTTTTTTCATTCCCTTTTACCCTAGGAGGTCTGCCCACTGCCCCCACTGTCCTGAAGAAGACCCGCGCTGTAAGGGCAAGCTTCCCTACATGATATTGGGTCAAAACATAGACTCCTTCTGTGTCCCCTATGAACTCCCATCACCAGCAAGAACTGTACAGCTATATGGGTTGTTTGATGTATAAGATGTGTAATGACATTTGCTATTTTCTCATGTGGCCCTGATTCCATGGGACCATTGTAAGACTGTATTGGAAAATTTTGATTTTTGCATTTTCTCTGCTTGACCAATAAGAACTGTGTTATTGTTCACCCTTTTTTCCACTGAATTCCCTCACGACACTACCCTTCCCTCACTTCTCCATTATATGTGGGCTTAAATAACTTGAAAAGCTTACGAGTATTGCTATATACTATATAATCTTTGACTAAAGTTCGTGTGAGTACTTTGTGAATTAAAACATGGTACTTTAAATTAGTTTTCTTCCTTTTGATTCCATGCTTCAATATTTTCTACTTATTTATATCTGTCCTTTTAAGTCCGGGACCCCTGTCCATAATACTCAACTACCCAGGTCCCTTTGACTTCTTTTGGGTGTAACCCTGTTTACTACAACACCCGAATAACCGAAGGCAGCTGCCCAGAATTGCACGGTGCAGCTGCTTCCCCTGGTGCCTTCCTGCAGTTGCTGTGGCCTGCCCCTTCCCCCACACAGGGAATGAGACCGGTACTCTCCTTCACACAACAGGCAGCTCAGCCACCGCAGCCACAGAGTGGTCCCAGAACCTTTGCTGAAACGGGTTGAATTCATGTTGTGTGGCTTCAGCTGCCTTACAGAAGACACAGCCATATTGTTATTGGGCAGTGGGTTAGGAGTGTATCCTTTTACTGAGTGCGGCTTCCAACACTAGTGCAGGCAGGACTGGGGCACAGCAATGCTATCTCAGGGGAAAGGCTCTACCAGCCCTGTAGGCTGGCCATCTGATATGCTCACAACCGATCAGCGCGCTGCCTCCCACAATGATCTCCGCTAGGTGGGGGTGAGTTCAGGACAGCGAGTAAAGCGCTTATCTTGACCTTTCTGCTTATACAAGGCCAAACAAAGCGGTCACTTTGTGCTATGGTGATGAGACAGGGCACCACAGACCCTAGAATATCACTGGGGCACACACCCAGCAGGAAGCATGTTCAGGCCAGCACACAGGATCCTAGCAGGCAAAGTAGCAGTCCTTTCAGAAGGCCAGCACAACAAGGCAAAGTCCAGCTGGCTGTTCCCTGGCATCAGAGCAATCCTCTGGGGCAGCATACACGCAGTGTCTTCTCAATTTCATGGGGTCACAGCCCATGTATTTTTAGTGCAAAATTCTTTGGTCTGGGAGCACTTCAAACACATAATAGAAGTACACAATACCCCAATTCACATTTTAAGCCCTGGCCCCAGACACAACACAGGGGGGCTGAGAAAGCTTTGTAGAAGGCAGGCCAGCCCTATTCAGGTGCAGGTGCAACTCCTTCCGGTCCAGGCAAGACATGGCTTGGCAGTGTGGGCTGGACTGTCCCCATGAGGTACAGGATCAGACTGATTTGCATATGGCCATGTCTGAACTGGGGTAGCGGAGTGAACTAAAGAATGATGATGGAATTAACCCAGATCAGTTGAATGGGGGTGTGTGCTTGCATTATTCAACACCCCTCCATCATCCCCTTTGGTTTTGCAGGTGGAACTCCTTCCACCACTTTAAATGCAGACCAGGCCTATTCAGGTGCAAGGGAAACTCCTCCCTCTACTCTAAATGCAGCCATGGTCTATACAGGCCAGTGCTGAGTCACCCAGGAAAGGCAAGACCCAACTTAACCCCCTTTTGTGGTTGTCTAGGGTGAATGCAAATCCACTCTCTCCTGTCAGTCAAAACCAGACGGTCAATACATCCAGGCAGGGCACAAAGACACATAAGAACACAGAAATGCCCACTTCTAAAAGTGGCATTCTAAAATAGTAATAATAAATCTTCTTTCACCAATAAGCAGGATGTATCACTACTATGCCAAACATACCAAACATGGTCATACTTACCAATGAAGCACATATCAGGGAATTCCAAATTTAACCCTATGAGAGGGCAGTCTCACAGCAGTGAGAAACCAAATAGGCTGTTTGTTACTACCAGGACATGCCACACATTTATGACACATGTCCTACCTTTTACCTACACAGCACAATGCCGAAAGGACTAGCTAGGGCCTACCTTATGTGTGACTTATATGTAGTAAAAGGGGAGTTTTAGACATGCCAACCAGTTTACATGCCACGTCACTGTGGCTGAAAACTGTGTGCGCAGGCCCTGAAGTGGCAGAGGCCAGAAGACCGGTTTGAAAGGTTACTTTGGTGAGTGGGGCGAGCAGTGCTGCAATCCCACTAGTAGGATTTAATATACAGTCCCTGGGCATACGGGAAACCACTGTACATGGGGCTTACAGGTAAATGAAATATGACAAAGAGTCGTAGACCAATCTTACCAAGTTTACAAGAGAAAGCACATGCACTTTAGCACTGATTAGCCATGACAAATTGCCCAGAGACATAAAACTAACAAAAACAGGTAATAAAAAGTACAGGAGGAAGGCAAAAGGTTCAGGGATGATTCTGCAAAAGGGGCAAGTCCAACACGGGTGCTGCAGTAACACCAGTTCTCAACCTCAAGTGCGCTGTGTGCTCATGCAGCGTGCTTTTCACGTGAGCTGCAGCTTGTCCTATCACCTGAACGCTAATGGTGGGCGGTGGGGGAAAATTCAGCTACGTGGCGAAATTTGACTTTTTTGCTAAATTCTGTAAACTCCATCCACAGAGCGGAGTTAACACCCCACCCTGTACATGTATCTCACATAATACATTGGGTGGAGAAACTGCGGACTTGGAGGCCAGAATCAAACTGCAGCCACTGAGGTCAGATGGTTGATCTGACCGGCATTGTAATAAGCCTCTAAGTCCCATTCTGCGTTGGGACTTCAGGTATTTAACCTTCAGATCCACAGCAGCAAGTACAGTGTCCACAACGCCATACACAGGGAGGATTTTCTTCCCAAAAGTGACAAACTTCCACTCTGCATTGAGACTTATAAGAAATGTATGCTTAATGCTTTTTGGCACTGTTTTTACTTCAACATATAAAAAATAATATATCTTCTGCTCCCTTTATACGATTTTAGTTTTTTTGCGTGTCATTTTGTTTATTAGAATTTAGTTGACTTTTTTCTAATTTGTTTTGGGTTTTTTATTGGTTGGTGTTTTGACTTGATTGACTTGATTACTCTGCTGGTTGTTCATAAATATTTTACATATATCCCTAATCTAAGCCTGCCTCCCTTGTGCCATAGTTGAGTTTGACGTCAGGTTAATTTAGTAACTTTAAAGGTTTACCTCCAAAGAAGTAACATTTTTCCTTGAGGTAGACAGTCTTCCACCCCAAATATTAATCTAATTGTTCTTACAGATTTTATTAGAGGGGAGAATGTGTACTCGTGGAAAAAGAAACAGATTAATGAGCAAATATTCAGCTGCAATTTCTGGATGTGGAATTTTACACCTGGATATAAAACTGGTTGTACACCTGGTTACAATTGTACACAAGGAAAAAACATGAATACTAGAAATCTCGGCTTCTGGAATTTGTGTGAGTTCCAAAAATGGCAGACTTTTGCCAGAAGCATAGAAGTAACTTTTCGCTTAAAAGTAAGTTGTTCTGAGTTTGGTATTTAGCTGCCAATCAGAAACCTCGTAGGTTTTTGGTAACAGCGTACCAACACATTATTTAATTTGGCATTCAGTTCTACAATCCATCAAAAAAAACATTTAGAATTCTGCAATTATTAACTAATAAAATCTGTTCCAGATATCCATTAAAACCTTGAGTGTAAAAATTTATTTCTGAGAGCTTTAAAATAATGTATCTAGAAAAAGAGGAGTTCAAATGGGGATTTTGAATAATGTAATGTGAATATTAAAAAACGTTGAAAGTTTTTTTTTGTAAGATTCTAGCCAAGACAGATGGTGAACTTGCTCTCTGGTGTCATTAAATGAGGCAAACGAGTAATGAGAACACATACTTTTTTCTCACTAGTGTCTGAAAGATCTATATGACCTTCAATCTACCAAACATGTTGTTTACTTCTTCATCTTCTGTATAACTGGCATGCGGAACAAAGAGCAGAATATACCTTTAAATTCTGCTTTGCAGGATGGTCAGTCCTTTGTCCCAAAAATCGGGACATTTATTTTAAGATTGGGAAAAGCATCGGGACACCGAGACAGTCCTCTGAAAACAGGGACTGTCCGGGAAAATCTGGGATGTCTGGTCACCCCTACCACAGTGGCTCGGTTAGGAAATGTCCACATTTCATAAATGCAACATCCCCTGCAATTTGGAAATCAGTGCACTTTTTGACACCAATTCTGTTTGAACTATGATGTTAACAGCGGTGGGTGGCACAGGTAGACACGGTGGGCCGGGCAGGTGCGAGGCAGGGTGGAGGTGGAAGTCAACAGACGAAAAAATTGTATAATTAAATAAATAATACCTGTACCGTTTTCTGTGGACTTCCCCCCGCCGCGCCCTGCCCCTCCCCACCGCGCTCACCTGTGCTTGCCCACGCAGGATGAAACGACTGACTGCCAAGTAGATCAATTGTAGAACAAACGCCATTCAGATACCGTGTTAGTATCCTTCTTTCTCTGGGAAAGTACTGCTTTGATACTTTTTTCTGGACTAATGCAACTGGGGATGTTTCTGTGCTAGCGAATAATAATAATAATAATATTTCTCTAGCTCGAATATCCTCCAAGGGTCCCTTATAATTCTCCCTTTCTCCACCTTTGGAGGCAAACACCACATTAGCTATCTACAAAAAACAATATACACGGATCTCTAAGTGCTTTACATTGTGGGAAAGTTCAAGAGTTTCAGAGGTGGCCTGTCATGCGGAATCTGTAAAAGATGCCATCAGAGAGAACTGTTAATGCCATTGTTTGTTGGAGTTTCGAGTCGATTCTTACACAGGTATACTTTGGGCTGGCTTTGAAGATGAACTATGGATGCTGTCTCGTCTGATCGATTTTGAATTAACAGCATCTCTAGAAATGGGTATGGGAATGGCCAGATGTTAGGAAAAGGTACTGGTCTCCGGATTGCATTTCCACTAAGATTTGGACATATTTTGGAAATTACTTTGGATAGTCCTTGGGATTTGCCTTTGTATTGCTTTGGAAATGACCTTTTTAGAATACGGATTTGACTTCAGAATGGGTCTGAAACACTTATCCTGGTATTCTTATCATTTGCTATGCTCGTTCCAGAAGATAATGTTTGATGTATTTATCCATGTATCATGTGAGTACTCTCACACAACTCCAGACATGTAGCTGGAACTAATTAAGGAGCAACTAACAGTTCCGGCATGCTGCTGGCATGTCTTCCAAAACAATGCTCAGAAGTGTGAAATTAAATAAGTCTTTACTAAAAGTGATAGACAATTTTAGCTCGGGATGAGTTGTGGTTTTTAGCTAACTTCCCATTTTCAGGCAACTAGAGCCTTAATTGGACATTGCTGTTAAGAAACACCCTTTGCGAAGTAATGGCAACTTTCATTTTAATAGAATACTCCACTATATTGTAGTTCTGCACCAATTAAACAAAATGTTTTTGTCCAAGTAGCACCGGACATAGTGCCACAAGATATGCCTTAACGAAAGAAATAGTAGCAACCTAAAATGCACCAAATGAGCAAGTGTAGCATACACGTCTGATGCATGCTAGAACCGTTTAGGTGGAGGTCTCCCTCAAGAATATTATAGGAAAATATGGAGCCAAATTGTGCATTTCGTATCATTACTTTTCAAATACTTCATGGTTTCTCATGCATAGTAATAATATTCCTTTATATAGAGCAGAGGATCTTGACTTGTGTCGTGCAGGACAATGGAGTTCGGTAGCACTCATTAATGGTTTCATTGGTGTCTTATAACCTGTAGCCATTATTTTCTGGCAATAAGCATAATCATTTTGGTCGATATAATTATATAAAGGTGGTTCGTCTTACTAGGATCATGCTTAATCAAGTAAAAATAAGAATTATTTGTGGTCTAATGTATTGCCTCCCAAATGTATCTTATATATGTATGATTAAATCAATAAAGATATCACTCAATCAATCAGGCTATTATAAGCATGCTACTCACCCATGGGGGTCTCAAGGCACTGAGGGGGTGAGGGGGATCAGCAGCCCTGTTTAGCCTCAGAGCCAGGTCGAGAGGTTCCTTTTGGGTACGTAGAAGTCGATTCTGTTGTTGAGGTATTCAGGTCCGGTGTTGTGCAGGCATTTGTAGGCATGGCTGGTGATTTTGAAGGTGATTCTTTTCTCCACGGGGAGCCAGTGGAGTCTTCGTAGGTGTTGGCTGATGTGTTTGTGCCGGGGGATGCCAAGGACGGGTCTCGCAGCAGTGTTTTGTATTGTCTGACGTTTGCGGGCTAGGGACTTGTCTATGCCCACATAGAACGCATTTCCATAGTCCAGTTTGCTAGTGATTAGTTCGTGGATGACCATCTTCCTTGACTCAGGAGGATCCACTTGAAAGTCTTGCAGAGGGTGCAGAGGGTATTGAAGCAGCTGGAGGTGACTGCGTTGACCTGTCGGGTAATGGTGAGCGATGAGTCGAGTATGATGCCAAGGTTTCTGGCATGTTCGTGGGGGTTGGTGGGCTTCCGAGGGCAGTCGGCCACCAGGTGTTGTCCAATGCTGAGGGGGTGGTTACAAACGAGGACTTCTGTTTTCTCTGCATTGAGTTTTAGGCGGCTGTTGGTCATCCGGAGTGTGATGTCCTGCATCCCTTTCTGGAAGTTGAGTCTGGTGGTGGTGGGGTCTTTGGTGAGGATGAGGTGGGTGTCTTCAGCGTATGATACGATGTTGAGGCGGTGTTGTCAGGTGATGGCGGCGAGGGGGCCATGTAGACGTGAAGAGGGTCGGGCTCAGTGATGACCCCTGCTGGACTCCAAAGGTGATATCCGTGGGATCAAAGAGGAAGGGTGGCAGTCTGATTATTTGGCTTCTTCCAGTGAGGAATGATCCAATTCAGTCTAGGGCTGTTCCTTGTAGGTAGGTGTTATGTAGTCTGGAGACGAGTGGGCGGTGGGAGACGGTGTCAAAGGCTGCTGATAGGTCAAGTAGGATGAGGGCTGCAGAGTGGCCTTGGTCCAGGAGGGTGGGGATGTCGTCTTTGGCGGGAGTAGGGCAGTCTCAGTGCTGTGGTTGCTTCGAAATCTGGATTGGGATGGGTCGAGGACGGCATTATCTTCAATGAATAGTGTCAGTTCCCTGTTGACTTTTTTCTCTGCGACTTTGGCAGCGACGGGGAGGAGCGAGATGGGCCGGTAGTTCTTGAGGTCGGTGGGGTCAGGTGTGGGCTTCTTGAGCAGGGGGCTGACTTCTGCGCATTTCCAGTTGAAAACAAATGCCTAGGCTCACATAAAAGAGAGTCAAGTCCATGTAAATATTGATGTGATAGAAGTGAAAAGTATCATCCAGATGGAAGGAAAAAGTCTTCAAGTGATGTAAATTTGAAGTTCAATCAAGTTCATTCTCTTTATTTCTTTCCAATAATAAAGGCACGTAGAACAAGCCAGCCGACACGTGTTTCGTCGCACTATGGAGAATTGCTCCGCGACTTCTTCAGGGCTGTGTAATAATAAGTAGATCCGTGTAATCGCTAAGCCGGTGATAATTCCAACCCGGCCGGGCTAATGCAGGTAAGGAGAAGTAATACTTAACTTACACTAATAATATGACAATTGAGGACATAATACCAAGTACTTTTTCTATGTTTCATTTGCAAACTCACGACAACACATAGAATTACTTATTAATACATATAACTTAACACAAAGTCGGGACTCGCTGACAAACATTTTTTCCGCGCATACAAACTACAAGTCCCAGCATTCCTACACGAGGCACTCTGATGGTTGTCAGCTGCGTAAGCCATTGGCTCTATTTTATAGCTGTATGGTATCCTTCCGCGTTTCATTGCTGCCAGATCTCAAGAAGAAGAAACACACAGCGCTGAGTAATTCCCGTACACGTAAACAACAGAATCTTTGGTAAGGAGAGATACTTATTTACACATTCAGTCCCCTTTGAATAAGCATATAGATTGAATCGTGACATACTTTCCTTAATTTTATTTACAGCAAGAAGTCTTGCAGTTTCTATATTATCTGGTTCGAGTTTAATGACAATTTCTCGGCCATGCTCCGATCAGGTATGTCAATCAATCAATCAGGAGTTTGTTAAAGCGCGACTACTCACCCGTAAGGGTCTCAAGGCGCTAGGGGTGGGGGGGGAGTTGGGGGGTGCAGGTTCCATTCCATCAAGGAGGGGGTCTGTCGAAGAGCCAGGTTTTGAGGTTTCTTGCGAAGATGGGGAGCGATGTTGTCTGTCTGAGGTGGAGCGGAAGGGCGTTCCATGCTTTGGCCGCGAGGAAGGAGAAGGAGCGGCCTCCCGATCTGGTCTTTCTGGTGCGGGGGACCACAGCATAGGAAAGCTGGGCTGATCATAGGGTCCTTTGGGGTGCGTGGAATTTGAGTCGGCTGTTCAGGTATGCTGGTCCGGTGCCGTGGAGGGCCTTGTGTGCGTGGGTGAGCATCTTAAAGGTGATTCTCGCCTCGGCGGGGAGCCAGTGGAGTGTGCGCAGGTGCTGGGAGATGTGGCAGTGTTTTGGCAGGTTGAGGACCAGTTTTGCGGCGGCGTTCTGGATGTTCTGTAGCTTGCGGATGAGGTTTTTGTTTATTCCGGCGTAGAGTGCGTTGCCGTAGTCGAGTCTGCTGGTGACCAGGGCGTGAGTGACTGTCTTTCGGTGTTCGAGGGAGATCCATTTGAAGGTCTTACGAAGGAGGCGGAGGGTGTGGAAGCAGGAAGATGAGACAGAGTTGATCTGGCGGTCCATTTTGAGCTCGGAGTCCAGGATGATTCCCAGGTTGCGTGCGTGGTCTGTGGGGGTTGGCGGGTTTCCGAGGGCGGTGGGCCACCAGGTGTCACTCCAGGCGTCGGGGTTTGGGCCCATGATGAGTACTTCTGTTTTGTTGGTGTTTAGTTGTAGGCAGCTGTTTTTCATCCATTTGGCGACGGCTTCCATGCCTTCTCGAAAGTTGCGTCTGGCGGTGTTGGGCTCGTTGGATAGGGAGAGGATGAGCTGGGTGTCGTCTGCATATGACACGATGTTGAGTCCGTAGGTTCTGACGATGGGGGCAAGTGGAGCCATGTAGACGTTGAAGAGCGTCGGGCTGAGGGAGGAGCCCTGGGGGACTCCGCAGGTGATAGGTGTGGGGTCCGAGAGGAAAGGGGGGAGTCTGACCCGCTGCGTCCTGCTGGAGAGGAAGGAGCAGATCCAGTCGAGGGCCTTGTCCTGGATTCCTGCATCGTAGAGTCTGCGTATTGGGGTGCGGTGGGAGACTGTGTCGAATGCCGCTGATAGGTCGAGGAGGATGAGGGCTACTGTTTCTCCTTTGTCCAGTAAGGTGCGGATGTCGTCTGTTGCGGCGAGGAGGGTGGTTTCCGTACAGTGGTTTTTTCTGAAGCCGGATTGGGAGGAGTCGAGGATGTTGTGTTCTTCAATGAATGTGGCGAGTTGGCTGTTGATGGCTTTCTCGATGACTTTCGCTGGGAACGGGAGCAGGGAGATGGGTCTGTAGTTTTTGAGGTCGGTGGGGTCCGCTGAGGGTTTCTTTAGGAGGGGGTTGACCTCGGCGTGTTTCCAGTCGTCGGGGAATGAGGCGGTCGCCAGGGAGCGGTTGATGGTTTGGCGGAGCATGGGTGCGATGGTGTTGGCGGCTCTGTTGAAGATGTGGTGGGGGCAGGGGTCCGTGGGGGCCCCTGAGTGGATTGACTTCATTGTCTTCAGTGTGTCTTCGGTGGTGAGGGCTGTCCAGTCATCAATCGCTGGTTTCCGGGTGTCGGGGTGGTTGGTGAGGGTTCAGTGTGTTGGTTGTCTTCGTCGAAGTTGTCGTAGATGCTCTTGATTTTGTGGTGGAAAAAGATGCTGAGTTTGTCGCAGAGGTCTTGTGAGGGAGGGATGTCGGTAGACTCCCTGGTGGGTTGGGCGAACTCCTTGATGATGCTGAAGAGTTCCTTGCTGTTGTGTGCGTGGGTGGAGATTCTGTCTTCAATCGCTTTTTTCCTCGTTTCTCTGATGAGTTGATGGTGGGCGTTGGTGGCGGCTCTGAAGTTGTTGTGGGCTTCTGTGGATTTGGTGTTTCTCCAGGCCTTTTCGAGGCGGCGGCATGTGCGCCTGGACTCTCGAAGTTCGGTGGTAAACCATCTGGCTTTCTTGGCACGGGTATTGTTGTTTTTCTTGAGGGGGGCTATGGTGTTGGTGCTGTCCGAGATCCATCTATGCAGGGTTCGGGCTGCGGTGTTGGGGTCGTCATTTTCCGCGATGGTTGGGGTGGAGTTGTTGAGTGAGGAGGTGAGCTGGTCATCTGTGATTTTGGTCCAGTTTCTTTGTGGAAGCAGGTGCTGGTGTCTGTGGATGGTGGGTGTTCGGAAGGTGAAGTGGACGCAACGATGGTCGGTCCATGGGAGTTCGGTGGTGTGGCTGAAGGTGATGGAGTTTCCTGTAGTGAAGAGGGGGTCGAGGGTGTGTCCTGCTGAGTGCGTGGGCTCGGTCACGATCTGGCGGAGTCCAATGTTGTGGAGGTTGTCCAGGAGGGATGTGGTGTTGGGGTCCAGTTGATTGTCGAGGTGGAAGTTGAGGTCTCCCAGCAGGGTGTAGTTGGTGGATGCGATGGCCTGCGGGGAGATAATGTCCGTGATGGAGTTGGCGAAGGGTCCGCAGGGTCCAGGGGGTCGGTAGATGAGGGTTCCTCGGAGGGCTGCGGTGGGGCTGGCCAGTATCTTGAAGTGAAGGTGTTCCATCAGTTCTGTGGACTCGTCAGGGAGTGTGCTCAGGCGGAGGCTGGATTTGTGGACGATGGCGATTCCTCCTCCTGGGTGGATGGGGCGGTCCTTCCTGGAGATCTTGTATTCTTGGGGGATGGCGATGGCGATGTCCGGTCCCGAGGTGGTGTTGGTCCAGGTTTCGGTGAAGAATGCTACGTCTGGGTATGTGACCATGTCTAGTACGGATGACATTGGTTTATTAAACTAGTTCCAGAGTTTTATAAAGATCAAGCGTGCTCGATAGTAATGCAACTAAGTATAACGTTTATACTCAACGTATCGTCCGAGACTGTTGCATAACAATATAAACTCCAATATTGAGATCCGAATTGATTAACACCGTCAGTTGCGCCTTTTGTGATTTAGTCAATGGTCTTTGTTCAAATTCTAAATCTTAATTTAATTTACATATATGTCGTAAGCAATACTGAGTTCATTTGCTAAACTTCTTCTCTAGGAACACCACACGTGATACATTCGGGCTTCTGAAGTGTATGTACATTTTGCAATAATTAGCAAGCCAGCACTCTTCTCTTGAGGTACATTTATTGAATGACATATGAAAGCATGCTTATTTACTTATCTATATAATCTGTGATATTTTGATATATACAGTCATCCATTAGCCGCACATGATCGTATGTTCATATATTTGTAGACAAGCCAGGATACTGCATAAATACATTACTGAGCACCATTCTCCTGATTAATTACATACGCACAGTTTGCACCTACAGGCATTTCTCATATAATAAGAGAGAGAGTGTGTAGCTCGTCATTTGCATGTATTATTGGGCAGATAAGGTTCCGCACTTTTTACCACCAAAAGTCACCTCTGATTGTGTCTCTAATCTGTATCATAAGTGAAATAGTATCTGATATCTTAAATGATTTGCACTCATTTCTATAGGACATCGCCCCTGACGAAGGGACTAGTTCCTGAAATGCATTGGGCATCAGCCTCAAAATAAGATCCTCATGAAGAGAAGATTCCCCTGGAATCGTTTTTTGTAAATAGGTTTATTGATAAAACAACGTGATATGCTATGAAATGTAATAGTGGCAATTAGAATACATCCACGAACATTGAAAATGTTAAATGGCATGTTGATTCATAATGAAATATGAAATGTAAATATGAAATATGAAATATGGAATTATGTTATATATATGTGATTGATGCAAAGTCAGAATAAATGTTAACAATACGTTCAAACTTTAAAAATCACACACATATTGTGGAAATAATTTTCTTTCCAAGGGAACAGTGCGCATTACTTGCAGATTCTTCTGCATCCTCTAGTTTCCAATAATAAGGGCACGTAGAACAAGCCAGCCGACACGTGTTTCGTCGCACTATGGAGAATTGCTCCGCGACTTCTTCAGGGCTGTGTAATAATAAGTAGATCCGTGTAATCGCTCAGCCGGTGATAATTCCAACCCGGCCGGGCTAATGCAGGTAAGGAGAAGTAATCCGGATAATCAGTGTTTAAAACAAATGCAGATAATACACTGTTAGAACTCAATCGTATGAAATCACTGATCTTGTGCCAATTTTGTCTTATAATTGTAAGTCGTGGGGGAGTCTTCCAGGTTATAGATCCTGTTCATCTAGTCCCTGTTTGGAGTATTCAATCTTATTGTTGTAAGCATGAACGTAGCCCCACGACAGATCACTTCGTACCCCGCATTTCCAGTTGTCTGGGACGGTGCCTGTTTCGAAGGTGGTGTTGATGGTGCATTGTAGTTAGGGTGCGACGGTGGTGGCGGCTTTGTGGTAGATGTGTGGACGACAGGGGTCTTTGGGGGCCCCTAAGTGGATGCCCTTCATGGTAGAGGTGGTGTCTACAGCCGTGATTGGCGTCCAGGTGGAGATGGTGGGCTGGCTGGTGAGCCCGGGGGGCAGGCCGGCTGTTGCGTCTGGTGGATGGTCGACAAAGTTGTCGTAGAGGTTTTTGATCTTGAGGTGGAAGTAGGTTCCAAGCTTGTCACAGAGGCCTCAGGACGGGGTGATGTCTGTGGCTTTGCTGTGGGTGTTGGTGAATTCCTGAATGACAGCGAAGAGTTCCATGGAGTTGGTGGAGTTGGCGAGGATTTTGTTGTGGATGAAGGTCCTTTTGGTGGTTCTGATTTGGTTGTGGTAGTCTGTCATGGCGTCTTTGAAGGTGGTTTCTTTTTCGTGTGTATTGGTATTTTTCCAGTTTTTCTCCAGGCGTCTGCAGGTACGTTTGCCTTCTTGGAAATCTGTGGTGAACCAGGCGGCTTTCCTGGGGCGCTGTTTGTCGGTGTTGCGTAGCGGGGCGAGCTCGTCTGCGCAGTTGGACACCCAAATGTGGAGTTCTCTGGCAGCGACGTTGACGTCGGATGCCAACTGCAGAGGTGTGGTAGTCTTGGGTGAGGGTGCTCCAGTTCCTCCGTGGTGGACGTGAGGCTGGTTTGGGTGCCTTGAGTTTGTCGATGGTGAAGTGTATGCAGTGGTGGTCAGTCCATGGGGGTTATGTTTTGTGTGGCTGAAGTCGACGCTGTTTCCTGCGGCGAAGATGGGGTCGAGGGTGTGCCCTGCCCTGTGGGTCAGTGTGGTGATGAGTTGTTTGAGTCCAATGTTGGTGATATTGTCAACAAGGGCGGTGGAGTGGGGACACTGGGGCTTGTCGAGGTGGTAGTTCAGGTCTCCGATGAGTATGTAGTTCATTGAGGCGATGGCGTGGGGTGTGATAAGGTCGGTGATAGTGGCGGCAAAGGGGGCCAGGGGCCGTGGGGTCTGTAGATGAGAGTTCTGCAGAGCGTGGAGTTGGGGCTGGTCTGGATCTGGAAGTGCTGGTGTTTGGCAGAGGGGAGAGTTTTGCTGGAGGTGGTGAAGCAGAGGGTGCTCTTGTGGGCAATGGCGAGGCCCCCTACCGGGTGGTTGGGGTAGTCCTTCCTCTGGATCATGTATCCTTCTGGGATGGCGGTGTTGATGTCGGGGCCGGAGGTGGCGTTGGTCCAAGTCTCCGTGAAGAAGGCGATGTCTAGCAAGAGAGAGTCAAGTAGGTTCCAGGTCTCCACAGCGTGTTTGTGCATGGAGCGCATGTTGAGGAGGATGCATCTTAGGGCATCGCCGTTGTTGGCTTCGACGGTGTTAGAGGCCGAGTTTGTGGTGAAGGTCTGGCGGCAGTGGAGACAGGAGAATTGGTCGTGGGTTGTGTTTGGCGTGGTCTGTTGGCAGTCTCTGATACTTCCAGGGTTGAGTGCATGGAGGGCGGCTGTGTTATAGTGGTGGGTAGTCCGAGATGCAGGGTTCCTGGAGCTGGTTGCGGTCGGGTCATGGACGGGTGCAGACGGTCTTGCCTTAGGCGTGCCAGTAGCATGCTAGCGGCTCAGCCACGCAGCAGCCAGCTTAAAATAGGGGAGGGGCAGAGCAAGGTGCTGGGAGGCGGGAGCAGGGACTGTCCAGGGGGTAGGGGCAGCAGCGGCAAGAAGGAAAACAGCAAAAAATGCGGTCAGAGCTAAAGATAATTAATCAATTAAATTAATACAACTTGGTGAAGCAGAGTCACCAAGCTGGGCAGGGAATACCGTGTCTCAGACAAGTGAGGTGCTGGCTGAGGCTGGGACAGCGCAGGGGGCGGACACTGGCAGCGAGCCCAAACCCTCAAGGGAGGAGGCTTCGCTACTGTGGCGTTGGTACTGCGGAGCTGCTGGGGAGAGAGTTGGCACCAAACCGGAGATACGTTTAAGAAATAGGAATACACATTTTAAAAACTATTTTATTCAGAAGACTATTTGCACTTTAGGAATATAGCATGTGTGAATGTGCACAGTACTGGTCAGATTCAAACATGCTCAAACCTGAATTAGTAATCAGTTACTAAGATCACTTTTGAATTGTGTATGATTTTCTAGAAAATCATACACATTTGCACCGTTAATGAGCCCATGTTCAAAGCAATCAGTGACTTTTGAATCTATGTATCTATATAAAGACCCCAGCAGGCTACATGTTCTTCCATTCACTGATTTACATGGGAAGGCACTTAAAAGATTTGAAACACCTAAACGTCTTCGCCCGTCCGTGCCCCGGGAGCGTCCAAAGCCAGCCATGCTGCCCGAGCTTCTGCTGAGCTGCCGGGAGGCAAGAGGGCGTATAATCGCGAGGAGCTTATGGTGTTTAACACCTCAGACTGTAAAGGTGATAGGCAGTGGAAAGTTCTGGACAGTCTTTCTAAGTTGTGTCCCTCTTGCAACTTCTGCCTTCAGCAAAAGATCTCTGATCCCGCCCATCTAGCTTTTAATGAGACTATGATCTCAGTGGCTCTTATTAACGCCCGGTCCATGGTTAAACATGCAACCAACATTTTTGAGCTTCTCTCCTATAGTAAACTTGATGTTCTATTCACTACCGAGTCATGGTTGAATGATTCTTGTTGCCCGGTGGTGGAGTATGCTATCCCTAGAGGCTACAAAATCACCTGAGCCGAATGGATAACTGGGAGTGGCAGTGGTACGGCGGTGGTGTTCAGGGATACCTGGTCCTTTTCTAGTGAGGTATCAGGCGAATTGGGTGAGGGCGAGGCTCTGCATTTCACCCTCATTTTATCCCTCATTTCACGCTGGGAGGTACGCAGGTGCACCGTCCACCTGGCCGCGCCCTCCACTTCTCCAAGTTCTTACTCCTGGGGGATTTTAATATACACCTGGACGCTCATGAAGCCCTGGATTCCAGAATTCTCCTGGATTCACTTAACCTGGCTCAGCTGACCCAGTGGGTCAAGATGCCGACACATTCAAGGGGCCCTCTACTGGATCTAGTTTGTTCCAATTTCGATCTGTCTATAAGTGAACCAGAGTGTGTTACCTGGTCCGACCACCATCTTATCAGGTTCTCCTGGCTCATGGGGAAGCCTCCTGGTACTTCTGCCATTTATTTTTGCACCCGCCCCCAGAAGATTAATCTTCCGGTACTCTCCGATGCTTTACTTCGGGCCCGTCTGACATTGGGTACTGATCTCATTGGGGCAGTGAAGAGCTTCGACTCCTGGATTAGCCGTGGGGTCAGCTCTACTGCCAAACCAGCTGTTAGTGGCAAACAACGTTCCCCACCTTTGAAGCCCTGGTTCTCAAACGCCCCAAAAGAGTTGAAACTGGGCTGTAAAAAATTGGAGCGCAGATGGCGTCAGAAGTATTGCCCCTCTGCCAAGTCTGCTCTTCGTCCTGCCCAGAGGGAATACTACTCTGTTATTAGGAAAGCTAAAAGTAATTACTATGCTGGGAGGATTACTAATGCTAATAACAACAGTAAGGAGATGTTCGCTATTGCTAAGAGCTTCCTTTCCTCCTGTGCAGAGCAAATGTCGCTTCCTTCCTCTGTCCTATGGTGCAAGGTCTTGTCTTCCTTTTTTATTGACAAAATAGCTAAGATTCAGGACAGCTTGGGAGCTGCTCTCACTGATCAGAAGAGTGCTTCTCTTGCACCCCCGCTGACCCTTAGTCCTCCTACTCATCAGTTCAGACATTTTCTATTGGTGGCTGAGCCCGATATTTTAGCTATTCTGAAATCCCCGAAATCTGGCTCACCCACTGATCCATGTCCAGCCCGAGTTCTACCTGGGGTAGCAGAGGTGGTCAGCTCAGAGGTAGCTGAGATCATTAATCTCTCCCTTCAGATGGCCTTTGTTCCTTCGTGCTGGAAGCAGGCCAAACTCTTAACCCTTCTCAAAAAATCGGGGCTAGATCCCTCGGTTCCATCAAATTATCGTCCCATCTTTCTTCTGCCAGCTATGGCAAACGTTTGTGAGAAGGTGGTATTCCGTCAGCGGGAGACCTTTGTGGAAACATCTAATGCTCAGCACCCTGCTCAATCCGGGTTTCGAGCCTCCTATAGTACGGAGACTGCGTTGGTGGAAATTACTGAGGCGGTCAGGGAGTGCTTAGATGGAGGCAGCAGGGCGGCTCTGATTTTGTTGGACCTCTCTGCCACCGTCGATACGGTGCCCCATCAACTTCTTCTTGCCCGGCTGTCATCTATTGGCATTACTGGCTCTGCTCTGGAATGGATTGAATCGTTTTTAGACAACCGTACTCAGCAGGTCTGGGTGCCCCCCAATTCGTCCTCTGTGAGGAAACTCTCCACTGGAGTACCTTAGGGCTCTACGTTAAGCCCTCTGCGTTTCAACATCTATCTGACCCCCCAGATTATTTTAGCGGAGGAACTGGGTGCAAAAATGATAGCCTAAGTGGATGACACCAAGCTGCTATTTACTTGGAGGGGCTCGGATCTGGATACTAAGATCGCTCAGACCTGCCTTTCATCTGTTTTCTGCTGGCTTGCACATGCCCAACTTAAGTGCAATGAGGAAAAATGGGAGGTACTCCTATATGGTCAGTTCCCCCTCGCTTTCAGAGAATCATTGTGGCCTTCCAATGTTCCTTGTCCCAGCTCCGTGGGGGATCCGGCAAAGAACTTGGGGGCATGGTTTGGGGAAAATCTACGGTTTGAAAAGCATATTAAAAAACTTACAGGGGTTTGCTTCGGTACCCTCAAGGCCCTACGAAGGTTCTTTCCCTTGCTCCCGAGATAGGCTAAAGAAATGGTACCCGGGCTCTCATCCTTTCCTGCCTCGATTATGCCAATGCTTTGTTCATTGGCATTCTGGGATATCTGGTTAAGAAACTTCAGATCATACAGAACGCTGTGGCTAGACTCCTGTTCAACATCTTGCGGAGATCTAGTGTCCGGTAACATTTGTGTGATCTGCATTGGCTACTAGTGGCCCAGCGGGTGCAATTTAAGGCCCTTATTCTATCTCACAGGGCCATTCATGGTCAAGGGCCAGCTTATCTTAGGAGACGTTTTGTCCTGTATACACCAAACCTACCTCTACGATCTGCCACTCAGTGCCGGCTGGTCATCCCACGGTTTCGAAGGGCACGGTTAGGTGGCCAGTCCATCTCTGTGAAAGCAGCCGCTGCCTGGAATGCCCTTCCTGTGGAGTTACAGCATACACAGGACTTCGGTCGTTTTAAAAAAACTCTAAAAACGTATCTCTTCAAAATGGTTCTATAATTTCCTGCCCGCTCTCCTACAGTCTGCGCACACGCAAGGACACTCTGAGGTATTTGAGCGCGATACAAATCCCAATATAACATATAACATATCATTTGAAAAGGGAAAGCCTACACTTTTCAGTAGAAATACTTTCAAATACAGAGAATGCACTCTGGCAGAATAAGCACCTGGTTTTCTAGATGTTATGTGATCACTAATTGTGTCACCCTTTTAAACAAAGAACAGTCAAGCTCAATTGCTACCCTTTGTCTCTCTAAGACCAATGTCAATCCAGTTACTAGTTATGTCCTACCACCTCTGCTTAGACCTCTGATTTGCATGATTACCTATTGTTTTGTTGAGCATGACCTGGATTTTATACCAGTTCTTACGTGCCCTCATATTTAAACACCTAGTGACAGAGGAAACATGTGCTGAGTTCATATAGAGTGTACTTGTTTGAATAGTTAATTAGAGAGAGAAGGTCAAAAAAGAGCACAATCCTAGAACACATGTAAAGAAAAAGACCAATAAGTCTTGAACTTGTAGTGTCCACAACACTTAAGCTGTCTGTATTAAATGTTTTCAGTCTTTGGACAAGACAAAGGAGCGGAAAAGGGATTAAAATTTTCATTTTCCTTATTTGTAGATCCATAAAATCAGAGTTGATAGGAAACAGCCGACACGTGTTTCGTCAGTACTAACAATAAGTACTATGACTTTTTCAAGGCTAAAAAAGGGAAATTGGTTCGACGCATGTAACCTGGTGTCATTTGATACGACAGAAACAGTGGGACTGAGGAATCATGAATAGTAAAAAGGTCCATGTGATCCTATAGAGTGACTCCAATTGTTGTAGTGTGGAGAGAGGCAACCTGAAATGTCATCTTAAGCTCAGAGGACGGTCAAAGATCCCCGTAAACATTGGGAGGTGTCTCCAAAAACAATATTTGTTTAAGCCTCCCTATGTGGGATATATGGATAGTAATCCGCACTCTGTCAAAATAGGAGAATCCTGAGTCAGGGTGATGAGGGCCAGTGGAGCACACTGCACACGTAACTGCAGGCTACTGCAGCCTTGCCTCGAAGGAGTATAAAGGTGATATTATCACGGATGGCCCCACATGATAACAAAGCCGGCGAAACGGTTTCGCTGGCTTCGTAACTAGTGAGCAACTACTGAACCTTCTAGCGCTCCAACTCAGACAGAAAGGATTCTCCCCTACAACATGTCATGGGTCATCTTCTTGATCATGTGTTTAGTAACCTGCACAACCTTGTCGTAGGTACCCCTGCTCCACTCCCCTGGATGGATCACCTTCTGATTCCTCTATGTTGGGAGACTTCTGCACCTCCTCTCTACCTTAGAGCAGTGCCGATCCTGGAAAGAAAATGGTCTAGGCTCTCCTCCGACCAATGGACCATAGTTCTTGAAGGTACAAGACCACTCAGCGATTCCAATCCCAATTTAGCCAGCGATAATTTTAATACTTGGATCCAAAGCTCCCTTGACCTAGTACTCCCTAAGGAATCCACTCACAAAAAAGCAGACAGAAAACAGCCCCATGGTTCTCCCCCACATTAAGGGAATTAAAGCTGAATTGCAGAAGACTAGAAAGAAGATGGAGACATAGCTTCTCAGAGGCTAGGAAATTAGTCTACAGAAAGGCAATTAGGCTATACAAACTAGAAATCAAAACTGCCCAAACCGCATTCTTTGAAGAGAAAATAGGGACTTCCACAAACTCACCCAAAGAGATTTTTCATATTGCCAAGCCACTCACCACCTTGCCCCAAAAACCTCAGATAACAGAGGGAGCACTAACTCACTGCAACAATTTGGCAGCTTTTTTCCACCAAAAAATCCAAAAGATTTGCATGTCCTTTCCCACCACATCGATCGAGCCCATGGTCACCAGAACAAGAGGTCCTCATCCTAATTCCCAATGCTAGTTAGAGCAATTTCCTCTTCTAGATGTTGACTCACTGGATTTGATCATCTCCAGGGTAACCTCAGGCTCTCCTTCTGACCCTGCTCCCCCGCAGCCCCTTACTCTAGTCATTAATTGTATCCGCCCCGCAGTTCTTGATATTTTGAACTCTTCCATCACCTCTGGTACGGTACCCCCTGCATGGAAGTGTGCGATGGTCAGGGCCCACTTGAATAAACCTAACCTGGACCAGTCCAATCTGGCCAACTATCGCCCAATGTCCCTTCTCCCTTGGCTGAGTAAGCAGATTGAGAAATATATTAATGCCACACTTGTTGATTATCTGGAATCCAACAACTTGCTACATGATTCTCAAACAGGCTTTCATCCTCAGCTTGGGACGGAGACGGCCCTACTAGCAGTATTGGAGGAGGCAAGGAGGATACTGGACCAGGGCGGTTCAGCGGCAATCATCCTTCTGGATCTCAGTGCCGCTTTTGACACAGTTAACCATAACATCTTGTCTCATCGAAAAACATGGGAGTGACAGGCACAGCACTAACCTGGTTCCAGTCCTTCCTCAGTGACTGCTTCTTCCAAGTCTTTGAAGGAGTTGTTGTGTCTACCCGGTTGCCTCTTAGCTATGGGGTCCCTCAGGGCTCTGCCCTGAGGCCTACGCTATTTAATATCTACCAGAGTACCCTGGCGGAGATTGTCCATCCATTTGGCATTAAGATCATCACCTATGCAGATGACATTCAACTCAAAGTGGCATTTAATCACTCTGAGGGGCCTCTAGCACCCTAGGTCCTTGCCTAGAGGCGGTGGCCGAGTGGATGGAACTCTCTTGCCTTAAGCTCAACGGGAAAAAAACCGAGATTATGTTCCTGGGCAACCCCCCTCCTTCCATCCCTGCTCTTTTGTGGCCAGTCTGTCTTGGCTCTGCCCCAGCTCCAAAGGTGCAGATCTTGGCCCAGATGTAGGTAAAATAGATTTACCGATTTTTAATTACCGAATTTTACCGATTCGGTAATTAAAAGCCCATAGGAATGAATGGGCATTACCGATTCGGTATTTACCGAATCGGTAAATACCGACTTTCACAAGGGTGCAGGGGGTGTCACTTTGACACCCTCTGGCCCCCCCAAAACAGGCTTTGGTGCCATGTGGCAGGCATACATGCCCTAAGGGCAGGTCTGCCTGTCATATGGCATAGGTGTGCATGCACACATGTGCATGCACACCGGAATCAGTATTTTACCATCAAATTGGATTTGATGGTAAAATACCGATTCGGTAAGGCTTGTGGGACTCAGAAGAGTCCCACCTACATCTCAGATTTACCGATTCGGTATTTTACAGAATCGGTAAATTTACCGAATCGGTAAATTTACCGATTCTGTAAAATAATGCCCCTACATACCATTTCTGAAATACCGGTCGGTAACGGCCGAAAATACCGATTTTCGGCCGTTACCGACCGACCTACATCTGGCCCCTAGAGCCTTGGCATGTGGCTCAACAGTTCCCCCAATTTTAACTACCAGGCCACATGATGATTCATGGGTATGCTCTTCAGCTTAGACCAAATTGTTTCCTATTCATATGATCCTATGAATGTGAATATTCTGGGAAATCTGTATGTGTATGTGCCTTGTGTGTATGTTGTTCTTTGTGTCGATTTGCTTAAACGTGAAAGCTTGAACTCTGCTCTGAAGTCTATTGCCACCGAATTAGCATCAGCTTTTTCTCCATCTCGTCTTGTAAGCCATCCAGGGTTATTTTGGCAAACATTTTGGCCTCACTATGAATAGGACTATGAAAGTGATAAAGTGACAAGATTTTGGGTCCTCATTGTTTCACCTTTTGAAGACTGAATTTGAAGCATTGACAGCCACCAGTTTAAATGCGCTTACATTTTTTTTTTTGGTTCGAAAGCCTCCTGTGACTGTTTAAATTTGCAATGTTGCAGACCAAACTAGCATCACTTCTTTTTTTTAGTTTAGAAAGCTTTATTAAGCAAAAAGAGAAAACATGGTACAAAGATATAATACTAAGAATAAAAGCAAATTCACCAGGTGACATAAAAAACTACTTATGAATCAAAAAGGAGAATAATCTAACACATCATAAATTACTAGAAGAGAATAAATCTAAAAGGAAAACATATTTTCACAACGTACCATATTTAAAATAGCGTTTTCGGATTTAGCTTTTTTGGGGTGAGAAAAACAGAGAAAAAAGAGAAAAAAAGAAAGGAAAAAGAAGATAGAAAGAAAAGGTAAAAGGCATAGAAAAAGAGGAAAAAATGAAATAAGAGAGTAGAAAAAGGGCACTGTCAATCATATACTATTTAATTGATAAAGCTTTCAAGTGACTTGTATTATATAGAAATCTGAAACGCAGTAATGAATAAAGAATCCTTAAATATGCAAAACATATTTAGGAATAAGCAGAGCAATTAATGGTGGTTGAAATACAAAATGATTAGAATTGGCAAGTAAAGTAGAAGAAGAAACATAATTAGTGAGTGGAGACCAAAAGGCCTCTTTACGGATAAGCGGCTGAAATGTGGTTACAAAGGCTCTATCTAGCCTGTGATGCTGACAAAATAAGTTCCACCAAGCTGCAAAAGAAACTTTGGAGGCATCCTTCCAATTTGAGGTTATAACCTGAAAAGAAATTGCAATTGCTAAATCAATGAAAGTACAATTTTTCGGCCACCCAACCAGTGTGTGGAGGAACTACTCAAAACAATTGAAGTGATATCAAAGGGAAAAGTCATGGAACAAATTGAGGCAATTGATTTGCAAACTTTTGTCGAAAAAATAGAAATATTAGGGCAAGGGAAGAAAGCATGCAAATAAGTACCAGGGGTGTTTTGGCATGACCAGCAGTTGGGAGATAGGGCAGGAATGAATTAGCATTTTGCTAAAGAGGTTAGAAAGAGTCTCTGATTGAAATAAAAAAAGGTTTGAGTAGTACAGGCATTGCAGGAGGTGTGATGTATCCGGGTCCAGATAGAGTCCCAAGTATGTGTAGGAAAAGTATGTTGTAGATCTGTTTCCCATAAAAGTTCAGTCTTACTTTTAGGATGAGGAGATAGAGGGAAGAAAAGGAATTTATAAAGGTGAGAAGCGCTAACAGCATAAATGTAAATGTAGTGCTTATATAGCGCACGTATCACCCCCGAAGGGGTCTCAAGGCGCTGTACACATACCGCTGTGGAACCCTTCCTGGCATTTCCCTGTGAAGTGCCCACTCCTGGGCACCCCCAAGGTGAGGCCAGGCATCCTAGCGCTGTTGGGGCCATTGTGGAGATTAAGCAAGCTATTGCCCAGATTTGCAGAGTGGGACCCATGATTAGAACAGGCACCGAGGCGAGAATTATCAGGTCAAGGGAAATTGAGCCCAAGACCCGCTGAGGCAAGAATTGATCCCTGGTCCGGGCCAGACCTCTACATCAGGGTCTGACACTCTAACCATTGAGCCACACTTCTCCATGGGAACAGCATAACAATTGAATAGAAGAATGAGAAGAAGAAGTATCCGATAAAAGAGAGAGCTGCTGGGTTACAGTCAATCTCAAAGACTCAAATTTTGAAGGTGAAGCAACCGGTACATTGTATTTAGACTGAAATTCCTGGAGAGGTAAAAACTGCTCATCATGCAATAAGTGTTTAACCTGTAACACACCTTTGAAAATCCATTCTTTCCAGAAAATGGTACAATTGGAAAGCTTATTAGATTTGTTGTGCCAGATAGCAGAGTTTAAAATTAACTGAAACAGAGAACGTAATTTACTACGTATCAGGTGAAGAATAGATGTAAGATATGAAATTATAGGGGATTGAAAGGAACGGGGAGGATGAACAAAATTATCTAACGAGGAGAAAGGGAAAGGATAAATAATGGATTCCTCTAATTTATACCATACTGATATTGGAGGATTGTCAATTGATGAGAAATAGGACATGACTTGACAAAGTAAAAAAGCAGAATGATACTGGCGAAAATTAGGAAAGTTAACTCTACCTCTATCTTTAGAGGCAGAGAGAACAGAAAGAGAGCTTTCTGATTGTTCAAAGGAATTTACTCATGATACTGTTAAGATTTTTGAAGAAATTTAAAGTGAGTCTTACTGGCAACATAGAAAGATAAAAGTTAATTACCGGCAACAACATAATCTTGGAGGTATCTAACCTACCCCACCAAGACTCTCAGGTGGTGTGCCTTCAGTCTCCTGCGAGCGCCTGCGAGACGTTTCACCTGTGGACATATGAGCGTACATTAGCTAAGAGCTACTGTCTCACAGTCACTACAATTAAATATGTATCACATTGGCTATATTCTCTATGCAGCCATTTCCTTCACTAGTTGGTTGTTGTGCTGTATGACATGTTATTGCATTTCTTGACTACATAATGCATCATGAATTGGCCCTGTATAGTGCTTGCAGTACTGGACTGGGGTTCACTGGGCCACAAAGGGTACATGTAAGGATGATAATATGGGGGGGTATGCTGTGCATGTCATTACCTTTTTTGGTTGCAGCTCTGGCTGAGCTGTCTACTTCTCTCAGTCAGCAGACGCTGTCCGGTTCGATGGTTGAGGCCACCATCTCCTCCAGGTCAGTAAGGGGGGTGCTGGGTTCTTGCCTCCACCAGTTTTGGATGTCTGCTTGTGATGTTCAGCCATTTTCTTTTTGGTTTGGCTCCTGAGGACATAAAATCTCTTTTTTCAGGCCCTCTGTGTCTCTGGTGGTCACCCCAACTGCATTTACTTTGTCCAATATTTCCAGCCAGATTTTTCTTTTAGCAGATTCTGCCACAGTGAAGGACTGCCTGCCAAACAGTTTGTGGTGCACCTTCACCACCTCCTCCACAAGGACCTGCAACTCCATGCTGCTGCATTTTAGTGTCCTCCTCCTCTCAGGCTGCTCTTTTTCCTTGCTGCTTGCCATTTTACACTTTTAGAAGTGCACCAAACCCTTTCTGCTTATCAGTGACTCGGCTCTGCTCCACCTGCCTTTCCAGGAGCTTCTAATTAGTTGCAGCTGCCTGTGTAGCCACTTCCTGGGAGGGAGGGGGAGGGTGGTAGCACCTGATTGGCTGCCTGCCTAAGTTTCACTTTTGTTTGCTTACCGATTCTGTATTTACCGATTCGGTATTTACCGATTCGGTATTCCTAATGCATTCCTATTTGGCGAAAGGCCCATAGGAATGCATGGAGGATTCAGAATCTGTAAATACAGAATCGGTAAATACAGAATCGGTACATACAGAATCGGTATTTTCCGATTGTCCCATACCGATTTTTACCGATTCGGTATTTTTTACCGATTTTTTATCTACATACCATTTACCGATTCTAAAATACCGAATCGGTAAAATTCGGTATTTTAGAATCAGTAAAATCGGTTTACCTACATCTGGGCCTTAGTATTTGATTCCTAAACAGGTGATGCAGTTAGTATTCCATTTAAAGTCCATCCCCTCGAACATTCTTCTGGACAATATTTATTAAGTGGAAGAATCTCAGATTTAGAAATATTTCACTTGTATCCAGAGATGGTAGCATAAGAAGATAGAAGATCAACAAAGGCAGGCAAAGAAGTAGAGGGATTAGATACATATAACAGAATGTCATCTGCATAAGCAGTAAACTTTATTTCAATCGATTTATTAGTAAGCCGCGGAAGGTAGGTAAGTTACTAAGAGAATGAAGGAAATGTTCAAGAGACAGAATAAAGAGCAAACGAGACAAGAGGCAACCTTGACGTGTATGGAGATTGAGAGCCGTTAACAAAAACCGAAGTGTAGGGTGAAAAATACAAAAGACTAATAGGAGATAGAATAGCGGGACCAAATCCCTGCCATTTAAGAGCAAGCATCATAAAAAGCAAGTGAACGAGGTCAAAAGCTTTCTCCGCATCTAGAGTGATAGCTGCAAATTGGGTAGAACTCTTAGAAGCAAGATGTATAATGTTTAAACAAGTTCGCAATAGTTCTGCCTTTAACAAAATCTGTTTGTTCATATCCAATTAAATCAGGAATTACCTTGTTAATACGAAGAGCAAGAGCTTTGGCAAAAATCTTACAATCTAAATTAATCAAAGAAATAGGACAATAATTAGCACAAGAAGAGAGGTCCTTGCCTTTCTTAGGAATTGAATATATCATTGCGTCCAAGAAAGAGGCGCAGGCTTCCTTGGAAGACAAGAAGTATTGGTATAAAGATAAAAGATGAGGGAGTAAAAACTGAGAGAAATAAGAATAAAGTTCAGTAGTAAAGCCGCCTGGACCATCAAATTTGTCCTTTGGTAACAAGAGAACTCCACCTCAGAGGGGGTTGATTCGGGAGTGAACAATGTCTTATAAAAGTCTGTAAAACAGTTTAAAATGTTGTCATCTTTAAAATGATCCATTCTGTTAGAGTCAGTAATTTTGACAACTTTGGAACGTTGGGTCTGAACCTTTAAATAATTAGCTAGTAGCTTACCAGCCTTGGTACGACCTCCATAGAATTTATAATTAATCTTAAGTAAGGTACCAGAGGCTTTCTCAGTTGATTTTTTATTGAAAGACAGCTTAGCTTGAACTAGATTGTCCTCACTATTGGAAGTAAAATATGCATGTTCCATACATTAATAGAAGCTAACAATGAAGCCGAATCTTTAGAAAATTATTTCTTTTTTTGCCGCCACATAATCAATGATTAATCCTCTGGATGTAGCCTTGAAGGCTTCCCATATGTTAGAAAAAGGGATATCCGGGGAGGCGTTCCTCAGGAAGAAGTCCGGCAGGAACTCTTTGAAACAGTCTAGGAATTTATTATCTCTAAGTAAATAAATATTAAAGCGCCATCTGCGTGGCCGAGAGGATTCGAAGGGGAGAGCTAGATTAATCAGAGCAGGAGCGTTATCTGAAATGAGAATGGACCCTATATCTGCGTGAGTCAAATTAGTAAGGAGGGGAGGACTCAAAAAAATGTAGTCTATTCGAGATGAGGATTTGTGAGTAGGGGAATAAAAATGTATCTGAATGAGAAATTCTCTATGTATCTACCAAACCCCTCAAGTGAATTGTAGTGAAAAAGAATTTTTGCATTTTGTTGGGAATGTATCTAGCATTTAATTCCCTATCTGTGAAAGGATCCATAACCTGATTTCAATCCCCACCCAGCAATAAATTAACATCAGGACATGAGTGAAGAGTGTGTGACATATCCTTCCAAAATTGTACATCCCACCAGTAGGGCCGTAAATATTTAGAAAAGAGATGGGCGATCCATTTACAAGGAGATGTAATAAAAGCCATCAACCCTCTGTGTCCTTCTCCTCCTTTTCCAGAATAAGGGAAAGTGATTTTTGAATCAAAGTAATCACTCCATTTTTCCTGTCTTTGGACAAGGAGCAAAAGACATGACCAACCCATTGCTTTTGAGGGAATTAATCACATGTTCATGGAGATGAGTCTCCTGAAGCATAGCTATTTTACAATGCAGCCTAGACAAATGACTGAGAACCCTCTGCTTCTTAAACCGATTGTGTAATCCTTTAACATTCCATGAAATATTACAGACATTTTCAGTCATGATAATCAGAGAAGAACATAACCATACAACAAATTAGGCATCGGGTAACTTTAAGAAATAACTGTAATTGATGGCGAAGCTGAAAATAAAAATATTTATAAGATAAAGAATAAAAGCTACCAAGGCGAACAGAATGAAGAATAATGAGGAAAGAGACTACAAAAATGGTAATAAAGTAAGGGGAAAAGGATGATAATAGTGACACATCTTGCGTTTCACAGTGAGGAGAATCTAGAGTCAGAGGACAGTAAGGAAAAACTAGAGTGGAAAACCATGAAAATAAAAAAGAAAAAAGGAGAGAGGAAAGAGAGAAAAGTGATAGACAGGTAAAAGTTGACGAAAGGCCGAAGGACTTTAGTCAAGAATAACAAGGTATGAATAAAAAATAGAGAAATAAGCATGAGGAAGCGTGAAGCCGCAAAGGGAAGAAAGACGGGCGGACCAGCTGAAGCAACGAGAACAGTCGGAACAAAGTTAAAGAAAGGAATAAGAGCTAAAGCTCAATATAGCAGAGAACCTATAAGAGATTATAGACACCAGGGACAACCATGAGAAAAACACAAATCTAGGCAATTTACGCAAAACAAACATATAATGTAATCAAAGAGGAGAGAACAAGCACTAAACACTTACCAACATGAGGGGAATGGTGAACAACTGGAGATGAGGTAGGAACCTGAGGAGAAAGGAAACATCCAGGATAAGGGTTTGTACGAGAGGAAAATACGTTTGTGAAAAAAGAAGACGAAAAAACGTGATGAGAAATGCTCAGTCTATAAGACATAATCCCACATTAAGCTAAAGAACAACAGCAACAAACCAAAACAGACAAAAATTAACAAGCAATGAGCACTGAAGTACAGAGAACCAGAAATATTAAACTTGAGAACAGAGCCAAGAGATTGCTGGAGATGTTCAAGACACTCCAAAATCCATTTTGTCTCCTTTAAGATGAGAAATAAATTGACAAAGGTCTTCAGGATGATCAAATGAGTAGGACCTCTCCTTTTAGGTAACTTTGAAGAAACAAGGATGTACCAGACCATATCTAGCATTCATGGAATTGAGAGCTGGTCGAAGAGACAGAAATTCCTTGCGACGTGCTGCAGTAGCAATGACTACATCGTGAGAGAAGTAAACCTTTTGACCAGACAATAGTATCTGCTTTCTTTGTTTAGCCACCGAAAGTACATATAACAAGTCAGTATATTCCAAAAAATAGTACAATGATCCCTCTTGGACGGTTGGAAGATGACAAAGCAGATGAACCTTCAGATTTGGGATCAATGCCATGAGCGCGTTGCAGATTAAGAGTAGAACCATCCTTAGGAACAACCATTTTGTGACAATTGTGATTTTCTAAATTCTTCTGTTTGTGAATTAAGAAGAGCAGTCTCTTTAGACACTGCGGCAACCTGAGGTAATACATCTTGAACATCACTGACCTTGTGTACCACCATCGACAATCTGGAATCTAGGTTTGACCATGTTTCATCCAATTTTTGAAGAGTGGCGTTGGTATCAATAAGAAAAGGTTGAATCAACTTAATCTCCTCGATAAGGTCTTCCAACGTGATAGGTAGTGGAGATTTGGTAGGAGAACTAGGCTCCTCCTCGCGGCACTTAGGAGGAGTTGTAGAGTTAGAGTCTTTACGAAGTGACAACATATTAGTGGTGCTGTTCTGCCCAAGGGATGTCAAAAAGTAGAATTCACCAGAAACGTCAAGAATATGAGAGGTTGTGTGATGAAGCACAGAAATAGAATCAATGAATCTCCATTGCCTGAGGTGCAGCTGATACTTGTGAGGAAAAAAAAACCCATTAAGCTCACAATGCTGCGGAGAAGATGGCAAACCGGCACAAATGAGCAATTAAATGCCCAAACAACATATAGAAACCTGGTAGGTATAGCTCCAAAGTGTGGTAAACGAGAGGCAGAAGATGCTCCTCACCTTGAAGTATCTGCCGAAAATACAGTCTCCTCAGCACAAAAACAATTTAAAGTGTGTTTATCTCCATAACACTGTAGTTTTCTCAAAGCACAGTATAAGGAATGAAAAAGAGAGAAAAAAAATGTATAAACCCTCGGCGCACCTCCGGCGACTCGGGCAAGCCCAGAGATGACTAAGATAGCACCCCACCGGATGCAAAATGGGGGCACCGCCGATGGTTCTTGAGGGGATCAGAGAGCAGTGGGATACAGGCACTTGGTAGCTTAAAGATGCAAAAAGAACCACAGCTACCTGTTCCCCCGTGCTCGCCCTCCAATTGCTGGCAATTCCATTCCTCCGGGACAGAATAGAAGGTTCCATGTGGGAGCAGAGGTTCTGCCTGAATTGCAGAGCCTCAGCCGAGTGCAGCCATCTTGATGGCAGCCCAAGCCACGCCTCCTCACTTCTTTTACCCGCTCATTCATATGAGGTTTGTTGATGTTGATTGCCCCTTTCTTTGCTCATCGATCCACTGCAAAAAAAATGTTCCCAAAGTTTTGGATGCAGACATGCGCTGTGGTATTACAGATTGGGTTATTGCATTGATGAAGATTCACAGTTCATTAATATATAAAAGAACCAGAGGTGTTGGCTGGCTTCCGGTTCCCTCAACAGTATCCTTTTCCTGTGATGGCAATCTTCCTTTGATAGTCATAAGCAATTGGAAATTTAACACAACGCTTTGCTGCCTTCTCTGAAATTGTCAAAGTCTAAAGACACATGGAAGCAACACAATTGCATATTCTCCTCTAACAGTTACTCACAGCCACCACAAGGTATTATGTCAAACTCTGGAGGCTAAAAGTAGCCTCAGAGGTGTGAAGGAAGGGATCAAGCGTCAGCAGGGAATTAAACTTAATTAGGGGATGAGACGCTTATTTTTTTTTCCATGCAATCAAGAAGTACCTTTGTAGTATCCTGCATTCGTTAATGTTATGTAATGTATTTTACACCTCCTGCTCAACCAGTGCTTGTGTTCTGCGCGCAATAGAATGTTGAAGTCTTGTTGTCAAATAAAAGTAGTGAGGAGGTCAACGCAGGTAGGTTGTAGTTAAAGATGTTTAATTCAAGCAGGTGACATGTTGAATAGTTTCAGTACAACAGGTAGTTGAGTTGTTAGGAGGAGCCCCACCAGGAGCAGGCTGCCTGCTGCTCAGCCCATGTTCACTTGTCTCTTCACCTCTCTGTCTCCCAACATTCCGAGGCACATCAAGACTCCAACATTCTTTTGAGTACAGAGCACAAGCATTGGCTGAGCAGGAGGTGTAAAATACATTACATTAACAAATGCAAGATACTACAAAGTTCTACAAAATCAGGTAGTTTTTTCTCATGAACTTTCACTTTAGTCTGTAAAAACTTCGCAAATTTGAACCTTTGCATTAAAATGTGATTTGAAAATACCTTTCTTCACTTTGCATACCTTTGCACTCACCTGGAGCTAAACCCTCTCATGAATTACACGACAAGAGGCAGGTTTGAGCAGAAAAGAAATTACATGAGAAGTTCTCACTGGGAACTAATCTCCCTCTGGTCTCTTGTGGGACAATAAAAAGTGAGATGTGAGGGTAAAAATAATAATACAAAGTTGTGCAATGCACAATTTCAGAAAATATCACATAGTTCACATAATGCAAAACTCTTGAATTCGTTTCCCCTTCATTGCTTAATTAGAATTTTGCACAGACCTAGTTTTAACTTGTAGAAAATATTTGTTTTAATTGTGGGCTTCCTAAATTTTGGACATCTGCATTGATTGAGACATCCCAAATAGAGTCTCTTACACGGTAAGCTTCTAGCAAAATGGTTATGAATTGTCATTGCCGCGCCGCCTTTATAAATAAGGCTTGTTGCTATGTACCTGGGCTAAAAGACCCTGCACTGGTTACATGTGAACATGTGTGAAAATACATGTGAACACACCTGAACACATGTTGTCTGGCTCAGCCTGGTACCTCTACACAGGTAACTCTGTCATAGATGGGACACAGATTTAATTGGTTATGATATTTGTAGGTCTTATATTTTAATTATATAAAAGACTGTAGTGCTTAATTGTATTTACACTTTGAATGAAAATTATGTAAAATAGAATTTTGGATTAACTATTTAATATTGGCAATGTTATTTCTCACCGCCCAAAGCCTTTTTCATGCAAAGTGGACTACTATTACATTTTTGTTCTTGTATGATATGTTATGTTCACACAGAAAGTTCTCAACCTCTCTTCTTTGACTTCTGCTTTCACAACCTGAAGCCTCTCCACTCCACCCACAAGGACCTGATTATCTCTCAACATACCACTCATACAAATAAAACTTCCAGATTTTAAATTTTACATTAGTCAAAGGTCTCACCTCTACCTAGCCTGATGAAAGTCCACCCTGTAGATGTCAATCAATCCACGCACGGATAGTGCCTAAACCAAATATCATCTCAAGACTGCTCGGTCCCTTTTTGTCATTTAGCAATCAATTGCCCGTATTCCTAAACTGAAACAATCACAAAACATCCCAAATTTCCAAATTACCTTCAAAAGGCACTATTCGAAGAAATGTGTTACAGCCTGTACTTATCCAGCCTACTGTTCCTTTAACCATATGGTGTCATCATGTGGAATCTTGTTGTTTGTTGGGTTCCAGGAGGAGCAGTAAGAGAGCTGTACTAACTACTGTAGGCTGGCAGAAGAGGGTGCAATAAAACACATGTACCAGACAAGTACTAGAGAGTCGAGCCCCTGGTACGACAGTGCCCTGCGTGCCTTGAAGGAAGCCTGTAGACGGGCAGAAAGAGCTTTGCGAAAGACATATGGAGCTGATTTAAAAGCTGCATATGCTGTATTTATCAAGATTTACCATCGGGCCATTTGTCGAGCTCGGGCAGCTTATTATGCTGCAGAATTTCGCTGTAGCCCAAACCCGTCGAAGACCATCTTTAAGGCCGTGAAGGATCTGGTAGCGAAGCGAACTTCCTCGGTAGTGGTGAGCTCCACCTCCCACTGTGAATCCCTGGCTGCGTATTTTCTGGGGAAAGTCCAAGCAATCTATCAGGCATTCCCTAACACAGGGATCGACTTGGGAAGTTCTAATGCGACGCCACACTCTACTACCCTGCTTTCCTTTCCCCCTCTTCCCTTAGATGGGTTTGACAAACTCGCTTTGCGAGTTAAATCTGGCTCTCCATCTGATCCAGTTAGACCTGCTCTGTTTAGAGAGAAGGCCTTTATGGGGCACACTGTTGTGTGTTCCCTTGTCAACCTATCCTTGGAGGCAGGGGTGGTTCCAACTAAGTGGAAGCAGGCGGTGGTGTCTCCCATCCTCAAAAAGCCTTCCTTGGACCCATCTAAGCCCGAAAACTATCGTCCCATCTCGCTGCTGCCTTGGCCGGCGAAGATAACAGAGGCCCATGTCAACTTGGCCCTGTCTGAGTATCTCGCTCGAACCAATGTCCTCGATCCCACACAAAACGGCTTCCGTGCTGGGCACAGCACGGAGACCGCCCTTCTTGTGATGGTGGAACATCTCCGCGCGGTGTTGGATGCTGGACAGACGGCGGCGCTGATACTGTTAGATCTCAGCGCCGCCTTCGACACAGTCTCTCACAGCATCCTCCTGCATCGGCTCGAGGAGATAGGTGTCGGCGGACAGGCTCTGCAGTGGTTCCGCTCCTACCTTGGCAATCGTTCCTTCTGTGTTTCCATCTCTCCCTTCAAGTCCAACTTCCAATCACTGGCCATGGGGGTCCCGCAGGGATCCTCGCTGAGTCCCACGTTGTTTAATCTCTACGTGAGACCACTAGCTGATGTCGCTAGGCAGTGGGGCCTAACCTTGGTCTCATATGCCGACGACACACAGCTGGCGGTTACTCTCAGCGGGGATGCGGAAGTAGATGCCCCCAGGTTTCAGGATGGATTGAAGGCGGTGGCTAGCTGGTTGACAGGGAACTGTCTCCAGCTTAATGCCACTAAAACAGAGGTTATGGTTGTCGGTAGGGGAGCGGAACTCTGGGGTGACCAATGGTGGCCATCTGAGTTGGGACCATCCCCGGCGCCGGTTTTGGAGCTGAAAAATCTGGGAGTTTGGATAGACTCGGGTCTGACTTTCGTAGGACATACTAAAAGAACAGCGGCTTGCTGCTTTGGTCTGTTGAGAGGCTTAAGACCTGTTCTTAAGTACTTTGATGCCCCAACTAGACAGTTAGTAATCCAGGCCACTGTCATCTCTCGCCTGGATTACGCGAGTTCTCTTCTCGCTGGGGCCAATCAGGCTGAGCTTACTCGATTACAACGGGTACAAAACGCCGCAGCCAGGGCGATTGTCGGCCTCCCTAAATTTTGTTCGGTGGCGAATGTTCTTCGCTCCCTACACTGGCTCCCAATAAGGAAGCGTATTCTTTTCAAGGTACTCTGCCTGGCTTTTAAGATCTTGAGAGGCATAGGCCCTGAAATCTTGTCTGGCTCTCTTTCCTTTTATGTCCCTACTCGCACTCTTCGCTCCCAGGGCCAGGCCCTGGTTGTAGTCCCCAGATACAGGCTTTGCCGCATGGGCGGCCGTTCCTTTGGTGTAAAGGCGGCATCAGCTTGGAACTCTCTCCCGGTGGAATTGCGCCTGTTAGAGGATCTTATGGCTTTTAGAAAAGCCTTGAAAACATTCCTGTTTTAGTCTCTTACCCCCAGCCTGTGTTATGTACTTAGAGTGGTCCTCCCTGGTTCTTTTTTAGCTGTGTTATGTCTTTTATGCATTTCATGTCAAATGCGCCAGGACGCTCCTTAGCTGGAGTAGCTGTGCGCACAATAAAAACCAATAACATAACATAACATAACATAACAAGTGTTATTCTACTTCTTGTCATGTGGTGACAACTTGGGGGCATCAACTTCAAGTTGAACAACCCAGTGTGCATCCCGGTGGTTGTGGGATACTTTTGTAGGTTTTGGCTGTTATATGTATGTGCCTACTGTGAGTAAACCCGATGGCAAAAGACTTGTTTAATTGTTCACTATTACTGTCTAGCAGACTGCATGCTCCGCTATTTGTTTAGTGGTATTTATTTATTTATTTTATTTTAACTTTATTTAGAGTTTTATAGAGCGTGAACATGACTCGTTAGGGTATCTGAGTGCTTTACAGGGATAACATGTTATATTCAAGTTTGATAAAGGAAATAGACATGGATAGGGATAGAAGGAAGGGACTGCATTCAGGCATAACAAGGTATATACAATATTCAGAGCAGTGACATGTGAGTAATATGCAGAGATATTTATCTTTTTATTTGTTGCAGTTGCTGCATAGGAAGGTCAATGCTGTGCGAGTGGCCCTCGCGAGGCACACTACCTAGCCTCGAGCGCTCAAATCTTGGTAAAGCACAATTAAGTCTTGTAGCGGATCGGCACGTGTGGCACAGAAACGACTTTCGAGCCTCAGTGTGTGCATCACGTCTACCAGCCTGCAGTGCGTGTGAAGAGCTCCGTAGCTTTTGTGATGAATAGAGCTCATTTACACAGACTAACAGAGGAAACAAGAGTCCTATGTATGTACACTGCTCTGCATATATACTGGTATCAACTGGAGTTTGTTTTCCTGCTGCTATTATCACACAACAAAACAAAGTTGCTTTTTATCTTACTACTCTGCTGCATTTCCATGTAATGTCTGCTCCTTCTATGAAGCTACTGTAAATACCCAGGAAGTGATTCAGTGTTCCTGGTTTCCAATAGTTAATCCCATTGACCCTGAAGTCATTAGATACAAGTTATTGTGCAGGTTGACAGCCTAGTTTCTACCTACACTGGGAGTGAGCCTGTCTAAAAGTTAGTGCTTGCTAATATTACTTATTCAGCAAGTCTCACAGTTTGTTAACTTTGCATACAGCAACACTAAGTTTTAGTTATTTGTGGTAATTTAATATATTAGTTTGTTTTGCTAGATTGTTTTTTTAAGCTTGCGTTTCAGAATTATTATGCCATGTCATATAATTCACTACTCAGCATGTCCCAACCACCACAGTTTCTATCAGAATGAAGAAAAACAGTTTTACCATTGTTTCTCCTGCTAGGAAGAAAGACATTATTTTACATAACTTAGGGCTTGAGGGCAGGAACATTTATGATGGTCTTGACTCAATAGTTGTTGGCAATGCTGAAGGTGAGCCAAGAGATATATATGAAATGTCTGTGATGAAGCTGAAACATTTTGCAGCTAGTATTAATGTTGTCATGGGAAGGCATAATTTGTTTACAGTCGCCTTGGTTACAATCACAAATGTGGTCTTGTAGGTTACAAAAGAGGTAGGTTTATTAGGTTACAAGTAAAACCCCACCAGGAGCTGCTCAACCCATTCCTTGAACTGAGACACACACACTCTCAACATTCTAATAACCCCACACACTGGCTAAGCAGCCAGGACCTGGATCTCTGGGGAGGATGAATAGTAGCCAAGACAAATCACCAGGCATCTTCCCCTCTTATGGAAACAATAGAACATTGTTAGACCTGGCATCATTGGCATGTGTTTCCCCAGTATTTTTGCCTTTGCCTCCTGAGTTTTTGCTTTATGTTGGACTTTGTTTTGCTGGTCGAGATGCTTTGGGCACTTTGCCACTGCTGATCAGTGCCAAAGTGCAAGTGCTCCCTTTGTCAATTGTTGGTATGGATTGGTGTTTCCATTATTGGTCTATTTGGCCTGTAAACCAAATGCTGCTAGTAGGCTTGCAGCACTGATTGTGCCACCTACACAAGGAGCCTTGCAACAAGGTCTCAGGCCTGCCATTGTGGTGCCTGTGTGCAGTCTAGCACTGCCATGTCGATCTGGCAAGTGCCCCCACTTGACAGGCCCTAACCTTCCCCTTTCTTACATGTAAGTCACCTATAAAGTAGGACCAAGGTACCCCTGTGGGCATGGTGCAGTGTAGGTGAAAGGTGGAACATGCCCTGATGTGTGTGGCATGTCCTGATAGTGAAATACTGCCAGGATAAAATTGGGAGTTTACTTATAACATCTTATAAGCATAACTGTCCATGGGAGCAAGATGGGAAAATAAAGTTTGATATGCCGGAACTTAGAATGTTAAGATGCATCTTTTAGTGAGGGTGATTTTTACATTCTGTGTTTGAACATACTACTTTTAGAAAGTAGGTATTTTCTTGCCTAACAATCCTGTGTGCCTCTGCTAGGTTGTCTATTTACTGTCTGGCTTTGGAGTGACTGGCAGGGGATGTGCATTCTGTTCAGACATCCTCTTGGAGGGTTGCGATGTGCCCTGCCTTTCCAGTGTGAGTCAGGGCTGGGCTGAATAGACCTGGTCTGCATCCAAAGTAGGGGGAAAAGTTTCCTTACACACGTGACTGGGTCTGGTCTTCCAAGGACAATTTTGTCTCCAACTCCTGCCAGGAAGCTGCGCCGGAGGGGACAGAACTGGTTCTGGTTGGGCAAATACACTCTCTGCCTCCAGAGAACAAAGGGTTTTGTATTTTAAAATGAGGGGCCCAGACCCCAGGCTTTTAGATCACTTCTGGGAATTAGGAGGGACCTTTGCAAAGGAGATGAGCTGGAGAAACTGAAGAGGAATGCGGCCCGTGCTGTTTGCTGTCTGGGGTTGGCCTGCAGTGGCTGTTTTCTGCAAAGGAAAGGGAAAAGGACTTTGCTGTTTGCTGTGTCCCGTGCTTGAGGAAGATCTCCAAAGGCTTGAAGAAGAGCTTGCCTCCTGTTCTGGGGTCTCTTGGACACACATACTTTAATCCCAGCTTCCCTGAACTTCCTTGCAGGGAGTTCTGACCTGCCAAGAGGTGCCTGTAGATGTTCTGGGCCACTGGAGGTTGTTCTGGGATTTGGGACCTGGAAAAGTAATGCAACGATGAGAAGTGTGACGCATCCGTAACTGTTTTCGATGCATCGCTGAAGAAACTGACACAGTGCCTGCCCTTGGCTCGAGAAATCGCTGCGCGCCGCATCGAGTCCACAGGTCTCTGAAGTCTGACATGACTGCACAGATTCCGATGCAAGCCCTGCTGTGCGGCTGCAAGAACCCACGCATCATCCCAGATTATCGCAGCACATTGAGGTGACAGGTATGTCGCAATGCTGGGGTACGCAGTAAGAAACCGATGCATCACCTCTCCACGCAGTAAGAAACCCACGCGTCACCCACTCTCCGTTAAGGCACCAACACATCACCTCCCCTGCGCAGCAGTAAGGAACCAACTCATCACCTCCCCTGTAGCAAGAGACCAATGCATGACCTTCCCTGTGTATAACAAACCAACACATCACCTTCCTTGTGATCCTTTTTTGTGTGTGTGTGCGATGCATCCAAGGTACTTTGTGTGAAACGTGTCGCATCTGCAATTTGCTTTGAAAGTCATATTTTTATTACTGCATTGTGGATTTTTGTCATTTTTGGTCTTGATTTGGTTTAGATAAAGATTACATATTTTTCTTAACTGATGTGATGTCCAGTTGTAGTGTTTTTACTGTATTACAGTATGTGTTCACATATGCTTTACACACTGCCTCTGAGATAAGCCTGTCTGCTCATGCCGATCTACCAAGGGGGTTGTATTGTAGTTCCTATATTCGCAATAGGCTCTACGCATTGGAATAATATATCCTATAGATTTGACGTAGGACTTATGTCTACTAGGTCTCTATCGAATATATTAGACTTAATTGTGAGTGCCAGCTAGCTCAGAGGTCACTAGAAACTTTCTCGAGTTCACAAGAAGGGATTTAGTTTCTGACAACCGCACAAACATGACAACTTTGTTTCCCCAAGATAAAACTAAGCTTCAGAGTCGTGGAAACAATAGATAGATATTTTACTCAGTCATTCGTGCATACTTGGTTTCACCAGAGGTGCAGAGAAATAGAGAGAAGGGCATTTTCAATAAAAGGTATTTATTGAACAGTCTTCTGTCTCAAGCAAAAGAAATGAACTGCTACTGATCCAGCGGCCTATAGAAAATATATCATAAACAACGCTACCCAACTTCATAACCTATAAACAAAATTCTATACTAAATTTTGGACCCATTTATAAACCTGACATATTTTGGGCCTACTGAATCAGGTGGTCAGATTAAATCTATATACACATTATCTACAAACTATATACATTTTTATACATCTGCGGAAAGAATATTGTCATTAGAATAAAACTTTATCATTTAAACGACCACCATTGGCGACGTGATCTAGCTAATAGTAACCTACACTCCTGAATAACCAAGACCAGCTTGTTTGTCAAAAGTAAGATTTTATTTACTAAATTATGGTATATAAGTTGATGGTTTTATAAATGAATTTTATTAGCAATAAAGCAAGCATGATTGTAAAGAAACGTAAGTAAAATACAATTTAAGCAAGTGAATCAAAATTAAAGTAAATATATAAAGTTTAGCATTTCTAAAACCTAATTCCCTAACTGAGCTAAATAGATAGAATTTAAAGTAAAGTTCTTTGAGGATTCTTACGTGCTCCACGCAAAGTCCGACAGCACTTCACCCTCATCGGAAAGTCAGAAAGCAGCAGCCAGCCCATCCTTAGGGGCATGACTTTTTATACCTTTCTACGCTAACTAAACTACGCAAAGGAAAGTTTTCAGAAATCTTCGACGTCCCATTGGCTGAGAGTGACAAGTGACATGTCACCCACTTTTCAAAACTTCCATTAAGTCACTTTTCTTAGAGACCATTGTCCCTTCCGAGTGCAACCAGGAGCTTCCTAGGATTGCAACATTTGTATAAAGTCATTCTCGCAGCGTCCATTGACTTCCAATTGACTTCCGCGGATGCCAAGTTAAGGACTGACAAAATGTTCTTTTTCGACCTTGGCCATGTCCGACAGAATGATGATAGCACGTCAGTTTTTGCTTTGTGAACGCAGCTTTTGACGAACAATTTATTTCAGAATGGGCGTCTCAGCACTTTTGCAGAAGTAAAATTCAGCATATTGTAGCTCGGGCAGACAAGGCCCAAAAGCAGACAACTTATGTTTTCTAATATAAAACAAACACAAGAAAAGTATTAATGTAAGAAATAATGTAGATTCTGTATCCACCCCAAGGTTTACTAATTAATTAACCCACCCGATTAATCAAAATGTTACCTAGCCATTGCAAACAAATAAAGCAGCGTTTATATCTACCAGTCTCCGTTATTCCATGAGACTTATATGCACCTAGAATAGTAGAAATGACATCACACAGACAAGGAAAAGCAAAACAAGCACATGCTTCTTTTAAGTTTGCAGCAGTTAGTAATGACAAAAACGAAAACAATAAATTATTTTATTATTTTGCACGAACAAAAAGATGCAACAATTATGCACGTTTATGAGCACACATGTTAGTCCCCCCATGTGTAAAGTTTAATCTAAGTTGTATTAGCACGACATATCACAAATCATTAATATTATTATTCATGTTATGGAAATGTGACTTCACGAGTTTAAACAAAATTTTGTTTTCTATCTCGCTCCATCAACTCCCTCATCTGGTGATTAACAAATCACCACACCAGCACTCAAAATTTTGATAATTTAAATGTCTAAGAAATCGATTCAAATTCATTTGTATCAGTAAACCTAAAAGTCTGTTTCTGCATAATCTTTGGAATTAGCATAACGCTCTCTATGTAACTCCTGTAATTCGATCTCTCTTTCTTCTTCTTTTCTGAGTTTATAGATTCTTTTCTTTTCTTTCAACTGTTTCTTTCTTTTATGTAACAAACAACCTATTTTGGTCAAAATAAAAATGAATACTATTATAATCAAAGGTGCCAGAATCTTGCCAAGAATTGAACTTCCGATATCATGAAACCAGTTTTTAATTGCTTGAAACCTTTTTGAAAGTTTCCCTGTAAAATCATCTTCTTCTAAAGGAATTATCTCTGAATGCATTTGTGTAATATTCTTAATATACATTTCAATATTCTTACTTTCGTCAGGTATATATGTACAACAATGTTGTACATGTAAAATGCCACAGACTCCTCCCTCTTTTGCTAGGAGTATGTCTAAAGCAAGGCGGTCTTGAATTACCATAGATCTAATTGCAATAACTTCAACATTCACTAATTGAAACCCATCAGCTGTGTCAGTTGATAATCTATCAACTATAGTGGACAATTTTCTGATTCTCCCTGCATTTAGGGTTATACCAACAAAAGGTATTACAGCTTGAAAAATATCTCCCAGAACTTCAGTAAAAGTTTCTCTTTTAACTCTATTTACATAATTATGAATTTTAAACAATCCTTCTGAATCTCTGTCAACATGAAACACTTTAGGGAAAACAATTCCCACATAACAAGTTCCATACCAGTGGTCTGGAAGGTTGTAGTAGGCTTTGTCACCACAAACAAAATAAATCCCAGGAAAGATAGGATCTTTTCCACCTTTAAATCCCCAACCTCCCAAAATCTGATAAGTATCTTCACAGTTACTTGCACCTACAAAGTAATTATCAAAAAGTGTATTATCTCTTCTAATGCAAAGTTTTCCACTAACTGGTTTGTCTATGTGAATTGCAATATTTTCAAGCATTTTGCCATTTAACTTCTCATCCTCTTTCTGCCAGAAACTTGACTTAGTCTGCTTGACTAATTCATTCCTCTTATAAATTGCTCTTCTCTCTTCAACCATGTTCAAAAATTTCTTTCCTTCAGCACTTAATTTGCAAGTTAGATTATTTTTATAAGCATACTCATAAGTAAGTTCATTAGTAACAAGGAAAAATTCTCTCATTTGTTTTGCTTTCTTATGCTTATTTAAAGCATTATCAATCTTAATATTTGCAAAAATTTCATCATAATTTGAATAGTAATATTCTAAACGTCCAGTTTGATAAAATAAACTAGTTAATACACTACATGTTACAGCATAAGTGAGAGGAAGCATATTATATGTTACTCCCTCAGAAACAGAAGCAGGTAACTTAACGCAGACGTAGCAGTCTTTTGCATCCATTACCTTAACATATTCACTCAATAGCTTTGTGAATGTATTACTTGAGAAATCACCAATTGATTTATCTTGATGAATGTTAGGCTGATGATCAATAACTTTTGCAGACGCACTATGTTTAGTTTGGCTAACCAGAGCTTTGCTTGTTATGTTAACTTTGTGTAATTCTCTATTCATCTCCAAAGGGATAATCACAGCTAGAACCAACCAGAGCAGAATTAAAATGAGCAGACACACCAGAGTCATCTTACAGCATCTTTTAAAAACAGAACACTTTGAAGTGCTCTCCTTAACATAAGGCATTCTTGGTTAATTTTAGCCTCAAAAAAAATTAAAATAAATTTTAAAATTCTAAATTTATATTTACACCCCCCTTTTAAAATATATATATATTTTTTTTTTTTTTTTAAACCCTAGACAAGATTTCTTCGACCTTATGTCATACATAAGTTTTCTTCAACTAAACAGTTTTTCTTCGACCTTGTGTCAACTAACAAATTTTCTTCAGCCTTTTGCCAATTTAATATTTCTATACTTCAATCATTGTCACTAATTTCTTGGATTTCGTTTTCTTCTTCACTACTATCATATATGTCAATAACAGTGGAATTACTAAGTAAGTCCACTCAGGAGACTTGTATTTTTGGTTTGGTCTTATTATTCTCTTCCCTTTTCTCGATATCACTTCAATTTTTCTTCCAATTCCAACTTCTTTTCCAGGACTCTTTTGACTACTGATTTCTTCAACTTGTTCTTTTGGCTTCTTGATCAATCTGACTCTCAATCTTCCACCTGGCCAGTAGTCTGCTTTTCTCACGTACTTCCTCTTTGGTTCAGAATTATTTGATTCTGACTTCCAAGTCCTTTTCTTTCTGTTTTCACTTTCACCTTCCACGTCACTTTCTTCAGTTTCGTAGTCTGAAATTTCAATTGACTCAGGAACTTCTCTATTCGGCAATTTCACTCCTTCAGGAACTTCACTTTGTCTTCCATCACTGGTACTCGGTAATTCGTCTTCCTCCTCTTCCTCAATTACCCCCAACTTCCCAGATTTCGGATTTCTGTTCCTTACTTCAGAGTTTGTTCTCTGCCTTTCGATACTCTCCTGGTCTGAAACTTCTTTTTGTTTTGCTTCTTTGTCTTCAATGGAGACAACCGAATCCTCAGTTATCTTTCCTTTTAACAGATTCTCTTCACCTTCAGAATCTATTTCAATTATTTCCAAGTCTTTTCTTGTCAAATTTCCATTCACTGGCACAGTTTCCAGATGTCGACTTTCTTGTCGATCTTCAGAATCTGGAATTATTTCACCTTCTGTTTCGCCTTCTGCTTCAGAATCAGAATCGTCTGTGGTATCACTTTCAACATCAGAACTCTCAGGAGTTGGTACTGGAATAGTATGACTAGGATGAATCCAACGTTTCAATCCTCTGCACTTTACAGCATTAGTAGTGATCAAAATTATCTGCCTAGGTTTCTGCCATCTAGGAGCTAGACAATTCCTTCTCCGATGTACTTTCGTTCTGACCCAATCGCCAGGTCTCAGATCATGTGTCAAAACCTTTTCATCTGATTGAGCTTCAGTTCCCACCTGATTAGACACAGAAGTTACCATATCAGATAACCTTTTACAGTAATCCAAAATAGCACTGTCATTTATGCTTAACAGTTTACCTACAGGAACAAAAGCTTGCCTCATAACTCTTCCCATTAAAATTTCATGAGGACTCAAACCTGTCTTTTTATCTGGTGTACTTCTTAATGACATCAAAACAAGTGGAAGAGCATCAGTCCACTTTACACCTGTTTCAAGACACATTTTTCCAATTCTGTTTTTAATTGTTCCATTTATTTGTTCAACCACTCCTGATGCCTCTGGTCTGTATGCACAGTGTATTTTCTGCTCAATGCTCAAAGCTTCGCAAATTAACTTCATCAGTTTGTTATCAAAATGGCTTCCTCCATCACTCTCAATAGTGACTGGAAAACCGTACCTTGGGATGATTTCTCTGAGCATTAGTTTTGCCACTGTAATTGAATCACAATGTCGTGTAGGGAAAGCCTCTACCCATCTTGAAAATAAGCATACAATTACAAGCACATATTTCAAACAATTGTGTAAGGGCATTTCAATGAAATCCATTTGTAACCTGGTAAAGGGACCACCCTCTCGACCAATTATTCCTGTCCCCACCACTGATTTTCTGTTTGGATTCATTTGTTGGCATG